>NC_083719.1:77742664-78045695 GCF_028564815.1 Eubalaena glacialis
TGTACAAAGAGTACTTATGTTTACAGCTGGCCTAACAGTTTGGCTCCTTGGGCAAAGCCTTAATGGAAAGAGCAGGTTGTGTATGACAATTAGGGCAGGCAGGAGGGGTGAAGGAGTGGGGGCTTCAGAACTAAACTATGGGGGCCTCTGAGTGGACCAGAGCCTGTGGGACTGCTGAGGGTCACAGCTAAAGTGGGATCGGAGTCCCCACTTCAGAGACTAGACTTTCAGAGGAACTTGTGGATACTTATCGCTCCTCTCTCTAATATATAGGAACCTATTCCACAGCCTGTCTAGATAGCGAAACAGGAGTCAGTCTTTTCTTCCAGAATGGTTACGAAACATTTGCTTATAAACTGGCCTTTGAATATGGAATATGAAGAGAGGGAGTTAAAATGAAATGACTGTTATTGGGGGGCCTAAGATCAGCTTCTGGAGACAGGGCTAATCACCATGGGAAAAGAAATTCTGAGGTCTGATTTGGAAACAATCTTGGAGGAGCATCCCTTTGTATGATAGGAACTTCTCAATTTTAATTATAATATTTTGAGCTTTTCCTATAAGTCAGTGGGAATACCTTTATATTTAGCAACCCATGGTCTACTGGAAATTTTTAGCTAAATGTCTTAAGAATGAAATATTATTTTAAAAGTATCAAAGACTATGATTCCAAACAGTTTCTTATTCACAATGAAGAATATAAAAATATACTACCATGTTCTGGGCAACTCAAAATATATATTTTAATTTTCATTCCAAATATGAGAGCCTGAAAATCAAAGGCTTAGGACCACAATCCACAACCCTCCTCCCAAACTCCAGTCTGTCTTTGATAAAAAGCTACGAAGACAAAGTTTCAGGAAACTTTCAGACATTTATAATTAACATAAACACTGTATACCAAGATGTGTAAATCAAAGCTTCTAATTATTCTGAGACACAAGTTCAGGCATGTGGCACTGGGATCCTGCCTGAAAGGTCATTTCAATATCAAGTCACAGACCTCCTATTTACGTAAGGATATAGGACAGAAGTGCAGTGTGCACATTGCTGCAAATTTCTCATAGAGGCATGCTAACATCTGCTTAAAAGCCACTGGTACTTTTACTGCAGAGGTTTCTCCACTGGACTGAGGTACACACTAGATTAAAAATAGGACCATCAAGGTTTTTTTCCCCTCATTTATTTAATATAAACACTTTGTTCTGTTGTGGGTATTACAAATGATTTAAACTTACATAAGCTTTTATTTGACAGCAATTCTATAAGTTTTAATATCCAGCCTTTTCTACTAAGGTGACTGCAAATGCTCAATGAGATGTTCACGACCCAGCAATACCACAGAGTTTGACATGACAACTCTCGGTCCTTAAAGCAGACCTGCTGGCAGGGCCTTTGAGATCATCTAGTCGAATGTCTTCATTTTACAGATTTGAAACAGAGAGAAGTTAAGTGACTTGCTCAAGGTTACCTCTCTATTTAAAATTGTAATCCCTGTACTCCTGACCTCCTGACCCTGGCTCCATGTTTGTCTAAAACACTTAGTACCTGCACTACTTACAGATTTTGTTTGTTGTCTTTCTCCTCTGACTAGAATATAATCCTTAGAAGGACAGAGGCTTTTGTCTGGTTTGTTCCCTGTATTGCCAGCATCTTGAATAGTGTGTGGCATAAAGTAGTCACTCCATATGTACTTGCTGAATGAATAAAAATGGTGATTAAAGCCTCAGCCAGGACTAGAACTGAAGTGTCTGCTTTCTTTCCACCAATATTATAAAGCATGTTGAAAAGTTTCCTTATATTAAAAAGGAGTTCTATCCTCAAATAAGTTTGGGAAATGCCAGCTTAAACAAAATCATTTACTTTGCTGTAGGTTCTTTCATACTGAACAGCGGTTTCCCAATTTTTATGACCTCAGAACCCACTTCTTCCATTCCTATAGTATCTTAGGACGCCAGCCTGTCTCTTAATATTATTTGACTAAAATATCCATTATTTTACTATAGATAAACTATATATCTTAGTTTGGATACAAAAAGTGCTACCAACACTTAAACATTAGAATTCTCCATTGTTCTCAAATCCTCTTCTGACTTTTAATAATTCTGTAATTTCTGAAAAAAAAAAAATTCTGTAATTTCTTAATAATCTAGAAAATTCGGTTTAGCTAGAGAAATGTATTGATATTTGCATGTACTGTTCAGGTTCCAGAGTTTAGGGACAGAATAAACCTAGAATCAGAACAGAAAATAGAAATTTCAACCTGAAAGCCACAAGTCCTATTTTTCAAACTAGAGCTGCGGTTATGACTTTAGGCCTAACATTACGGGTTTAGGGAAGGAAAAAAAACCCTCTCGGATCAGTCCAGATGTAGAAACCAATGCTGCGGTGGAGGTGGGGGACTAGGGAGGGGAGGGGAGGGTATCTTTCACTGGCAATTGATCAAGTTTAAGTATTAGAGAAATCAGTAAGAGATAAAAATATTCCTATTGACAAGGAATGACAGGGAGTGGAGAAGATCCCACACATATCATAAACATCTGAAATTTCCACATGATAGAGGCTTTACTGAGAGTAGTGCAAAATGCTAAATTTATCTGCACAAAGGGAAATATTGGCAGTTATCCAAAAAACGCAGGCCATGTACCAATTAATATGAATAATTCAGGACAAAGTTAGTCCATTTATTTCCTTGCATTCTTCCTCTTTGGCAAGACGTATAGTATTAAGGAAAAAAGTAAAGTAGTATAGCTTTTTCTATTAAGCTTCATGTAGCTCCTTAAATCCAGTAATAGAACTTCTTAAAAAATTCTCGATGAAAGGGTACAGTAGGCCAGCAACGAGACTTCTTGGTTCTGTTACTTCCATAGGATATAGTCTTATCAGAAAACTCATTCCTTTGAACTGCATTCTCATCCCTAATGTATTCTTTTATATTTATGGCTGTTTTGGGGATAACATCATTGATGGCAACATTTCAAAACTAATTTTAATTGGTTACAAGTAAGCAATACCACCTACAGGAGTAAAGTGCTAATTTTTAAAAGTCAAATATACCCAAGTTGCTATATAACTGAAACTGAAAAAAACTGCCTTGAGTAATTTCTGGCTTTCTTAATATGGTTCTCTTTAATATGAAACCAACCTTCTAAATGTTGGTATATCCAGTAAGGTGACATTGATTGATTAATTTGTTCATTTAATTCATTTATTCCACAAATACTAACTGACTGCCTGCTGTGTCGGGCACTATTCTAGGTTTCTGTGACACATTAATGAATAAAACCACAAAGATCCCTGCCATTGTGGCACATATGTACAGAAATTCAGGAGCGAGATGATGAGGGCTTCCAACAGGAGATGGGGAGAAGTGGAGGAATCAGGATATATTTTGCACGCAGAGGCAGCAGGATTCCTAGACATACTGACTGTGAGGAATGAAAGAAAGAGAGAAATCAAGGATGATACCAAGGCATTTTCCCCTGGAAGAGTGGAGTTGCTTGAGTGTGTGTGTGCCCCTATATATACATGTATGTGTACATATACTCATGTGTGTATGTATGTGTGTGTATATTTATTCTTGGATATGATGAGTACCTTAATGTAACTGAATCCATATTAGCTAAGTGCACTAAAATACAATTGACCAATGCTGGTTTCACCAGCTAAAAAGGGGCTTCAAAATGAGTTTTGTTATGACTCATTTTGTAATTTCACGGCCAAAAATTACTTAGAAGGGCCCAGGTGGCTAGGTGTAGTTGGCTGGTAGCTCGGTATTTCCAGGAGAAAGGGGGGGATGACAGTTAGTGGCAGGGGAAAGATGCAAATAGCAGATACTAGAGAACAGGGAAAAGGTATACAGACTATGGAGTGTGAGAGAACAGAAAATTTGTATTTAAAAATGACTGCAAAATTGAGCTAAGTGCCAAAGTAGCTTTTAGAAGAAAAGTGAGAGAGCCACCAAGAGAATCTGAGAAGTTTGTTCAGATTTCATAGGACACATGTGGTTCCTTCCCAATAGACTTGGGCCTCACTCTCCACCTTGTATTTGATGTCTCCACTTCTTGTCTTGGCTTGCACTAGCTTATCCTTTGTTTAACACTCAGTTCAGGAGCCTTTCCCTTCCCCAGTGAGATGGGTTCCCTTTTCTGTCCCCACAGCCCCTTGGGCTCACTTCTACTGCATGCTAAGTACTTGTTTGTGTCTTCCTCCCCACTAGACTATGAGTTCTTTGGTTCTTTGGAGGCAAGGACCATGGTCTTACTTTCATACATATCTGGAACATGACAGATACCTAATAAATATTTGTTGGATTCATCTGAAGAAACTTGGGACTAGATTAAACTCACTCTGAAGAAGACTTACGCCAGGACTACTAAAAAATTAGAGATATAACTGAAATAGATCAGAGGAAAACCAGGGCTCTGCAGAGCAGGCAAAATAAATAGCAAAATGAAAGGAGGAAAAAAAAAAAAAAAATCCCAAACAGCATGCACTGTGTGGTACAAACATCAGGATGAAAAAGTTTTTTACCTCCTTGTGCTATGTTTAGCCCACAAACCTAGGTCAAGTGGTTGTCTGGTTTGTGGAACTTAAATTTATTATATATTATACATTTTTCTTTTTTTAAAAGTATCTTCATCTTTATAAAAATACTCACAGAATACTCTGGCCTTACCAAATTCCATTGAAAATATGATCCAGCGTCTTTAAAACCACTTTGCATTTTAAAGGACTTAGAGAAACCACACTAAATAATTCTAAACTTAGCAATTCTCCTGGTCAAGTAGGAAGCAGAATTTTGTTTAAAAAAATGGTTTGTTTCTCAGAAACAAAGCCCAAACCTGAATTCTACAAGGAAAAAAAAAATCTTAAGTATGAATGTCAATTTCCAAATTCATTGCTAATCTTCTCTCCTTGTTCTACTGGAGTCTTGAGAAGAGCTTTCTGTAATATGCCAGGAGGAACTGCTGGTGAAACGTGGGTGGACTAGAAGTCAGGTATGGCAGTCAGCAATGATTGTTTAAACCTAGGGAGGAAGGCTGGTACTTGACAGATGTGAACGCTCAAGATTAACATAAATTGGTAAAAGTGGCCCAGGCCTTAGATTTTGCAAAACACATGGTTTCATTCCAACTCAATCAATGTTGCCATGAAAACTTATAAGTTCAATAACATAAATTGTATTTAAGTCTGAAGAATATTTCCATATAGATTTGGAAATAAATTCAATTCTTAATTTTCTGTTTTCAACATCAACATATTAAAAAACTTTTTTTAAGCTACAGAATGCTTTTTTCAAAGTAAATCTTATGGGGAAACCCACCATGTATTACAAATAGAGTCAGAGTCGCTCTGGTTGAGCGGACTGGGACTGGGACTGCTGAGGCAGCCACTGTGGTAACATCACAGAACCCGGGCTCTGGGGACCAAAGACACAAAACTATGGCTGCATGTTAAGGAAAGAGAAACAGCAACAACATGTACGATAGTCAGGGGATATCATTTTATTAATTACATTTTAGTCACATCTTAAATGACAATTACAAAAGAATGTGTATAAATATGAAGTCTTATGTGCCATTTCTTGATGGGAATTAGTGCCAAATATTTGAAGGATACCAAAGATAGGAAATGGTGTCCTTCTGCCTTATTCCCTTTCCTTTTTATTTTATTTTTTTTAACAAAAAAAAATTATTTGTTTTATTTATTTATTTTTGGCTGCGTTAGATCTTCGTTGTGGTGCGCGGGCTTCTCATTGCGGTGGCTTCTCTTGTTGTACGGCACAGGCTGCAGGCACGCAGGCTTCAGTAGTTGTGGCTCATG
This sequence comes from Eubalaena glacialis, assembly GCF_028564815.1. Lineage (NCBI taxonomy): Eukaryota > Metazoa > Chordata > Mammalia > Artiodactyla > Balaenidae > Eubalaena > Eubalaena glacialis. Next base: position 77,748,491 of record NC_083719.1, read on the forward strand.
GGCTCTAGAGAGCAGGCTTGGTAGTTGTGGTGCATGGGCTTAGCTGTTCTGCGGCATGTGGGATCTTCCGGGACCAGGGATTGAACCCGTGTCCCCTGCATTGGCAGGCGGATTCTCAACCACTGCGCCACCAGGGAAGCCCTCCCCTTCCTTTTTAAAATGCTTTCTTTACTATTGGATCCCTTTGTATTTCCAGTTCTAAGTTGGGTATACCTCAATGGTTTGAGAAGAAAAAAGTGAGAACTTCTCTTTTACACACAGATGACAAGGGAACAGGGCAATCAGACCACATCTAGTATTCTAGATTACAGGCTCTGGAGCAACCCTGCCCAGTTTCCAATGCTGGCTCTGGAATCTACCACCTGTTACCTTGGGCAAACAACTTAACCTCATTAATTCTCAGTTTCCTCATCAGTAAAATGTGGATAATGATATTATTCACCCTATATGATTGTTGGAGTTTAAAGAGATAACTCATCTAAAGTGCTTGCAAATAATGATGCAAATAATGATGCAAATAATGATCTATTCCTCAGCAAATAATGATGTATTTGATTTTTAAAGTAATTTAAAAATGGTAATGGACTGATAAGCGCCCTGTGGATAATCAAAAGTTGATAATATACTTATTCTGAATTCTTGGTATTTACAAAAGTAAGGGGCTAGAAACCTTCAAGGTCAAAACTTACGTATTAGCTTAAATAAAAGTCAAAGAAGCTATCTGGGAAAACAAACAATCCAAAAGACTAGCAATATTTCTAATTGTTCCAAACTCAACATACACAGAGATAAGGTACAAGAATGAATCAGCCACAACAGGTGTCCATGGAAGGCTGAAAAATTACAGATGCCTGCTGCTACTCTAGAAGGGTAGCAAACACTCCTTGCTTCCCAAGTGTCCCATCCGTTAAAAAAAATGCTGCCTTCAGTAGCTACAGCACAACAAAGAAACAAAATAGAATTAAGAGTCCTTATGGAGCCACAACTTTGTGACTTTATTCACTCTTCATAAATGCAAACAATATTTTAAAGTTTGTGGGGTTTTTTTGTGTGTCAAAGCTATAGATAGTTTTGAAAAATGAATAAAAACCTATAGTATTCTAATTTTTATAGATCTCTTTCCAAACATCTACCCTGAAAATATGTTCCTAAGGTAGGGTCCATTTCAATAGAAAATTTATTTCTTTTCAGTTTTCATACGTCAAATTCACTTGTTGATTTCCTTCAAGCCTTCAAGAAGTTTAACTATTTCTGATTTTACATTGATATGCACAGTAGATCAAGAACTAAATTAGAAAATGCAATTCTCATTTCTAAGAGACTTAGCAGTTCTGATGTAAATAAGAGGGCCTGTGAAGTCTCTTAGATCAATTGATTTATTATTGTAAGAAATACAGGACAAAAATGATTCATTTTTAAGGATGGTATGCCTGGGCCATTGGCAAAGCCAGAAAACCCATCCCCTTCAAACAGAGAAAGAGACATGTTGGTAAAGAAAGGGTGAAGATATTTTACATATGAACAACTAAAGTAATTACTGTATTTTAATAATTTATATCATAAAACTGTTGATTATCTTCTACATAGTTATTTGATTCTGCTAGGAGGCAGACAACATGGGTCCCTCTAGAACAATGAAATTATACAAGGTAGCAAAACATTTTATCCTCTTGGCAATAATTCATTGCATTGTCCCTTAAAAAAGATAACCATATCACTAGGTTTCATGAGACATTTGGCTCCTCATGACTCAATCGCCTTAAATATTTTTGAAAAAAGTTATATACATAAATATATATATTTTTTACGGATTCTGAAATTGTGACGTTTAAGACTTTACCCAAAATTAATCCTGGATTCACAATTATCTTACTTTTCAAGTTCTCTAAGGAAGGAACAGAACACTATCTTCCTGAGAAAGTAAAACGAAACACCAAGCATCCTTAGTAGAAAGTTTTTCTTTACAGCCAAATACAAAACGTTTAAACAGCTGTGGAAATATGTCAGCATCATCTTACTGTTCAGTGGAAATGGAACACCTCAAGTTCCTGTCCTTCCTTCCTAATCTGTGAAAACTGACTTTAATGAATTACTAATACAACGAGATTAAGAGAAAACTAAAATGCATTCAGATTAGTATTAAGAAAGAATTTCTTAGTATTGATTAGTAGAGTATTACTATATTCATAAATACGGCTATGCCTTACATTCTCACTCTAAAATAAGATATCCCCAATATAACTTATTGAGTGATTATTAGATACTCTCAACTTTTTAAGTTCTATAAAAGACTGCCCTTTTCCTATGGCTGCTTAATTAAGTACCAACCCTCTAACACTGTGAGCCCAATTTAGCTATCTTTAATCAGTTCTCTATTGCATTCTGAGTTTTATTGCCTGAAGCTCCCTAGGAATCTTATTTTTTTAAATTCAACTGACGACTACTATTCATTCCCATAATCTATTCTTTCTAGACTGGACCCATTCCCAGGACACTTCACAAGACCACTGTTCCAAAATGTCAACTGTTAACTCAGAAGGGAAAGTGGCCTCTTCTCCCATGTTCTTGACAACACCAGCAACTCTGCCTTTACCTTCCTTCCGCTGGGGAGAAAGATCACAGATGGGAGAAAACTTTCTTTCTCCACTGATAGATGACAAAGCAACTCATTAAGTAACTGACTAGAAAGATATTTAGCTGGTGTCTAGGTATAGATAACTTCGAGACCTGCTTTCTCTTTTTCTTGTCAACCTGTTTTTAAACCTTGAATATTCAGCCTTTCTCCTAGATTCTTGACATATTTAAACTTGGCATCTCAAAACATTTCTTTTATGTTTATAGAACAATTAGAAAATATAGATAAACAAATCTATCTCATTAGTAGGGTAATTAGTAAAGCAATGACATTCTGGTGTATAGCATTTCATTTTCTTTTGCAGATTTCTATTTGTGTTTGTGTATTTATTTTTTAAATTAGTATAATGGTATATATGATATCTTATTATTAATTAGGAAGAAGAAATGACAACTTCAAAAGTTTCCAACCTAAATCCATGGACAGTCTTGCCACTTACCACTTATATATTCTCTTATACTCATCAGGAAAGTATTACAGCTCTTTAGACAGAGTAACTTGACTACACTTAATATTTGGCATTTTATAATTTTTTGTTGCTACCATAGATGAGATCATTTTTACACTGAAACTCCTAATTGCTAGTGCTTAGGGAGGCCAGTAATTTTTTAAAATTATATTTATCACTTATTGGGCACTTTCTGTGTGCCACTTTGCTAAGCTCTAAGATAAGACTTTGGCCTAGGTGTTTTCACTTTAGGTTTGAGATACGGCTAAAGAAATGGTTTAACAAACAATAAGAATTTCAAAATCTGCACCCATATACATACCTTCCCACTAGCTACCATACAAGAACTTTCTTTGCTCCTATCTAAAGCCAATCTCTCCTCTGAGCATCTAGACCCCATCTCTCCAACCTACTCGAGGACATTGCTCCAGCAAGTCTTGCTCTTTCTCATATCAACTTTTGCTTTCTACTGGATGACTCCCATCAGTTTATAAATGTTCTGCTATTTCTCCCATTTTAAAAGAAACTCCTCTCCACTCCACCCTACCACTATTAAGCCAGTTGTTTTTAAACAGTTATTTCTGAACTGACCACCTCACTGAAGGAAATCCTGTAAGTTTTTATAGTTTTTCACTTGGTTTATCTGCAGATACTGGCAAATTTGCCCCCACTTATCTATTATCCATAGCTTTTAGTTAATTTTCTTTTTCATTACATTAATGAGCATTCTCCAAACAATATTAAACTACAGAGATGAGAGTGGCCATGTGTATTTTATTGCTAACATTAAAAAGGATATTTCTGGGCTTCCCTGGTGGCACAGTGGTTAAGAATCCGCCTGCCAGTGCAGGGGACCCAGGTTCGATCCCTGGCCCAGGAAGATCCCACATGCCGCGGATCAGCTAAGCCCGTGTGCCACAACTACTGAGCCTGTGCTCTAGAGCACGCGCTCTGCAACAAGAGAAGCCACGACAATGAGAAGTCTGCGCACCGCAAAAAAGAGTAGCCCCCGCTTGCCTCAACTAGAGAAAGCCCATGAGCAGCAACGAAGACCCAACACAGCCAAAAATAAAAACAAATAAATAAATAAAAATTTTAAAAAAAAAAGGATATTTCTGTTGTCTAATCACTAAGTACGCTAACTGGCTATTAGATTGATAAAGATAATTTTCATCATGTTAAGAAAGAATTCTTCTTTCTATTCCCTACTTAAGTTTTAATCCAGATTTAATATTGAATTTTTATCAAATGCCACTTTGACATCTATTGAAATATGTTCTGGTTTTTCTCATTTAATCCAGGAAGATGACAGATTATAAATATACAAGTATATATATTTATATTATTATATTTAAAGTTAATGATAATGAGAACTTTATGTAACATTTGTTTCTACAAAATCAATACAGCTTGTTATGAAGCTTGACGACATAGTGAACACCTGTGAATTCACTGTCCAACTTAAGAAAACATTAGCAATAATATATCTACCCATTGCTCCTCTCCTATCCCTTCTGCCTGCCTTTCTCTACCAGAGATAACAACTATTCTAATTTTTGTGATTATCATTCCTTTATTGTTTTTAATAATTTTATCACGTGTGTACCCACACAATATATTGTTTGACTTTACCTGTTATTAAACTTTATAAAAATGGTGTCATACCATACATATGTAGTCTTCTACCCACTTAGAGTTTTCACTGCCATACTGCACAGAGCTCTAAGTCACTGCTTTTCACTGTTGTGTACTCTTCCACGAAATCAATATGCCACTGTTTATCTCTATTAGCTTGCCATTGTTCTTAACTAGTGTGAACAAAATTTGGCAAAAAGGGCTTCAAATCCCCTAAATGTTAAGAATTAAAAGTATCAACACTCATAAGTATTCACAACTAAACCAGTATTCTTAACAATTGAAAAAAAAATAAGTCTTTAAATAGAGCTTTATAACAGAATTCCACTATAAATACACTTTTTTTCTTCTCACTACTGGACTGCCAAGTATAATTAAATACTATAAAATGTCCTTTGGAGCAGTTTCTTGAAAATCCTTTTGTTCCAAATCCCCCAATACCAATGTCTCCTGGACAGCTCCATCTTGATAGAACAAGGTATGGAGTTATTATCTGAACACCTCATGGACATCATGTCCCAAACTAAACACCCCATGAGTTCTGCCTCAGTCTGTTCTTTCATCTATTTTAGATCTTGAATAATGGCCTCACCATCCAACCAAATGCTCATCATAAATACGGCGCCATCCTCAACTCCTCTCTTTCCTTTCTCCCCATGCAGAAGGAATAACAAAGTTAAGGTAGCTACTGGATAAACACATTAAAATGCAAATCTGATCACATGACTCCCTGGCTAAAATTTCTAAAATTAAAAAAAGAAGATGACCATCTTCTGTAGTGTTTTTTAAACCACAGACTGTGACCCATTGGAAGGTTATGACACTATTTTAGTGGATTGTGATCAGGATTCTTTTAAATTGAAATAGAAAATGTCAGAGTATACTAGTAAAGGATAAATAATGTGCTGTGAAACTTTTATTTTAGCTGTGTGAATGTGTACACTGATATCTGTAAAGGGTCACAATGTAAAATGTTTTTTCTTACTGTGACTTGTTACTAAATGTGTTTGAAAGCATCTACTGTAGTCAGTGGTCCCCTTCAGAAAATGATGAAAATTATGAACCTTCTCCTGAGAAGAGAATGTGTATATACCTACATATGTGCATATTCTTATCATATTCTTAATTATAGTGAACCTAGCTATTAGAATGAAATCTAGGGGGAAAAATTTTAAAAGCCAGACTTCCAGACCTCATCATAGACCCCCAGGGAGACTTTATAGATAAGAAGCACTGATCTCCAAGGTGAAATTCAAGCTCCTTAAGAAGGTGGCAACTTTTGCCACACGTGCTTACCACCTCTCTGAGACCTCCTTGACCGTCCTGCTTCCTCTTGCTAGCTGGGGAGATACTCAACAAATGTTCATATGAATGTGAGAATAAAATGCTCATTGAACATTTATTACAGGCAGGTAAATCAGTGTAGTGATGAAAACAGGCTCTGGAACTAGATGCCTAGGTTTGTGTGCCGGCTCCTTTAGTCACTAATTGTGTGAGCTTTTACAAGTGGTTTAACTTCAGAGCCATAGTTAGCACACTAGCAGAATGGGAATATCTGCTTCATGACATCCCTGTGAGGATTAAATGAGAATAATATATATAAAGTGCTTAGTATAGGATTCTTAGCATGTAATAAATATTCAATAAATTTTAGTTATAACTATTGAAAAAAGTTGGAATCTATAAGCAAAATAATAGATGACTGTGCATTTATGGTAAATACAGTACAAAGTGTAAGACTAGTTAGTGAGATTTGAAAATTCCCAGCCTGATAAGGGCAAATTCATTAGCCTCAAAGCATGTCTATGAACTTTTTAAGTCTTTAACTCAGTAAAACTCTTTTCTTCTAAACTTGTTTTCCAAACAAATTACTTTTATAAGTAAAGGTTTTTAGCCTAAAAACAAATTTGAGAACATTTTAATTTCATACTCTTGTTCCTTCCAGTTTAAATCACAAGAGTAGTTATAAAAATTTACCTTCCCTATAAATTCTCCAGATTATCTAACACATGGAGCTAACAAGCAAACTAGTCAAGGGTGGGGTCAGGAAAGAAAACTTTTGAAAAGATTCTAGTTAGATAAAATCTTATTGCAGAATATAGGAACTCTCTAAATACTTCCACTGCATTGCTGTAGTTTAGGTGCCAGCAACTGTATGGCTATGTACCATTGCATAATATAAAATGCTGACAAACTATGACACAGTACTAAGATGCTGTTGATACTGAGATACATTCTAATTCCAAAGACGTTAAATGTTAAAAAGAAAACAAGCCTTGGAATCAACAACATATAGTAATTTTGTTGTTGTTGTGTTAAATATTGTTTGAAATAAGATCTGGGGCTTGGACATATTCTGCTAAATTGTTTTTCCTGCTTTAAATTTTGACTTTTCTTTTTAATAGAGCTCTTATAAGCTCTTTAATAAAGCTCTTATAAGGATAAGGCCTTGCATATAGTAAGAGGTCAAAAGATATTTACATACTGCTTGTGGCTCAAATTTAGGGGTGGGTTAGCTATAAGAACCATAGGTGTTATAAAATGGTTAAAGATTATTATTTTCCAAGCTTAAATAAGTGAGTGCTGTTAAGTGACGATGTCTGTAACATAGACAACTGAATTTCACAAGTTTCAGTTTTTGGTGGGAAACAAAAAGGCAAAGCCATCAGCGGCAGATTTTATTGACAAACAGATGGTGTCAGGAACAAGAGCTGGCATTTCAAGGTCCTATTTACCTTTGTCCAAACACTGTCTACCGTGGTGCTTGGTACAGTGCAAATATTCACAAATGCTTGTTGAATGAAGATAGTAAGCTTAACTGACCGCTAAGAATGCAGTTAATGGTATTTGTAGCAAATTCAGATTTAAATCATAGTTCCAATGGCTGCTTTCCAAAGTGACTGCAGTTTGGTGAAGGACAGAGCAGGATGATTTAGTCTTCAACTCCTTTATGATCGTGTTTTGGGAGGCTTGTCCTGCTGTGGCCCACACTGGAGCCTGTGTGGCGTACGCTGAGATAGCTTCCTCAGGCAACACAACCATACAGTCAAAGTCACCCTCCCACCCTCACCATTCTGCACGTCTCCTTTACGTCACTGGTGTCTGTAGTGGTACCTGGCCATGATTTGTGAACTTAGCTCTCTACTCTTTTTTATTTAGAAACCCCACAGGTAATTCTTATCCAGAAAGAAAAGGAGAGCAGAGGTGGGTGGCAACATAAAATAGAGAAGTTGGTCAATAGCTTCAAACTATTATTCAGTTATTGTTTGAGATAATAGGAGTTTCCAGAATGTCAGCCCATACCACTGGCCAAATATGACATTTTACATATATATACATATATATATACACATACACACACACACACAGTATATTATACTATATACATAAAAAATTATATAATCTTTGATATATATCAAAGTTAAATATTTCTTTCAAATTGGGTAATTTACTATTATATTAATACCTTAGTAAATTAACATGTGGTTAATGGGTTATAATTCAATGCAAATATGTTATCTACACATGTTAACCACTGTAATATTAAAAAAATTAAAACAGAACTGCCATAAAAGGATTTAATTTTAACACCTTTGTAGTATTAATTACATTCAGAGCTGAGTGTATAAAGGTAGCTGTTAGTCAGCAACCTTTGAGCAGACTGACTAAACACAACCGTTGGCAAAACCAGTGGACTAGCCAAACCAAAAACAGCAGGGGAAAGCAGAGTGCAGGCATATCATCTAAGAAGGAATGACAGTGCTGGGGATTTATTTTTATCTCTGCTGCTGTTTCAAGCAGATAGTTATCTTTGCTTCCCGAGTATCAAGTAGATTAGAGAAGGGTAGTCTGTGGGAAGTATTTTCAGGTGGGTTGAAATTGGCTACTAATTTCAAATATTTTATAATTTAGTTTTTCAAACCCAATCTTCTCTCCAGCCCCCCAAAAGGAAAATAAATAATTAACAAAATATTTCTGAATGCTTTGCTAAGTTTGGAAGTTAAGAAAAAAAAAAAAAAGAAAATCCAACTCTGTTCTTTAGAGTTAATGGCTCTACTGCAAAAATTTTAACACTATTCAAGCCTTTAAAGTTAGCAGTTGAATGCTGATTTCATCTTCAGAAGGTCAGCGTGCCTTTTTGGAAGGCGTACATTTAAAAGCTGTTTGACTGGCTGTTCCTTGCTCATTCTTAGAAAAGTGTGTGTTACTCAGTATTTCACAGGAGACATGACATGGTACTTATAGACAATATTTTCTGTCCTCATCTTAAGGTTAATTTCTAAATTACATATGCAAAGGGAACTTCTATTTTTTAAAGCCTCTGGGATTGCTGAGTCTGAAGTAAGCAATTAAATTAGAATTTTGGAACAACATTCTCATAACAAATACTGAGTTAATACTGAGGTCTGGAATCCTATTTACTGTGACAAAGTTAACATTATTTCTCACTGCCCTGGGACAATCATTCCCTGCACATGAGTCCCTGATGCCACAGGCAAGTCCACTCTGCAAGGCTGCCACAGGCCAGCAGATGTGGCCATTATTTGCTGTTGAAAACGTTGCCATTTCAGATTTTATCTGAATTATAAACATACCACAGATCTACCTTTTTGTGTATGAGTGTGTACATAGATTTTAATAGACCTTCTGGAATTTTACATACCTATTTCCAGGATATGATATTTTGCATCTACCAAAACCTTTGTTTAAAACCCTGATTCATACCAATCAGAAATACATAAGCCTTGTTCCGGAGAGTCCCCTGTACCTATAGAAGTTCTGAAAGAAGGGTTCTGGATAAGTCCTACATTATTAATTCTTTCCTGAGTATTAGTCTATATATGTTTGTCAGATTCTGAGTTCCCTGAGGGCACACCCCATTTCTTACCCATCCCTGTATCTTTGCACACAAAGCACTTAGCAAAGTACTTGGCACCAGTAAGGGCTAAAAGAATGTTTGTGCAATAAATAAGAAACAAACAGAACAATAAAGCTATTAGCACACCCACTGATTAGGCACCTGTTTATAGTTTACTGAATAATTATGTTAGTAGATAACTGCATCAGTAACAACTGCCATTACTTGAAAATACTGAGTTAACTTACTTCCAGTACCTCTCCTTTTACAGCTATTTGGTATAGTGGGGAGAATTTTCCCTGGCAGAGTGAAGACCTAGACAGTAGTTACAGCTGTGTCTCCATCAGCTGTGTGTCTTTAGATAAGAAACTTTCAACAAACATAAAAATAAAGAGTAATTAGTTTTTAAAACTTTACTGAAACACACATTTTTGGAAAATTTTCCCCTGCCACATTTGCAGTATCCAGTTAAAATATGAGACAGAACTAACCTGATTTGGATAAAGCTTGCTCAACAATAAAGATGCAGCTTTTGGAAACCATGTGCATTATACCATTACACACCTCTGAATGTTATAACTTGAACACCTCAATACTGTAGCCATGTGAATCTTACCAGCTACCTTTTCTATTCAATTAGAATGGTCTATAAAAATGTACAATCCTAGTAAACCTTTAGTTATGAGTATCCTAGGTATGTATTAGAACTGCAAGGATAATTGGTTGAGCCATACTCTTAAAAATCAACAAGGTAATTTTGGCTGATTTATTCAGCTCCTGATATTTACGAGTTTTGAAAACACAATTAACTGTTCCTATAGATATTTCCTCATCTTTTCAGAATCCATAAAATGCCTTCAATGACCATTCAGTTTCCTGACTACCCTTTTCCACTAAGGGAAAAGGGTGAGATGAAGTGTGAAAGACAAATTTTCATTTTTTATGCTATAAAAGCTGCTGCCCAACTGTGATGATAAAAATCCAGGTAATCAATGATTCTCAGAATTTTCACTCTTTAAGAGCATATTGCTATACTTCGTTTAATGGTCCAGTCTGCATTTTTTTTTAGAAGAAAACTTCAATTTAAGAGAACATGTTCAGGGCTTCCCTGGTGGTGCAGTGGTTAAGGATCCGCCTGCCAATGCAGGGGACAAGGGTTCGAGCCCTGTTACAGGAAGATCCCACATGCCGTGGAGCAACTAAACCTATGCGCCACAACTACAGAGCCCGTGCTCCACAACAAGAGAAGCCACTGCAATGAGAAGCCCGCGCACCGCAACAAAGAGTAGGCCCCGCTCGCCGCAACTAGAGAAAGCCCGCGCACAGCAACGAAGACCCAACGCAGCCAAAAATAATAAATAAATAAAATAAATGAATTTATTTAAAAAAAAAGAGAACGTGTTAAGGCACAAAAGTAAATATGCTTAAAAGTTAACCTGCCAAGACCCAAATTCTGACCTTCTAAAGACACTACAGAGGGGAAAAAATCCTATAATTAGTAACAAGGAACAGCATAAACATGCAGTGCTTAGCATCAGGGAAAGAGGAAATAATCTTAACACTAAATGTTCACTTTTTAAATGATATTTTAACAATATTTCAGTTGTATTTCAAATATGTCTATATAGGACACTATCATGATAGTTAATGTATATTTTCAATCACATTTGATGTAAAGCCTGTAAATTTGTTAGACTTGCCACATTCTTTCTAGAGAAAGTTTCGAAGTGTCTGAAACACTATATTAAAAGACAACTAAAATTTCTCATTGAGAAAAACTCTTTTGTGGGAAATCTAAATTAAAACCTTCCAATTTAAAGTCCTAAACATTTTCCACGTAGGAAACCTCTGTAAGTATACTTCTTCAGATAGTTTTTAAAGCAATCAGCACCGGCAATGTTAAATTATCGTGGCTCTCAAGAAAAACAGAGGAACACTGTACAGAAGACCCTCACATTTGTGGCTCTGTGTATTCCCTGTGGGCTGTGCCAACCCACTCTCTCCCCAGTAATGACTCTTTGTTTTTACTAAGTCCCAAAGGGCTGGTGAGAGCGCTGCAAAGAGAAGGGGGGGAGGGGTGGATGGAATGCAGCTGCAGGCTCTGAAACAATGCTGAGTCCATATATTTTGTTCCCAGTTAGAATAATAAAAAGGGGACTGCGGTGGGGGGTGAGGGGATGGAGAAGACAGAATCCAGAATAAGCAAGGTAGGGCCAAGTATCCTATAGCTCTCATTCTGCAGCACCCCCTCCTCTCCCTACACTCATACTCTCCCAACTCCAATAACCATTCATTTGGTTAAAAAGCTTATCTGTTAAAGTTCAAACACCCATTAAGATTTAAACCTATCAGTCATTTATATCTAAATTACTTTTATCAGTGAACTATACTCAGACAAAGAATAGAGTAGGAAGAGAGAATGGAGCTTGCAAAGATAAACTGGGGAAGCTTGGACACAGAGATAGGAAAGTTTGGGGGAGGTACGCAGGAGATTTCAGAAAGGGAGGTCCAAGGTTTCAAACAGAAACTGCCTGCTTTGTAAAGGTACCTAGGGCCTGGGGAGTAACTGGTATGCTACAGAAAACCATATTCCTTCTAAGACTGCTAAAAGCTACATGTTTCTGAATCAAGAGCTTGGAAGCCTGCACATATTGGTTCCTCATTATTCAGTCTAACCTAGTGCCTCCTAAGAAAATGTCTCTCACTTGCATTTCCCTGGCCTCCAGGTCCCAACTGGGAGAATGAAAGAATTAAGGGAAGAGGGAAGAAGCAGACACCAAACAAGGTGTCAGCTGCTAGTGAGGGAAAAGCAGCTCAAACCCTACTCTTCTCCCCTGGGTACTGCCCTCTCTTCCCAGATAACCCTTTACTGAAATGCGTAGCCCTGCTGAGCTCAAGAAGTCAGGCCTGCCTCTCGAACATCCCTTCAGATATTGTTGATGCTATTAAAATTTGTAAGAAAATTCAAGAAGCCTCAAGTAAACAACTGACACTAATACCTCAAAAATAGTATCAGCATGCGCTAGAGACTATCTAAAAAGCTATGAAACAAAATTCAGAAGAATGCTTGTTCCAATTAGGATCCCATTCATGAACATTCAGTTACTGGGGGTCGGAAAAAAAGGACTTCATTGTAAAGCTATCATGTAGAAGCAAACCTCTGACATCCACACACAAACATCTCCTTCAGGTTAGCATTCCACAAGATTTAGAAGTACTCTTAGTTGGTGTTGAATGATACAATTAATCTCTTGACTCTTGAAATGTTTTCAAGTTATAAAGTTTAGAAAGACTGTATTTATTCACATTGAATTTTTGCATTTTGTGACATAAACAAAAATTCACAAGTGTATAGATTTATAATAAACAGGAATATGATCTTCCCCCCCCAGGTTGCCTTTTCTCTAGAGCTCTAAAATCCATTTACAGATATTCCAAATCTCCATACTGTAGACAGTATATAGAGACAAATTCAGAAATGCATATTAATTTAAATGAAGGAATGATTGAGTCTACTATTTATTTTATTAATATTAAATAGTAATAATTATGAAATAATATTGACACTACTCCTGTAAAATTTATCATCTATTACAAATACAAAATTCATAGATGCATTTTATTAGGAGTTATCATTTATTATACTTTAAAATCCAGCAATAAAATAAATACTCTGTTTATTCTGTGTACTAGAAAAATTCAATTTTCTATATATACATTTCATTTCCTAGTATGTACAATCACAGAAATTAAGTCCATAGACAGCAAAAGTTTGTTAATATTAACAACAATCACATAATCGTAACTTGCCTGAAATTAATAATTCTTTATGGTTACTTAATTGTGGTAAACAAAATATAATCTCATAATACTATGATGTATGATATGCTTCAATAAAAAGGTTAAAAAATCAATTATCTATGACTTGGAAAAAAACTACTCTCAATATCTATACCTGAATTACTTAGCTAAATCAAGAAGATAATTCAAGTCTTAAAGGTGTCATAAATTTACATTTAGTCACAAAGTTCACAAAATATGAGTGACATTATATTAAGAGGCACAGGTGAAAACAAATTTTAAGACGTAAATATAATAATGTGTAAGATTAGATTTTCTTGCTAAAACAGTAAGAGTACTCACCCCTTGGAGCCCTTGGAACTGAATTGAAGGTCGAAAAGGAATTAAATTCTATTAAAAGAAACATAAGAAACAAACACGTCAACCTTGGTTACTGGGACACAGAACTAAATGATTAAACTCTAAATCTATGCACTTGGTCAGTGCTATAGTCTGTGAAAACCTTTTCATTACATACTTAGGTTTATATGTCATTATATTAAGATGCCTTGATAAATGATACTGCACTACTCACATTTCTCTGAATACACAACCGAAGGTATCTTTTGGCAGTGTAGCTAATCAGGTTTTTGAAAATGACTGACATGATTTGGCAAAAAATGATTAGTGTACTAATTCAATTCTACATGAAAAAGTATTATTGCTTAGTTTCTTGATATGTTTTTTAAAAAGGTAGGGGAAAGCAACAGATAGTCAAAGAAACTTTGCAAAACTCTTAAGAGGATGCTAGAAATATAAAATTAAAATATTTGAGAATGAACTGTGGTTTCCATTTTCTCACATTTTACCAGAGATTAGTTTTTAGTTGAGGGTCAAACAGGTTACCAATTTTCTCACAAGATTCTCACCAGGAGAATATAATTTCTAGAACAATGTTTTGTTTTATTATGAGCTTTGTCCTGTTCATAATTTTTATATTTTCTCATAGAGTTGTGTATTTAGAACAAAAGCTGAAACTGTAAATATCTACCATAGTCTCAGGCATGATTTCCTGTACCTAAAGTCACCAGTATGGGGCTGGTTCACCACTATTGGAACACTTTTCCAAACTTCTAACAGAAATTCATGGGGAAATCAGATTTGGGTAACATTTTAATAGTAACACATCAGCCTGTAAACTATTCTTCATACCCTTGTATCCAAACCCAATACACAAAAACAAAAGCAGTGGTTTCTGGTCTCAACTCTACTTTAAAGAAAAATACAGAGGCACCCATGTGCCCCTCCCTCAGCCATTGCACATTAACTACTACCTACCAGGTACTTCTCTACAGATTTAAAAGTTTACTAATCATGATTACAATAAACTAAAGAGAAATAAGGAAAGGATAAGTACTTTAAAAGACATCATCTGAATAAAAAATCAAGTGGTAGTATTAACCATTCTATTATTATTTATAAAAATGGATAAACATCTTCTTGAAGAAAACATAATAGATACTATTACCATTGTTCTACCACCATAAAAAGATTTAACTTTAGACTTATCAGAATCAAAGCACTACTGGGTGACAAAATTTATTTCTTGGTGTGGGAGAAGTAGGTAACAATTTTTCATAGTGATTCATTCTAATTCACAGTCTTTTATGAAAATATAAAATACAGATTAACGCTAACTTGAATTTCCTTAGAGGGAGAAAACCTCACCCAAACCTACCTTCCATAGCTAAACCTCTACCTGAAGTAACGGTAGCTTGCCTGCAGAAGCCCTGGGGAGGCCCCCTTTGTGTGTAAGTAGGTGGCACTACAATTTAGGTAAGACAGGTCCAGGTTCTAGCTTTCAGAATATTTCAATCAGCCCTGCCTCCTGCTCTCTCTTCAAATCACAAACACTGAACATCTCCTCTGAGGCTGGTTACACTTTCCTCTCTGACTCCTTGCAGGCAGGTTATCTTCAGCTCACCACTGGAATTTGAACTTCTCTATTAAGTTCATCAATTCTTCTTGGTCAAACAAATGCTAACTTTCCTCAATTTTCAAATTGCTCACTTCTCTACTGGATGTCACTTGGAGACACCACTCCTCCTAGCTCTTTGATCATGGCTTTCACTTTCCTCTTTCTAGATCCAGTCTCTCTTGGAGGCTCACCTTGCCTATTTGGTGATGACTCTGAATCTCTTCCCTATTCCTCAACTTGGCATCTCTCTGCAACTTGCAACTTATCACAGCCTAGGACATTTTGCATTAGAAACTCTCAATGACAGCAAAATTGGCAAACACTAAACCACCTCCGCCCCTCGCCAAACTGGCACCTCTTTCCTACTTTCTGGCATGGGTGCTTCTATCTTGTTGGTTCTCCAGGTTCACAACCTTAAGTTTAACACACAGCCTCTTCTCCCTCTCCCCTCACCGTACTCTATTAGGCAATCGCGCACTGCTAGAATCACAGAATTCCAGGTCCAGAGGTACTCCAGTTGGTGCCCAGCCCCACCCCCCACCCTTAACCACAATGGGCCATGCATCCCATTAATAACTAAGCTGGGACCAGAATCTAGGACTCAATCTTCCTGTTTTGCCATACTGTTTTTCTTCTACTATCTTGGGCTCCACACACATCTGTTATGGTAGATCCACGGGCACTTGCTCCTTTATGCCAGAGAGTTTGCATTTTAGTTGGAGAACATTTGAAAATGATTAAATATTGTACTAGGCTAAGTACTGCTGGGAGGTGCAGTAAGGATTCTCACAAAGGAGAAAAGTATGGGTTAGAAGAGATACTAGAAAAGAGAAAAGGCTCATGGAAAAGATGGCTCTTGAGTAGCAATTTTGAAAAGACAAACTCCAGGGAGAGTGAGTGCCCTAAGCAAAAAAGCAAGGAGACAGGAATGGGTACTGTGCAGGCAAGATGGCAGGTCTTTTCACACGTGAAACATAACATAAAGGATGAGAATTGGACCTGGTGATCCCTGGCTAATCTCTCCTTGACCTCAAAATTTGTCTTCAGTTTTAGCTTCTATCCACTACAGAATAAATAGGACAGTAATTTAAATTTCAGACCTCATAATTTCTAAAGGTTCATCACCCTGTGAAATAACCCTATCCTAATCCCTTCCATTACCCCTTTAGGGATGGCCTTTAAGTCTTGTCTTTGACATGATAAACAATTGGAGGCTCTTCTGATTTTTGGAATAAGAAAGTGAGTTGCTGAAAGAATGAAGTGTTTCAGGGAAAGCAGCTCTTTCAGTCATGTGTAAGAAAGACAGAGAGAGAGAGATCAATTGGGGCTAGGGAAAAGGATTAGACATCAGCTCCAGGGGATGTTTTATTTAGGAACACTCTGGTGATAAAGGCCTAAATTAGTATGGCTTCATCTGGAGCAAACAGGAGATGGTGGAATGAGCAGATCTTCCCGAGAATGAATGATAAAATGTGATGAAAGCTTGAATATCAGGCGTACACACGCACACACGCACAAAAGAAGCAAAGGTGGCTCAGGGGTCTCAATCATCATCTGGGGCCAGTCTGCCCCAGACTCCCTCATATTAAGCTTAGTCTCTACTTTGAAAGCTCCTAGCCTGTTTCAGGTCCCTATCACCAAGCACCTAGACAAAGGCCTTCCTCCCTTCCTTCAATTCCTTCCAAAGGCTACTCATTCAAATAGCTAACAGAAGCTTTCTCAGATACCACCCTCAGCATGTCACATAGCCTGCAGTGGGTTCTATCAAAGCAAAACAAACTCCTCCACATAGAAAGCAGACGGTCCAACTATAGCACCAACCAATTTCATCTTCCACTTCCCAACTGTGGCTCAGCAGTGTTAACCTTTTTCAGTCTGTTTGTTTTATAAACAATTTCCTCTCTATTTCTACCTCCTATCTGTTCTTTCAACCTGGCATACCTTCCCAAACACTATTTTGCCAATCCATACTAATCACTTAACATTCAAGCTTAAGATTAATTTCCTCAGCTAGGCCTTGTTTTAGATAAATCAGAAATCAAAGACTCAATGAGTTTAAGGACCCAATGCAGGTAAATGTGAAAGAGACTGGGTGTAAAGCAACAGGGCAGTGGCGAGTACCTGGGGAATGAATGCCCAACTGAGAAAGGACTCAAATTTTTAAATGTTAAACCTTTTTCTCACCAAACAAAACACTGCTGCCACCATTTTGCTAACTCTGAACTATGCCCACTTTAGCTACCATTAGCTATTGTTTTTTCCAGATGCCTGTGTCTATGGTACCACTACACTGGGGGTGTATTTTTTCATAGGTTTTCTTACTCCTAGTTGTTATGATACAGAAGAGTCTAACACATATTTAACTTACAAGTATTTATCTACATTATGATAAAAAAATATTATAAAATCACTTTGGCTATGTTCTCTTTATATATGCGGTATACAACTATACGCATTATTTACTTTATAGATTACTATTCTGGGTTGTACAGACAAAACAATACCACTATGCTTTACATCAACTTAGGCATTTTCAAGAGTAATTTTTTTTTTCAATAAATTTATTCATTTATTTTTGGCTGCGTGGGGTCTTCGTTGCTGCACGCGGGCTTTCTCTAGTTGCGGTGAGCAGGGGCTACTCTTCATTGTGGTGCGCAGGCTTCTCATTGCGGTGGCTTCACTTGTTGCGGAGCACAGGCTCTAGGCGCTCGGGCTTCAGTAGTTGTGGCTCGCGGGCTCTATCCAATCTTTTGCCTCATGACCTGAATTTAGAACCTAACCTCCTGATATGCTTAGAGTTCTATCTGTATTGCTTGATTCCTCAACAAAAATGATAACTTGTTTTTGTTTACATAGTTTTGTAATGTACAGAGTATTTTTATATCCATAGTCTCAAGTGAGGCCTTCTAAAACCAGCCGTGGGTGGTAGAAAGGCATCATCATCCCCCATTTCAGAGGGAGATAAACGAGTCTCCAACAGGCAAAGTTCATTGCTCAGAATCACCAAGCTAGTGGTTAGCAGAGTTGGACCTCAAATCCAGACTTCTGAATTTCAAATACAGTACCCTTTCCTTATCTTGCCTCTGTAACAGGTTACCTCCTAGGGCTGAACATGAAAAGCACTTAAATGCTCCTTCAATTCTTCTGGCATTTTGTTTCCAAAGAAAATGAATTTCATAAAATCATTATAATTTCCAAGGTTCAGTTTCTGATTAAATAAAAACTAAAAAAACAACAGTTTTTTTTTCCTGTAAGGACCATGTATAGTAAAGGAACATATATAAATATTTGTGTTAACATTTTTCATTAAAAAAATAACCCTCAACTATGGAGTAGTTGTGGGTGCTTATCCAAACAGGATAAACTAGGATTACTGTTGCTGAAAAACTCCTTTAAGATATCTAACAACCTAGAAGAGAAAAATACATAAGACAACCTCAAATCCTTTATTGATTTTAATCCCAGTTTTAGACAAGAAGATGTTAGGTACTATGCTACAGTTCTTGAACGTTTTAAAAAATGCAACAAGAGAGACAGCTAGAATGCTATACCACTTTTTATGCTTCTGACTACTGTGTTAATGGGAAAGGTACCCGGAATAAGTTCTAAGAGTCAATACCAGGACTTCTCTGGTGGTCCAGTGGTAAAGAATCCACCTTACAATGCAGGGGACGTGGGTTCGATCCCTGGTCAGGGAACTAAGATCCCAGATGCCGCGGGGCAAGTAAGCCCGAGCGCCACAACTACTGAGCTCACGCACCTCAACTAGAGCCCGTGCCGCAAACTACAGAGCCCATGTGGCCTGGAGCCTGCGTGCCACAAGTAGAGAAGAGAAAACCCGCACGCCACAACTAGAGAGAAGCCCAAGTGCCACAGCAAAGATCCCGCGCACCGCAACGAAAGATCCTGCATGCTGCAACTAAGACCCGACGCAGCCAAAAATAAATAAATAAAATAAATAAATAAATAATAAATAAATCTTTTAAAAAATTGAACATTTAAAAAAATAAATAAATAAAAGTCAATACCACTCTAAGCAAATGTCTCAAGCACGTTAGTTTTTCACCTAAATGTTTTTTAGCCTAAGTTTAACTGCACAAACATAACCTCAACTCATTGTATATTTTTTAATGCAATCCAGTTTTAAAAGATAATGTAATTACAGGTGGCCAAATATGATATGGCATGTTTTAGAATAATGTTTAACTTACTAAGTACAGTTCCATTACAAATGGAATTTCAATAGGACTTCAACTTTTTGATTTTTAGCTTTAATTAAATATTTGCACCAACTAGCTCTTTTGAAAATCAAGTAACTCTAGGGTTTAACTGACTAGTACTTGAGCTATAAATAAGATAGTGATCTAGTATCTTCATCCATCAAGAAACAATGCAGACTGGAACTGGCTAGGGAAACCGTTTTGATAAATGCTTCAACAAGGTGATGTTTTATAGTCAAAAGATTCTGTTAAACTCTTGGTTGGTTCACTGATTTTAGATTTCCTTGAATTAACCCTCTGTATTTCTCAGAGAATGTAGGGCATTCTTAAGCTTAGAATAAAAGTGTAGACAATACTAAAATGCTCAAAAGTTTAGTTCTTGATATCTGCCACTATAATAAGCCAATTCTACTGCAATAAAAACTGCTCTATGACCAAAGAAATCTATGTCCACTTATTTCCAGGGACTATGCCTTGCAATATATAAGGACTATAAAAGTAATATGTAATTTACTAAGTAATTTTACTAAGTAATTTTAATTGTGCTGAGTAATATTAATTTCTGACACGATTCTTTTAAGGCAGGAGGGAAGAAGCAAAGCTCAGGTTTCTTTGGGGATAAATAAAAGAGAGTTACTTATCCTATAAAGGTTGTTATAACCATCTCTTGATTATTTACATAGTGCTTATCCATCAAAATTAAACCTATGGTTACTTTTATTCTATCAACCACTATTGGTTTTGTCAACATACAACCATAAGAAATAGCATTCTGTTCTAGAAAAGAGTGATTTCTCTAAGAAACACATTATAGAAATCTTTCTAATTTTATTCTCTAAGGTTAGAGATGTACTTGAAATACCTTCAGCTTCCCTTCTGAACCCATCATGGAGCTTTGACTCAACTTAAAGTTAACTCTTGAATTATTTAAAATTAACCAATAGGTATTTATTAAATACTTCATATTTTATTTGCGTACCTAAGCTGCATTATAAGTCAAGCTAAAGATAGTGCAAAAGGGGCTTCCCCAGTGTGGCACAGTGGTTAAGAATCCGCCTGCCAATGCAGGAGACATGGGTTCAAGCCCTGGTCCAGGAAGATTCCCACATGCCACAGAGCAACTAAGCCTGTGCACCACAACTACTGAGCCCGCGTGCCACAACTACTGAAGGCCACACGCCTAGAGCCCATGCTCGACAAGAGAAGCCACCGCCATGAGAAGCCTGTGCGCCGCAACTAGAGAAAGCCCACATGCAGCAGCGAAGACCCATGGCAGCCAAAAATAAAATAAATTAATTAATTAAAAAAAAAAAGATATTTAAAGATAGTGCAAAAAACAAAAATTCCAAAGTCAAATATAATTTTGGAACTTTGTGTCAAAACCAGAAAACTGTCTATAAATGGTGATGGGTCAGGTGACTGCTTTAAGTGAGATTGTTTTAGGAAATGATTATAGCCACCTAGTTACTATTTACTGAGCGCTTAAAATGTGTCAGGCCAGTGTAATCACTTTTACTATCACCTGTGGGAATTCTCAGAACACCCTTGTGGGGTAGATACTATTATTTCCACAGGATTCCACAGGTAAATCCTGTGAAATCACATAAGGTGACACAGCTAATAAGTGACCTGGAGCTCAAACCCTGGCCTGTCTCACTTTAAGAACTAAGCACTCTGCACAGCTAGCCTCTCCTGCTCCTCCTTAACAACAGTTATATAAAATGTGAAATATCTGAACGCTACAGAATTAAGAACTGATAAGAATCAATAGCTCTTTGGGGATCACTTTTTTGGTTTTGCACTACAACTTAAGGAAAATATCAGACACTTGAATTTCTTTTCACTTATGCAAGTAAATAGTAAAAAGTATTTATGACTTATCCTAGGATACAATTTAAGATAGATCTTTCTTTCCTAAAAGAGGTACTATACCATTTAAAGAACTGTGGTTATAATTCTTTTATTTAAGAAGTCATTTAATTCTGCTCTTTAAAACATCACCTGATAGAGAAACCAAAGACTATCCAATAATTATATTTTAACCACGGTAATAAAAATAAAATCTAAGCAGGGAAAGAATAGGAAGAAAAAAAAAAAGATGGAGTATAAGCAGACAGTAGCACAGGAAATCAGTTAATCCTGAAATCAAATATACCCAGCTCTCGTCAAAAGCTGGTAATATGTTTAGAATGATAGTATGAATGTGAAATTTTGAGGTAATCCAAAGATACCTTAGTAAACGGTATCTCCTTCTTTGCCCCAATCTTTTATCAGATGCTCCCCCACCCCCCGGGGGAGAGAGAGAGAGGGAGTCATTAAGTTTCACAAAATCTAGTATTTTGCTTTGTCAGTCAATCCAACCTTACACATCGGAGAAACTCCTTCTCTGCAGATTTGGAAGAACCAGATTAAAGAGCATTTGGAATAAAGAATAATTTCTTTCTAGCCTTTACAGCATAGAAAAGAATGAAATATAAAGGAGATTCTCGAAACAGTAGTGAGAAGTCAAAAATCTAATTTATTTAACACGGTCCTTGTTTTTAAAGATAGTTTCTGGAAAACTGTAGCTATCTGATGCAGGCCAAATTAAAAAACAAATTATTATTGTCTTAAACGTTACTATTTCATACAACTTTTTAAAGGAATATGGAAGGCAAAATCCAAACTGAACAACCACCTAAAAAGTTAGTTACTGTGAACAAGCCCTTGTAACAACATATGAAGCATAATATCCCATCATTTTTTTCCAAGAGAGCACTTAATGTGGACTTTATAATTGTGTAATAAGCTTACATGTCAAATCTGATTATAAATACAAATGAAGATTTGTTCTTTGGGATCATGATCTCTAGTAAAGTATAAGGAGAAACAGTAAAATAAACTTGGATTGGAAGATGGGTATTATTTTTAAAATAGTAGAAATTTGTAAAATGCAGCATCTACAACAAAGGGAGCCATTAGAAGGCTTCAAACTTGGAAAATACATGATCACACACACTTCGTGTTTTAAAACGATCGCTTTGGCTGCTGTGCGGAGAATGGACTACTGGGGGAAGAGTGGAAGCCTGGAGGCTAGATGGAAGTCCATGGCAGTGGTCCTCAAGAGAGATAATGGTGGCTGGGACTGGAGTGGTGGTGATGGATGAGGTTAGATTTCAGATTTTTGAAGACTGACAGAACTTGCTGATGGATCAACTAAGTCAAGAAAAGAGGAGATAAATCAAGGAATACTAGTCAGTTACTAGTCAACTGGTGATGAGTACTGCCACTTACTGAAATGGGGAACACTCAGGAAGATGTATGTTTGAAGGGTGAAATCAAGAATTGTGCTTGGCAAAAATAAACTCAAAATGGATTAAAGACTTAAATGTAAGGCCAGACACTATAAAACTCTCAGAGGAAAACATAGGCAGAACACTCTATGACATAAATCACAGCAAGATCCTTTTTGACCCACCTACTAGAGAAATGGAAATAAAAACAAAAATAAACAAATGGGACCTAATGAAACTTAAAAGCTTTTGCACAGCAAAGGAAAACATAAACAAGATGAAAAGACAACCCTCAGAATGAGAGAAAATATTTGCAAATGAAGCAACTGACAAAGGATTAATCTCCAAAATTTACAAGCAGCTCATGCAACTCAATATCAAAAAAACAAACAACCCAATCCAAAAATGGGCAGAAGACCTAAATAGACATTTCTCCAAAGAAGATATACAGATTGCCAACAAACACATGAAAGGATGCTCAACATCACTAATCAGTAGAGAAATGCAAATCGAAACTACAATGAGGTATCACCTCACACCAGTCAGAATGGCCATCATCAAAAAATCTACAAACAACAAATGCTGGAGAGGGTACGGAGAAAAGGGAACCCTCTTGCACTGTTGGTGGGAATGTAAATTGATACAGCCACTATGGAGAACAGTATGGAGTTTCCTTAAAAAACTAAAAATAGAACTACCATACGACCCAGCAATCCCACTACTGGGCATATACCCTGAGAAAACCATAATTCAAAAAGAGTCATGTACCACAATGTTCATTGCAGCACTATTTACAATAGCCAGGACATGGAAGCAACCTAAGTGTCCATCAACAGATGAATGGATAAAGAAGATGTGGCACATATATACAATGGAATATTACTCAGCCATAAAAAGAAACAAAATTGAGTTATTTGTAGTGAGGTGGATGGACCTAGAGACTGTCATACAGAGTGAAGTAAGTCAGAAAGAGAAAAACAAATACTGTATGCTAACACATATATATGGAATCTAAAAAAAAAAAAGAAAAAAAAATGGTTCTGAAGAACCTAGGGGCAGGACAGGAATAAACACGCAGATGTAGAGAATGGACTTGAGGACACGGGGAGGGGGAAGGGTAAGCTGGGACGAAGTGAGAGAGTGGCATGGACATATATACACTACCACATGTAAAATAGATAGCTAGTGGGAAGCAGCCGCATAGCACAGGGAGATCAGCTCGGTGCTTTGTGTCCACCTAGAGGGGTGGGATAGGGAGGGTGAGAGGGAGACGAAAGAGGGAGGAAATATGGGGATATATGTATATGCATAGCTGATTCACTTTGTTATAAAGCAGAAACTAACACACCATTGTAAAGCAATTATACTCCAATAAAGATGTTTAAAAAAAAAAAAGGAATTGTGTTTGGGTCTGTTAAGTTTGAGATAACCTATTAAACTTTGATAAAGAGATCAGGTGTTGAAAATTAGTGCCTGGAAATGGAGGAAGGTCAGAGCTGGAGATAAATATTTGGAGGTCGTTAACATATAGATGACATTTAAATCCATAGGACTAGATGAGCTCACCTAGGGAAGTGAAAAAGAGAAGGGAACTGGGATCTCCAACTTTCAGAGGCCAGTCAAGCAGAGGATAATCAGCAGAGGAGACTGAGAAAGAATGGCCAGAGAATTGGGAGGAAAATCAGGAAAGTGTTTCTAACAGGAAGGAGTAGTCAACTGGATGGCATGATGCTGAGGTCAGGTAAGACAGGAACAGAGAGATGACCACTAGATTTGACAACAAGGGACCTAGTCAGGTGCAATCTCAGTGATGTGATGGACACAACCCAACTGGAGTGGGCTGAGCAGAGGATGGGAGATGAAAAACCAGACACTATTTCTCAGACACATCCTCAAACATAATCCTCTCTTTAGGTGTCCCCTTGCACAGAGACTTTACTGTATGTATGTATGTATGTATTTATTTATTTTTAATGTCTGCTTGTTTCTACTAAGGCACGAGCACTTTCTGGACCATCCCTGACTTATTCAACTTTATATATCCAGTGCCTAGTACTATGCCTGGCACATATCAGAAGATAAATAAACACTGGCTAAATGAATAAATGCATATTTGACAGTTACAGTTATAATTCCTTTCCTACCTCTTAGTCTTTTATTAAAGAAAAAACATCTCAAGACACTCAACTGAGTTTTTACCACATGGATGTGTTTTCTGGCTATCTGAGGCATCATGGTTTCCAACAATGAAAACCAAAAGCCATGATACTAAGTAAATGTCTTTTAAAAATCTGCTGACACGTAAATTTACAAGTAAGCATATTTAGATCCTAAAGTATCTCAAAGAATCTTATTAGAAAGTTCATGCCTGGCTCCACCCTTGAACAAGCTCACTCTTCATGGGAAAAGTCTTCTAGCCAAGGTTATCTCCATGGACAATGAACCAAGTGCCCATAACTAGTCCATGACAATGTATATGTATAACAGAAGCTTCATGTACTCATGATTATTTTTTGGTTTGTTTTTCACAAACTGTCAAACAAAAAAAAGAGAATCAAAACACCAAAACAGAAGTGAAAGTAATCTGGAAGTGAAAACACTGACCCTTGCAAGGCCTTTAGGAATCATTTAAAAATGATGCTTGAAATGTAAATCCAGGCACATTATAGAGAGTTACTTAATGTTTCAATAATCACTTGGGACAGAAACCATGGAAAGTCTGATCTTCATGTTAAAATCAAATTCAATTTTCATATTATCTGTACTCTACGACAGTTAAGTGCAATTTATAGAGAACGTTATTGGATAAAGGAAGCCTATAAAAATACAAGCAAAATTTGAAAATCCCTGTTCAAAACCAAAATTTCTTCCACCTAATAATTTCAACTTCCCCCAAAACATTACCAATCCCCAAAATTTCCATCCAAATGGAAAAGTTTGAGACATGTAAATATGGCATTGTTCTAGTCTAGCCTCAGACCCAAATATACTTCTCAAATATAAAACATCTAATCAAACCTAAGTCTCGTCACCAAACAAAAGACTGAGTGAACGTTCACTAAAATGGTACTTTATCTCCCCCACCCCAGCCCACCCTCCCAACTGCTTCTGATTTCCCTTTTTTCTACTAAGGGTACCCCTCCTAGTGCTGATGGCTAGAAATTTCAACTTAACCCTGTTCCTTTAAAATCTGTTATTAAATTCTATAGATTCTATTCATCTGTAATGTCTTGTCTCCCACTAGCATCCTAGTTTAGATCCCACTCATCTCTGACCTGGACCACATACTTCCTCCTAACTTGTCTACTGCCTTCCGGATTCATCTTATACTCATCATGCACACTGAGGCCAGTATAATCCTAAAGCATTAGCTCAAATCACCTTAAATTTCTACTCAGTGTCTCTCCAGTTTTGAGAGAATAAACTCCAACCTGCTCCAGTCTCCCTTTCCTCTCTTAAATCCAACTATATTTTCTCCTACACTCGAGGTTAAGTGGAACACGGTCTTCCTTACAATTCTCAAAGCCTGCCTTAGCTTTTCTACTGCTGTCCTTTCCTTTCCTGTGCCATTCCTTCTGCTGGCGATGTGATTCCCCCCACCTAGTCTCTGCCTGTTAAAATCCTGTAAGACCCAAAGATGTTTTTTAGACCAATAACATATAGGATCCCCAACAAGAAAGAAACTTATGCTATTTGTCTAACAACCTAGTTATTATTAAACTAGTAGCAAATGCTCTGACTACTGAGTTCAATTCAAGGTGCTAATTTGATTCATGAATCTTTACGGAGCATATAGTCTAATTAATAAGATTCTCTCTTTTTATATCCTATATTAAACTGCTAGCCATGAGATTCCAGGTTTGGCCTTTGCTGGCGAAGTATTAGTGGACGCCCTTAAACCAGTTCTTCCTAAAGATTTAATGTGGCTCTAAAGAGCCATAATGCCACAACCAAAATAGATAGATAGGTAGATAAATTGAAAGGAAGGGAGGGAGGGAAAGAAAAGAAAGCAATTCTCCTCGGTAAATCTGACCTGACTTATGCCATGTTTTTCAGCTTCAATTTGGCTGTAGAGACACAGTCATTAATTTATTGTATTCTACTCCAGACCTGCTTTTCTAGATTTCTGCATTAAGTCATGGGAAATGTCCTATGGAGCTGAGGTATGCAGGAGAGTCAAATGTGCTGTGGCTATATACATGCTCTTTTCTTTATTCTAAAACTCAGCTCACCTTACCTGAAGAAATGCCCATATCATCACATTTTAGAGACATCTTCTCAAATACTCCAAATACATTTGACCCAAACTGGCAAATAATTGGGCTGAACTCTGGTGCCACAGTCCTGAGCCTCTCTGTAGTCACTGCAAGTTGTTAAAAATGACCCAGCAGTGGTTCTCCTGAAATTCTCATTTTCCTCACTTTGCCGGCTTTATCACAAATTACCTAATAAGCTCTATGAGCACAGCTTCCATAGTTTTTTACAAGTGCAAATGGAGCAAATGGAAAGGTTGGATCTGGTGACTGTCCTTGATAAGCTTTCCTGTAAATCATTCCGAGAATTTTACACCCCTTTCCTTTTAAATTCTTTTCTTGAACATGTTCCAATCCTTCACATATGTTCTTTCTTTCTCCTCTCAGTTCTGGTGCCAAGGTTCCCTGTCTATCTCTTTAGGCAATCTGGCTACTGCTTTTCACTAGGAGGAGCACCCTTCTTTGCACTGAACACCTGATCATCTGTAAAAACTTTTCAAACACTTATTGCAAAATGGGGCACAAACTTGACTTTACTTGATAAAAAGCATTTTAATATCAAGTTCAGCCTGAAGATGGGTCTAAGTTAAAGTCAGTAAGATTAACTTACTTTAATTAAAACTGGCTATGTTTAAAAACTGCAACAAAAGGAATCTGCTAAGGCAAACCTCATTGTTTTACTTAGTAAACATGTCAGCAGCAGTGACAGCTCTGTGCTGGCAGGTCTGGATGCTTGAGTGGTGCCTTAAGGAGAACAGGGTCTTCTGTATTTGTAAAAGCAGATTATTGAACACACATGTACACACTCAAAATTGTTTGAGGGCAGGCACAAAAAGGAAGAGATAGGAAAAAGTAAGGTATGAGTCTTTTTGTGCCTTAAACCACAATGAATCAAATGCTGATATGTTCACGAGGTAAAAAGAAAGGAAAGGAGAGGATATCTCGTACTCTATGACCTGTGGGATCAGTGATTTTATAAGATCACGGAACACATTAAAGGGAGCTATTGTGAAGGACAGTAACTTTGGAGGTTTAAATAAGACTTTATGCTTTGACTGGAAATAACAGTATCTAGTAATACTGAAAGAGACTGAATTCCTCATGCAAAATTAAACATAAGTATATTTGTACAAATTTTCAAAACACTATCATTTTCCTAGAAGACACTAATCAAAGCAGGGAAATTTAAAGCCAATAATTGGAGTTGGCAAGAGAATGTGTTAACAGAATCCTTCTTAAAGTCAACTGCTTTCTCATCTTCAGGCATAGAGATTGAATGGTCCCTGCTTCCAGATGCATCTATGCAAGACTTTTTATGTAATAGTTGGATAAACATGACAGTATTATTTGAGCCACCACCTTTGAAACTTTGAGTAAACATTAAAAAAAAAATCAACAGGCTCAGCAATGAGAGAATCTGAAAAGAAAATTTTGATAAGATTTTTGTTACTACCAGATGAGTTACTCAAATGTCAAAATAACGCCAGCTACACATTACTGAAGGAATTGGCTAAAATAAATTTTAGAATTTTGAGGTTTAATTTGAAATAGTTTTAGGATACATTTGGGAGAAATATGTAATTACAGTAACATATGCTCATTTAAAATATGTGGGGCTTATATAGACCACAAATTCAGACATCAGTTTAGAATGACTATAAAGTTGTAATACGTGATTTTTATTTAGTAACCTGTACCTTCATTCAAAATAACATATCTATAGTAAAAAAAAAAAAGTAGTTTTGCAATATATACTAAATATCTGTATAAGTATTCTGAGTTCATTCTGCAAACCATGAAAATAATTTTCCATTTAACACTTTTTTAAATATAATCAACTTGAAACTGTCTCTGTATTCAAACGGAGTGAAAAACAACTTTTAGGAGATATTTACTCCAACTATAACTCCCATTCCTGGAATCACAATGTCTCTATCCCGCACCCCAATCTCTGTTTAAAAGGTTCCCAAGTTAGCTTTCCTCATTTCTTCTCTAAAAATAGAAAACTTGAGTAATGAAGGTCAATTAGGTTTGTTTGTCTTTCGAAACAGTGAGGAATTGTTTCTAATTAAAGATTCTGTTTCCATGAACTCTAATAAGTTCGGATACTTGCTCAATTATATCTAAAGAACATCTGTATTTAGCCTAAGTCATAGTTTCCTAAAATTCTTAAATTTACCTCCCTGAAGTCTTAGGTCAAGTGGATTAATTTAGGAGAGTAAATCCAATGGACAAAATAATCTGGATAAAAATAACTCTCTGATGCTTAATTTAGGAAATTAACCTGTTGAAATTTCTGGCTCTTAGAAAGTCATCAGAAGAGGAGGCATAACAGTCATAACATTGCATGGGCCAAAGCCACTTGGAGGCCACTTGTCAAGCATCAAGCACCTTCCTATCTAAGCACAGGAATGGTAGGGGCAGTTTTATATGAGAAGTTAAAGCCATCCTGCCCCCCTCCCCAGGAGAGAATAGAAACTTCTCCCTGACTAGCCAATGCATTCCAACATTTTTCCAAACGCAGCTACAATTTAAAGTTAGGAGCCCTAATTTGATAAGGGTGGAAAGTGAAAGCGTAAAAGACCAAGTATGTATCCTTCTACTGGAGGATAAAAGCTCGGCCATATGCCCACTGCTGGCAACTTTACTGTGTTGATGGGGGAGCCCTGGTCTGGCCCTAGTCAGGAGGTGGGACACTGAGGACACACTGTGGGAGACTTGGCTGAACACACCAGAGGATACTGTAGTAAGTTCCAACAGTACCTCATTTCTGTTTCTTCTGTCTCTTCCCACTTTTCAGCTGTCTGAAGTTAACAGTCTCACCCCAAATCCTGCTTTTCCAAGCCCCTTAAGAAGTGTTTGTGTGGCCAAAGTGACAGTGAGGCCTGGGGACAGGAACTGGTTAAGTCAGAAACAAGGCAGTGTCCAACTGCAACGGCCAAGTGAGCTTATTTCTTCCTCCTCTCCCTGCATAGTACTGCTTCTACTACCAACTTTTAGAAGAAAAGGAATCCACGGACTATCTCAATCTACCTGGGTCCAACTCAGAAGGGTAGAGGGAGTTGGCAAAGTCTTCTCCCTTTCCCTTCTCTGCCTCTGTACAGATTGACTAGACACATTAATTTGCATGCACAGAGATGGAAACAGATGGTAATGATATTAATAGGCAATAGAAGTAGTCAGGAGCAAGGAAAGCCATTGACTTTGGTACCTTTGACTGTAAAAATAAATAAATAACTTAAAAAAAATCAAGAACTAAGTGGTGGGTTGGAAGAGGAAGAATTTTTGATCTGCTGTTTCTTAAGACAGTGGAATATATGTGGGGCTTTTAGAATCCAAGCATTCCAACTTTAATCCCAAGCATGTAAACACTAAGGTGTAGGAGGCAGAAATGAAGGGAGAAAAACAAACAGCATTCTCAGTGAGCACCGGGGGCTTCTCTGTCACCTCACTCTCCCCGGGTACCATCCCTTCCCTGTGTGGGCCTCCTCACCCACCTCTTCCCTGTCAGTGTCTGTCAATCTTGTTGTAATCAGCTGTACAGTTCACCAGTTGTCCCCCCAAGGTGGCTGGCTGACCTACTGTCCCCAGAGATGCCTCTCCTCACCCCTGTGTGTCAGTCTTTATCTGCTCCCTGGGTCTGTTTCTGACTGGAGGTTGGCCTCCTCCTGCTGGCTTCTTCCTCTCTGGTGTTTTTCTCTTTACATACCCTGACCTGCCTTCTTCCCACTGTCATTCCTTCCCACACCCTCGCCTTGGAACAGGCAAGCTTATCTCTCCATCTTGCAGGGCTGAGTTTCTCTCCAGTGTCTGCCCCTGTGTGCCTCTGCCTGCCTATCTGGCTTCCCCCAGATGGGCCTCCCACTCCATGCTGGTGCTGGTGCTGGTCTCTTCCCTGCAGATGCACCTGTCTGGGAGTAGCTACTGACACATGCAGTTTTTATTTCTTGTATTTCCTCGCATTCCTATTGCTGCGTGACTTCCCAGTCATACATGAGACCCTTTTTCCCTGAGACTTCATGGTGTGTAGGAAAAGTATCTTTCTCCCTGTGCATGCACTCCTCCCTCCACCTCCGAGTCTGAGTGTTTTTCGCCTATGCTTCTCTGGTGGGTAACACATATGCCCTGGAATGTACATCCATGTGTCCACTCAATTCTGTGAGTGCCATCCTGAGGGCATGCTCATTTCTGAGTCTCTCCTGCTGCTTACATGTACACTATCACGTGAGCTCATGTACTCCTCAAGCTGTGCACAACTGTGTGCCTCCTCCTGTGTGCATGCTTATGTAGGGGCCCCCTGAAGGTAAGTCTCCCTTGGCCCAGGTTCACACCTCTCCTGCGGTTTTGCCTCCAACTCTGGGCCTTCCTTCCAAGCATTTAAAGGGCCTGGCACTAGTGGGAGCTCAACAGATGTTAATTCCTTTCTCCACTTTTATCTGAATAACTAGGAGCATGTCCAGGTGTCCCTCTGGCCCTCTGTGCCTGCTTTATGAGATCAGTTAATCGGAGCGTGTTTCCTTGGCATGGGCTCGGCTATTTGTCGGGATGCCCCGTGGGTTCTCTGCTCTACGGACGGTCTCTCTTCTCAGAGTGAGTTACCGGTCGCTCATATGGTATATCCCTCCCCTTATGCGATGCGTCCACTCTGCCTCCCTCACCCATTCACAGTACTGCATCTCCATAAACGGCTTCCCCAGGCACTCCGGTGGCGGCGTTTCTTCGCTCTGCCTCCCACTCTCTCCCTCACTTTTTTTTTTTTTTTACGTGAAAACGCGTCCCTGGGTTTGTCCTCCAACTGCCGAGTACGTGAGCCTTCGCTGTGCTCGAGTTGTGTGTGTCCTCGGATCTCTCTCCGGGACGCGGTGCGGGGTGAGAAACCCGAGTCCGCCCGGGACGCAGTGTATCCCCTCCCCACTCCCCGCCCCGCCCCCGCCCCGGCCCCTCGATCCAAGTCTCCATGTCTGTGAATCCGCCTCAGACGCGAGCGACGCGTCTTTCGGGTATGAGGAGCCACGGAGACTCTCTCTCCTCAGTAGCCGATGTCTTTGCTCCCGGCTGAGCGCTGGCTGTATGTGGCTCTCGCTACGCGGTGTTGTGTCTCTGGGAACGCGAAGCGCCCGTGTGCCCGAGTCTCTGGAAGTGTAAGGTGCGTCCCCCTCCTCCCTCATACGCGGAGCCTCAGCCTTTCCGAGTACACGATGTGCCCCCCGCCCCGGCCCCATACGCTCAGCGCCTGTATCCCCAAGTTCTTGCGAGTACAATGTGTGTCCCACCTTCATACGCGGAGCGCCTGTGTCCCGGTCTCTGCTGGTCCGCGGTGGTACCCCCGAAACGCGGACGGTGAGTGCCCGCCGGTCCTCTCGGGTTCGTTACCCGGACGCTGCCCTCCGCCCCCTCCCCCACCCCCCACACGCCGTGGTTATAAGAGCCATCTCACTCGTCTCCTTGTTGCCTTTCTCCCTCACTGGGACAGAAAAGGCTAGAAAACCCGGGCGCCGTCGGAAAGTCCCGCAGCGGCTGCGCAGCCGAGCCAGGGCTGCGGCTGCCTCGGCCCCGCCGCCAGGGGCCGCCCGCCCGCCCGCCCGCCCGCCTCCCAACGCCCAGGCGCCCAGCTGGCCCGGGACGGCGGCGTCAGCGACCCTGCCCGGCCCTGCCCAGCCCTGCCGCCGCGGGCGCTGACGGCAGCCTCGGCGAGCCCCTGCTCCACCGACCCCGAGCCAGGTGCCGGGGGCAGGGAGAGGCGCGGCGGGGCGGCGAGGGACGCCCTCTTCCTTCGCGAGCCCGGCCAACTGCCCAGCTCACCTTGTGGCTCTGGTAGGTCTCGAGCGCGCGGATCGCCGTCTCGGTGAGCTTCACATGCAGTACGGTGGTGTTGTCCTGTCCCAGCCTCCCGCACGACAGCCCATAGCGCTGCTCCTCCCGCAGGCCCGCCGCCCCCCCTGCCGCCATCTTAAACTCCCCGGGGTGCCGCCGCCGACGCCAGTCGGGCTCTAGCCTCCACTGCGGCCGCGGCTGCTCGGGCTTCTGCAGCCGCCGCCACAGCTACGGCCATCCCGCTGCTGACGTACTGTCATATACTGCGCGCAGCTAGACCTCGGGCTGCCACCGCCGCCACCCGCCCCACCCTCCGGCCTCGTGCCCCGCCCCGGGCTCGTCTCATTGGCCCCGGTCCCCTCAGAGCCGTCCTCATTGGCCGCCCTCCACTCTCACGGGGGCGGAGCCCAAAGTCGCTGGAGTTTGCTCCCGGGACGGGACGTCCGAGAGGTAAGAGGCTGACGTCGAGGTGACGCGCCAATTTAATCACACCTGACGTCACGTCTGGTCGTCTTGGCCCACTGGCCGCTATTGGCCAGGCTGGTTTGGGGGATCCCCTGCTAATTGGGTGTCCAGATTGCCTGGTCTGGTTACCTGGGGTAGAAGCCCCGCCCCTTGGGGGTATAGTAGTAGAGAGCCGGGAGTGTAGGGGAGAGTGTCTTCCTGCGCTGGTGGTCCTTGGAGAAGAGGATCCCTACCCCGAATGTGAGGCCAAGTAAGGACTTCGTCCCCCGACGGCTGCGTTAGTTTGTGGAGTAGGATGTGTGCGTGTGAGGGAGGTCGCTGTAGGCGGAGTCACTGGAGAGTCTCTCCTCAAAACTCATTGCTATTGCTGAGCGACTGAAATGGGGGAGGATGCCCTTCTCCGTCATTTCACCCTAAATTTGAAATTAGTGAGTTGGCCCTTGGTTTTAAGAGTTTCTGCTAGATTGTGTGGAGCATCTTAAGTACAACACCATGCCTAAAGGTTAAATCCCTTTGGTGTGGTGGGCATAGTACTAAAGAAAACGGAATTTAAAGGTTTTTCCCACGGCATGCCCTGTTGTGATCCCAGAGAAGCGGTATTCCGTTCCTTTGGAGTTCGCCATAGGAGCAGGGTTGTGCCTTTTTATGGGACTTGGAGCGGCACTTAGGATTTTCCTTTCAAAGGGCAGTAGAAGAGTGTAAGTGTCCTTGACCTAAATTAAGAGAAACAGCGACATCATTCTTAGGTTCGTTTGAGTTCTGTCCATTTCATTTGACAGGGGTGTGGGAAAACCTAGAGTTTAAGCTATTGATGTTAAGCGTAGGAGATGGGTGTGTGAGGGGCTGCGGAGGCTGGGCATACTTTCCGTTCCTCGCGATGCTCCATGTGTAGGCGTGGCTAAAGGAGGAAGCCTAATCAGGAGCCGTCTTCAGGCTGTGTGTGGAGGGACTGACAGGCTTCCCGTCAGAGGGGATGAATTAACTGGGTGATCAGCACTACCAGATAAAAACAAACCGTTCAAAGGCTTGAAACTGTTGCAAGGCAGTTTTTAAAAATGATTATTTTTTAAAAATTTGAGACGATTTTTGTTTTCCTCAGATTGTAAAACCTTGTTGCGTTTTACAGGGATTCCCCAGAAAAATTTATAGGCATTTAATCAGTATTTCCCATACTTTTAAATTGGATAGGGCTATGATTTTCCACAAAGGTCCAAGTGAGATTTTTTTCATGATTCACCCCCTCCCCTTAATAAATTCTCTAGCCTACATGTACACTACCTCTTGATTCAGACCCTCAAGCATTGTATGTGTATAATACAAATTACAGAACGAATTCTCCTTCCACAGAATATGGGTTAAGTGGAAACGCCTGTATTAAATGTTGTTCCATCACAGGAGAGCATTTTTAAAATTGATTTAACTTCAATCCGCTAGATTCGGCTAGCTGTTAAGGCGTGATTAACACTTGCTAATTTAGTTTACTAGAGTGTTAATTATCTTAAATTCATTGAATAAATTAAGGCAATCACAAAAAAATTTTTTTAAGTAATCTTATACTTGAATTATTCTTTTCTCCTGTTTACTTTGCTTTTTGATAGGGAAGGACTGACTGACCACATATCTAAAGTTTTAATTATTTGGGGGTGGGGAGGAGAGTTTGACCAGAACAAGTAAAACCTGTATACCATTGCTTTTCTGGTGAAGGTGGGTAAATCCCCGCCCACATGGCATCTTAACTTGGCCTCCTCTTACTCAGAACTTCTGATGACATCCAAGGGGTGGGGGAGGAGCAAGGGTGGTTTTCACTGTAGTTTTTAAATGTCTGACCCGCAGCCCCTTAACAGAAATTGATTTTCTTTTCTTAATTGTGGTAGGAAAATTTTTCTCATGCTGTATCTTAGTGAGTAACCTAATCTTTCAGTGAGTAATACAGTATATTATTGTAGTGAGTTATTGTTTGTATTTTTCCTCTTTTGAGCATTTCGACTATGGAAGGAAGCAATGAACATGTACAAAACAATAGGATAATCTAGTTGTGTGTCTCTTCATTGCATAGTACACATTATGCCTGCCTGAATCAAATGGGCAAGTTGTGACCCTGATAAGGTTAATTCCTTCTCAGGAGGCTGGTGAAAGTTGCTCTTTGGGAAGTTTACCACTTTATAGATATTTTCTGTATCATTATTCAGTTTAATTAACGATTATTGAATGCTAAATAAATGTAAAATACTGTGGAAGATTTAAAAAATAAACGGGGTAGTCTCTTATTTAAAGAGATCTTCTGTTTGAATATGGGGAATGAACCAACAAACTCAAAGTGATTAGAGAATTAGTAAGTGCTAATTTGGGTGGTAGTGTTTATGAGCTTAAAACTTCAAAGAAAGGAGAAGTCTGCAGAAGTTTTGTGGCGGTGTGGAACTTGAACATTTTTTGAGGGTTAAGTAGATAGATTCTAGATAAGTAGAGGTGGTATAGATGGGGAGAGGCCAACTAAAAGTGATCTTAATGATCATTCTAGCTAAACTCATTCATTTTACGAATGAGGAGACTGAGACACTTAATTTAAAAGCAACCTGCCTAACTTATTACAACCAGGAGAAGCAGGGTCTGAATCAGCTCTTTCAGTGTCATTCTAGTCACTATATACACTGCGTAGCTATTGTTTGGACTGAATAACTGAGAAGAAATCTGTCTTATATGATAATTCAGTGGAAGAAAAAAGTGAAAAGGAAGTAACCTTGTTCAGGACTTGCTCCATCTCTGATGTCTAGCGTGCGGTGCAGAGGTTGTGTGAACATCAAGGCCATCGCTGGTCTTCAAGTGCTGGGCCACCCCTTATTCTGGGTTGCCACGTATTTAATGAGCATTTCTTACCTATCCTTTGGAACTGAGGTCACCAGTTCAGATGCCTTCAGGGACCATTAGGTACCCGAAATGAGTGAAGTGGCCAGTTTGCCGCAGAGACTGAAGGTGCTGGACTGTGGTGAGCTGGGGGTGTTTAAAGGGCTCAGTGATTTTCTGGTTTGTCTGATTGTTGCCAGGTGAACCTGCAGGGACCCAGTGTTGTCCGATCGTCTAATTTTTCAAGAAAAGCTGTAAATCGAAGATTTTTACATGGGCTTTCTGAGTTTATTTGTTGGCACCTTACTAAAAATGTCAATAAAAGTTTTGTGGACGTTAAAAAAGTCTCTTGGCCTGAGTTAGCCCACAGCTTTCTAGTTTTCAGTCTCTGCTTTAGTGCTTTTCAGTGCTGAAGGCCATTCTGTCTTATACACGTCTTAGTAGTTTTGTGAGTTATTTTTTAAAGCCACTTATAAAATAGTTTCTACTAATGTCTTAATACAAGGCAGTGGCTTCTGTTATGAAAAGAGAACACAGACATTATGGAGTTATAGCTGAGAAGCAAAAATCTCCTCCTTTCCTTGGACACAGCTGAAGTAGGAGCTTGATGGTTTGAAAGGAACTTCACTAAATGTTCATAGAGAATAAAAGTGAAATACCTACAAAAGGGACATAAATATTTGTTGCCTAAACACAAATTTTAAGCTGAGCAATTGTTGTGTCATGTGTGATTGTTTTTTACTCCATTCCATTCAAGTGTAAGAAATGTCATATTGCATTATTTATCATCATCATCATCATTATTGGTAAATCTGGCACTGAGCCCCGCATCTCTCTGTGTGGTAGAACAATAAATCTACAGGTGTTACAGAGGTCCCAGAATACATGGGGAGGGCTCTCTAGTCTATGTCCATTGGTGCTGGTATAATCCATTAGAAGCTCAAGAATTTCCCTTTAGGAAGGGTTTAAGATTGGATGCAATCTGCATGGAAGGAACCAGGGGATGTGAATTAAAACTGGGTTTACATAGCAAACACACTGGTTTTACTTTAGATTGTGTGTTTATATGGCCATTGCATTGAGGGTGGCGTTGATAGGGATTATGAGAAGGGAGGCTGAAACTTTCCCTAGTCACTACTTAGCACTGAAACATTTATGATGGTGGTCTATGTGATTTCCTGAGAGGTATAGCTCATCTGGGAACTGGGGTACTAGGTCCAACTCTCCTCTCCAGGTGTGTCCTTTCCTGGGGAGCTGAAAAGACAGTGGACTTGGGCTGAACCCTTCCTGGGACTGGCAGCCTCTTCCCCTTCCCAATCTTGGGGGAAGCTATCCCAGTTCTAGACTACTCTCTCTACAGTCTCTTAGTCTCCAAAGTTCTTTCCTCCTCCTAGGACCCTCTGGTTCTTTTCAAAAATTGTAATCTGGGAGTAAGTATCCCCCTGCCCCCAACCCCCTCTCACTTCCTACCCTCCAGTTCAAATTCCTTCTTTCTCTGGGTGTTGCTGTGTAGAAGGTGAGGTGGGCGGGGTTCTCTCTCATTCTCTCAGCTATATGGAAAATACAGCTCTGGTTTCCTAAGACAGAGATACCCAGTCTTGACTGACACTTTTCTGGGCTTCTCTCCCTCTTTGTTCCTTGCCTTTCCCACTTGAAGAGCAGTCTCTAGGAAGTTGTATGTCTTTGAAAGCAAAATGACTTTGGTTTAATTCTCCTGCACACCAATAAAACTCGTTCCCTCTGTACTGACTGAGAAAAATGTCCTGTCCACAGAATTGCACAATATAGTGACCAAAATGTCCCTTTCTCCCACATGATAATTGTTTTTGTGGCTTTTCAGCATAGTGCAAAGTGCCCTGAAAGGTGTCAAATAAGCTCTGAGAATGAGAAGCGTGGTAAAGAGTGACCTCACAACTCTTAACTGTTTCCATGCTGTTTTGTACTGAAAAGGAGCACATGCATTTCTGAATAAACTGAGGAAGTAGGAAGATTAGATGGGGCAAAATGCCTGTTCAGCTTTTCACTTTAAAACATGCTAATAGTGGACCAAATGCCATCAACATCTAGAACAATATTGATAATTAATAATAGCTTGAATTCCTGATGGGGCTTTGCATTTTAAAAACAATTAAGTTATATTATCTCTTTGAATTTTCTCTGTACTCTGTGAGATAGTCATTGTTTTATACTAATTTTACCTTTAAGGTAACTGAGGATCAGAGAGGCTGTGGTCACCCAATTGGTAAGTGACCGAGCTTGGTCAGAACCTAAAATTTCCTTTTCCAAATCTAGCACTTCTGTCTTTGAACATGGCTCTAAGGTTTGAGGAATTACACTGAATGTGTCATGTTGTCACAGTAAAATTAATAAAAAGGAAATGGTTGGTTCTACTTTGGGGGGCAGCTTGGGAGTTGGTTTTGTTGTTGGTCTTTTTTTAAAAATTTTTTAAATTTATTTATTTTTTTATACAGCAGGTTCTTATTAGTTATCTATTTTATATTGTTGTTGGTCTTGAAAGAAGGACTTAAGTTCATTTGAATCACCCCTTCCACACAAACACCAAATATTCTGTTAAATAGTTAGAAGGTAAATAAAATGTTTCATTTAACTTTGATTTATTATAGCTAACATATTGACTTTAGTGAGATTTATGAAAGCTAATTTTATTTTTATGTGTGGCATAGATAATTTGTGATATATTGGAACCCTTGGTATAACAAATGTGTGCACAGGTGCCCATTTAAAATGCTCATCTTGGGAATTCTCTGGTGGTCCAGTGGTTAGGACTCCAGGCTTTCACTGCCTAGGGTGCAGGTTCAATCCCTGGTTGGGGAACTGAGATCCTGCAAGCTGCATGGCACAGCCAAAAAGAAAAAAAGAAAATGCTTGTCTTATAATTTTAAATTATAAGGATTTATACTTGTTATATCTTTGCTTTTATTGCATATTGTTCATATCTATGATTTATTTGATAATGAGTCTTTGGTCAAAAGCACAATCCCCAATGATATCACTTGTTCCAAAAGCAAAATACCACTCACTTTATAGCATGGTTTCCAGAACATATTATGGCAAAAAGTAGAAAATATATATATCACATATATGAACACAGAAGCTTTTCTGTTTCTACTTAGAGAATTAGAATTGCATTTGCCCTGATCCCATTTTGTTTTCAGTCAGCAGTTTATTCAAGTATCATATTTATCATCTTTGATCTTTTGATCTGTCATGGCTTTCGCTGTTGCTTTGGATTTTGGAAATTTAAGAACCAACATGACCCTTATAGGTTACAATATTTACAGAATTCGAAACAGGGCAGCATAGTCTAACAGGGGATGTAAGATATGAGAATAAGGGATATTAGATGAGAAGCACCATTCAGGCACTAATTCCTAACCAAGGAGGGAAAGTGGCGGGGGGAGGGAGGGGTGATGAATTGGGAGATTGGGATTGACACGTATACACTAATATGTATAACATGGATAACTAATAAGAACCTGCTGTATAAAAGAATAAATAAAATAAAATTTTTTAAAAAAGTGATTATTTGCAAAAAGTATTTAAGAGTAAGAGATTGTTGCTACCGGTAGTAGTCACATATTTACTGAATAAAGTTTCATGGCTGTACATTGACTATTGTCCATCCTGAGTGGATTAAAATTTCAGTTCAATTGTAGGGAATATTATATGCCTGGAAAAGGAAAGGAATACATTTGTCTCCAAGGGTTGATATGGTTGCATAGCACTGCCCCCTTCAAATTGTTATAGCAAATTAATTTTAATGATGACTAATTAACAGAAATGTGCTTATAATCTGTAATCTGGGCACTTCCCTGGTGGTCCAGTGGTTAAGAATCTGTCTTGCAATGCGGGGGACGCCGGTTTGATCTCTGGTTGGGGAACTAAGATCCCACATGCCACGGGGCAACTAAGCCCGCATGCCACAGCTACAGAGCCCGTGTGCTCTGGAGCCCTCACACCACAACTAGAGAGCCAGTGCACCGCAACTACTGAGCCCGTGTGCCTGCCAGAACTAGAGAGAAGCCCATGCACTACAATGAAAGATCCACGTGCCACAACTAAGACCCGATACAGCTAATCAATCAATCAATCTGTAATCTGGTCTTGGAAGCAGGGCCATTAACTGAGAATGAGGAGAACTGTTCTCTGATTCTGATTCTGTACCTCTTGATTCTCTATCTTTGCCTTGAATAAATCACTTCTCTTATGTGTAAGATTATTTTAGGTAATTTAAATACTCCGGTTATTTGAATTGTGATAGTTCTCTTCAATATTTCTCAACTGAGGGACTTCCCTGGTGGCGCAGAGGTTGGGAGGCTGCCTGCCAATGCAGGGGACGTGGGTTCGAGCCCTGGTCCAGGAAGATACCGCATGCCGCCACAACTACTGAGCCTGCGTGCCACAACTACTGAAGCCCGCGTGCCTAGAGCCTTTGCTCTGCAACAAGAGAAGCCACCGCAATGAGAAGCTCGTGCTCCGCAAGGAAGAGTAGCCCCCACTCACTGCAACTAGAGAAAGCCTGCACGCAGCAACAAAGACCCAATGCAGCCAAAAATAAATAAATTAAGAAAAAAAAAAAAGATAAAAATCTTAAAAAAAATATTTCTCAACTGAGCCAACATAAAAAATATTAAAAGTATAAAGTATGATTTGATTTACCTGCAAATGAGTATTAGCCTCACATTGCAATATAAAAGTATCAAAATCAATATGTTGTACACCTTAAGCTCACACAATGTTGTATATCATTTATATATCTCAATTAAAAAAAAAAGTATTAGTCTCTAACAGGGCTAGTCACATTTCTTAAAAACAACAGTCCAGAATGTTAATGATCTATTGTAACTCTGACCCGTGGTAAAAAAAATGGTACTGGAGTCAGCAGATTGTATTAAACTTCAATAGTATAGAAAGCCAAGCAGCATGATTTAGCTTTGTCAAATGTTGACATTTCTTGTATTCTGCATGGAGGAAGAGGTCTGTCCTATGTAGATTTTGAATTGATCAGTATCTTTGCTTCATTTTTAGTTTCCTGAATCTTTAAAAAAAAATGTTTCTGTCTTGTGGTTTTAAAATTAACCTGTTTTTTACACACTCACTCTAAGCATATCGGTTTGAATAGATCAATTGAATGTTATTTTTGACTGTTTTCCAAAACAGAACATAATTTGTGATATATTGGAAATTTACTTTAAAAATAGAAAATTTGAAGCATGTCTTGGTTTGCAGTGGCAATTCCAGAAGGTTTGCTGTAAAATATTCAAGTGTTAGCTCAGAATAAACTCTTTAAAATTTATTTTTAACTTACGTACAGGAAAATTTACTTTTGTTTTAGACAAACAAAATAGCTCTATTACTCCCAACAAACTCCCTCATGCTGTTCCTTTGTAGTCAGACACTTCTCCCCTCCCTCTTAACCCCTGACAACCACTGATCAGTTCTCTATTCCTACAGTTTTGCTTTTTCAGAATGTCACATAAATGGAATCATACGGTATGTAGCCTTTTTGGTCTGGCTTCTTCCACTTAGCATAATGCATTTGAGATTCATCCATGTGCATGAATGTATCTGTAGTTTGTTTCTTTTTATTGCTAAATAGTATTCCATTATGGATGCATCACAGTTTGGTTATCAGTTGAAGGATGTTTGCATTCTGTCTAATTTTTGGTGATTCTGAATAAAACTGCTATAAATATTCACAAGTGGTTTTTATGTGAACATGAGTTTTATCCCTTTGGGCAAATACCTAAGAGTGGGATTAACTGCATATAGTAAGTGTGTATTTAACTTTATAATAAACTGCGAAACCATTTTCCAAAGTGGCTATCCCATTTCCTTTTTATTTATTTATTTATTTTGGAGTTTGGGCTTCTCTGTGTACTTACCAACACTTTGTGTTGTCAACTTTTCATTTTTAATTTTAGTCATTCCAGAGGATGCATATTAGTGTCTCATTGTGGTTTTAATTTGAATTTCCCTAATGACTAATGATGTAGGGTACCTTTTCATGTGCTTATTTGCCATTCTTATATCTTCTTTTTTGAAGGGTCTTTTCAGATCTTTTGCCAATGTTTAAAATTGGGTTGTTTGTCTTCATATTGTTGAGGTTTGAAAATTCTTTGTGTAATCTGGATACAAGTTCTTTGTCAGGTATGTGATTTGCAAATATTTTCCCCCAGTCTCTGGCTTGTTTTTTAATTCTCTTAAAGTATCTTTTGCAGAGCAAAATGTATCATTTTGCAGAGCAAAATAAGTTTTTAATTTTGATGAAGTCCAATTTATCAATTTTTTTTAAAGACAGTACTCTTAGTGTTAAATCTAAGAACTCTCTGCCTATCTCAAAGCCACGAAAATTTTCCATATGTTTCCCCTAAATGTTTTACATTTACGTTTAAGTCTGTGGCCCATTTTGAGTTAATTTTTGTAAAAGATGTGAGATAAGTGTCTAGGTTCATTTTCTTTTCCCACATAATAAATTTACACCATTTGTTAAAAAGGTGGTCTTTTCTCCATTCAAATACCTTTGCACCTATGTCAAAAATCAGTTGGCCATAGTATTTATGTGGGTCTATTTCTGGACTCTTTTCTTTATTGATCTATGTGTCTATCCTTTTCCCGATACCGTACGTTGTCATGATTATTGTAGCTTTACAGAATTAACTTTAAACACCTCTGCTATGAAGAAACAAATTCTCTATAGCATTCTAGTCAATTTCCTTTTAAATCTTATTATCTAAGCAAATGGATTATTTCTCAACAATTTCAATGTCTTTTGTCTTCATTCAGTTTATATATTGATTATAAATTCAGCATGGGCTGTAGCCATACTTCTTATATTCCTTCCCTGGGTAGAAAAAGACCCCAGTGGACTATGACATTTAACTAGAGCTTTCTCTGCATCACAGTCTAAATGCAAAAATTTGTGAAAGAACCATTTACTAAGCTACTACCTGCAAAACTTCCCTAGATGGGCTTCCCCTCCTCTCACAGGCCCCACCACCACCCAGGCTGAGCTGCCCGGACAGTGACACCCTACCACCCAATTGACAACCAGCTTCCTGTCTGCTGGAGTGGCAGTTGGTGGAAGCCAGCTGTTATGATTCATACCATTTAAGACTTCTGCCTTTTGAGAAGTGACGCTAGTAGAGC
Organism: Eubalaena glacialis; assembly: GCF_028564815.1. Classification (NCBI taxonomy): domain Eukaryota; kingdom Metazoa; phylum Chordata; class Mammalia; order Artiodactyla; family Balaenidae; genus Eubalaena; species Eubalaena glacialis. Next base: position 77,791,860 of record NC_083719.1, read on the forward strand.
CATGCTGAATGGTGTCTGATTGGGAGAGTTTTCTTTATGAAAGAGGTTTGATTTCTAGTGCCTAAGCAATTGAACTTTCTTTTTTTTTTTCTTTGACAGGTACGTTTCAATTTCTAGTTCCTGTGTGAGCTCAGTTAGGTAGATAAATGTTGTTTTCATCAAGTGTTTGTACTTGCTGTATTTCTTCCTGAAAAACAAACGAGCATGGAAACTTCTGTAATAAAAGGTTCTTGCGTGTTACCAGTTCTTTAATAGTTTTATAAGTTTTCAGGCTTCTGATATTCTCCAAAAGGCAAAAAATTCACTGCCCACGATAGGATTACACTTTGAATTTGGTGAAATAATTCTCATGTGCCTGAGGGGATAGCTTCATATATCTTGTGGACATGGTCTTTCTCTTAGGCTGCTGAACCCAAAATCCTGGGTTTTTTGGTTTGTTTGAGTTTTTTGTCATTTTGTTAGCTCAGATAGACTTATGAATATTATTTAAAAGCAGAATATTTGTTGGGCAAAGAATTTTGCCACCATAGGGACAAGTTTTTGTGCCATTCAGTCAGTAAATACACTGAAAAGAACAATATAAGAAAAAATTTTAAATATCGTTAAGGGAAAAGTGTACTGGTTTTTATGTGATACCCCAAATTAACATTGTCCTTTAGAGAAACAGAGAGAGTATGATGATGAAGGAAAAAGACAGTGATGAAGTTTGGGTCATACCGATCATAGTACCAGTCAAGAGGTGGGGAGGGAGCCTGTGTGCAGCAGCCTTGTACAGGATGGGCCAGATTTCTATAGGGATGCTGATGGCATCTTTGCTACCTGCTGAATCATGCCCCTAAATATGAGAAAGTCAAATTGTGACTGGAATTTTTCTAATACTAAGAAGTGCTGATTTCCTATAGCCAATTAAAGTTGTGCTAAAAGTTCAACATTTTATAGCATTTGGTAGTAACAAGTGATTTTTAGCTTTGGTTTAGTGATACCCTAGGGCAGAAGTTCTCAAACTTTGAAGTATATAAGGATCCCCTGGGGAGCTTGTTACAATTTAGGTCCCTAGACTCCAGCCCTGAAGGTTTGGATTTAGCAGGTCTGGGGAGTGGCCAAGAATCTGCATTTTAACAACCTCTCTCTGTTTGGCACCCTGAGTCATCTCTCAAGAAGTTACAAATTCTCCTAACAAAAACTATTGTCACTCAACTTAATTTTTAAAATACTATTTCACTGAGAACAAGTAGGTGTTATGAAACCTAATGATTGATCTTCAGAGTTCCAAAGCGGTTAGCCATAACTAGTTTAGATTCCCTAGGTGTGAACTAAGATGTAACATGCAATGAGCAGTATACAGAAGCTTACTTTAGATTTCTTTCAATTAGAAGTTATTAGTTACACAATTTCCATTTCCAGGTCATCTGTGCATCCACAGATGGTATTAGATAAGAGAGGTAGACCAGGCATAGATACCTAGGGAATGTCACAAGGTTCTTAATAATCATTTATTGCCTACTGTGCCCTTAATGATGTTGCTCAGGATCCCATTAAGTTAGCTGTGAATATAGTAATTGGTCCCTGGACAATAGCCAGAGGGTGTTGTATCCTGTGTCTCTACCCATTCTGGTCATGTTAGAGACAAGATAGAAATTGTTGCATATAATCCTTTCTGGGGACAAGGCTGCCTGTGCTCCAAAGGAGATTTCTTAAAACACAGCAGGAGTCCCTAGAGAGTCTTCCTCTAATTCGGGCAGGCACTTATGACCTACTTTTGAAGGTAATTTGAAAATCCCATCAAACACAAGCAATCGAAATCCAGCTTCTCCACAAGGTATTTTGTAGACCTAGCATTGCATCCTTTCTATCTGCTCACACCAACAGCTTGAATATATTTTGGTTAGGATTTTCCCCTCCCTTTAATGATAGTTAGGTAAGATGGAGAATTTCTAGTTTCTGGACACAATGCAACTGCACAAATGAATATGATATGATATAAATTGGTTCTTCCTGTATGTAACAAAAGGAATCAGATTTGTTGACTTGGTGTTCAAATTCAGACAAAGTTCTGCAGATTGCAGAATGATAACACCCAAGCCAGAGGTTCTTTCTCCCTCCTTGGAAGCCCCATGCTTGTGGTTTATGTAGTACCTTCCGAAACTTTTCAAAGCACAACTTTGATAAGGCAAAAAAGAGATTCATAGAATCTTCCAGAGTTGGAAGGTACTTTTAAGAACATCCAATCCTATCTCTTACCTAATTTTTGAATCTCATCTTGCTCTACTTTAACTCTCCCACTTAATTGTCAGCCTCTTAAGGGAGAAGTTTCTATTTTACTCATGCACTTTTATTCAACATGAAATTATATTAATAATCAAGTTTAGCTTCTTGAGAAAGAGGGCTTCATTTTGCACAGTTGGCCTAAATAAATATTTGTGAGCTTCATCACTAAGTTGGCTTGTTTTTCTCATTCCCTGTTTTCCGGTTGCATGGGTTTGGTTGCCACATTTCCTCAGTTTAGATCCCTGCCGTGTCACTCACTAGTTGTGTGATCCTCGGCAAGTTACTTATCCTCTCTCTGCCTTAGTTTTCTTTTCTCTAAAATTGCACTCAATAAATGATAGCATTATCCTGATCACCACCAGCCAGACTATGCTGTCCTAATTTTCATTGTTTCAAGGTGTCTTTTACAAAATTTATGTCATCGCCTCTATTTTACTGGTGCCTTTAGCTCTCCCTAAAGTCAGTCTGCATTTTATACATTTATTCATTTCTGACTGTTTCTTCTGAGTATATATATCCTGGGTAAGAATTATATGGCAGTGTTCTAGTCTTTGGGAAGATAGCTTGAAGGGTTGCGAAATTCATAGCATAACGCAGGTTGTGATGCGGCCTGGAATGATCCTAGATCTGTCGCTTACTTCAGTTTACCTCCTTAAGCCTCAATTCCTCACAAGTAAAGTGGAGATGATGATAAATTGTACCTATGTTATGAGGTGTAGTATTAAATGATTATGTAAAAGCATTCAGAATGGTGACTAGTATATAAAATAGATTGCCATGCCTAAGCCCTTCTCTAAGAGTCTGATTTAATTGATCTGGGGTTGGGCTCAGGCATCTGTATATTTAAAAAACTTTAGGGGACTCTAAGGTGCAGTGAGGATTGAGGACCACCAGACTGGATTATTCGCAAAGTCTAGCCTCATTAGCAGTGTTACCGTCTTAAATGCCTGTGCTTCCTTTCCTTCCATTTTACAGTTTAAGTTCTGTCTAAAAAATACTGTGGGAAGACAGAAGTTATTTGAAAGCTGTTGAAAGTAGGACAAATTAATAGTTACAATTATTTAGTTAGTACATACTGAATATACTTTATTATGGTAGGTTCCCCATAATTCTAAGACAAGCAGTTTTTCAACTGAAAATATAATAAGGAGTTTTTAGGCTGCTTTGACTCACTGCCCTACAACATAATATGGAAATCACTGGTTTAAAAAAAAAACAAACTTCATGATTCAGTTAACAGAGTCAGGATATGTATGCTCATGTAGAGCAGTGGAGTTAATTAATTGGGTGTTTGGAGTCTGATATGTTGTAATAAATTGGGTTATCAGTTGGTGACTTAATTGGGCTGTTGAATGAATTAGCACCCCTTAAATGTGGGAAGTTCATACTTAGCTTTATCACTCCTGTTAGTGAACGGATGGCTGTATCCAAAAGATCAAAGTACATTTCTGAAAAAAATCCAAGTAGTTCGTATCAAAGAATAATGAGTATCAGAGGCATTAGGGCCCTATCATGTAATATTGCTAATGCCCCCTATAATATTGACTGCAGACAAACGGGGAAACAGTAAGAGGAAAACTAAAATCACCTGTAATTCCATACCCTAAAACAACCATTACTAAGAACTTTCTACAAGACAATAAATAATAAATGATGTGTGTTATTTCTGAATATAACTTTTTTATTCATAAATAAATTATGGGGAAGAGTTGAAAAAGGCAAGGATTTAAATTTATTTACGGAAAAAGTGCAGGATTCCAAAAATGCTTCAGAGGAAATTAAGTTCACTAGTGATCTTTTAGGGCGTGGCTCAATGAATAATTATTTTATGAATGAATTAAGGAAGAACTAAACATATAGGAATATAAATATAGTCTCTAAAACCTTAAGTCCTTTCTCTCTCTCTTCCCAGACTTATTCCAAAATCCCACTTTTTTTTTCTGTATTCTTCCACTTGGGAATTTTAATTTTTAAAAGTGGAAGAATATTTACTGCTGATTATGTCTTCTTTTCTTACAATTAGAAAATATGGAAGCATACCTGGGTACAAGTAGGCATAAACAGAAAGAATAGGGAGAGCTGTGCTTACAATTCTTGGTGCTGGCTGATGCTTTCCATTTTGGAAAGTCTTCTTTAAAGAGAGGGACAAGCACACCTTATGTTGCCGAAGGATTCCTGGAGCCATCTTACAACGAAGGCTGCTTTTGGTACCCATTATAGTTCACCACTGGGCCCAGGTACTTACCATGCAGGTGCTGAAAGTTCATTTTTTGATTCCCAGTCCCTCTGCGGCACTGATTACACAATTTGCCAGGCCTAGTACAAAATGAAAATGTGGAGCCCCTGTTCAGAAAGCAAGAAAAGTAAAATATAAAGTTTTTTTCTTTCTTCCACAGTCTTTCCAATTTGTAACGGTGTTTTTATTTGCTATTTAATGTTTCACATCTGCAAGCATAGGGCCACTTAACCTGGCAAACGCAGATTCTGAAAGAGCCCCATCCTGTGACTAAGCACATATACCACCCACCAGCTGCTGGCATCCCCCCTCCACCAGCCATGGGACAGACCCATGTCCTGGAAGGAGGCAGAGAATTCTTGCCAGATATCTCCCTTACCCCTGGGCTTACTGCCCGCGGGAATCCATGGCGGACGGGGCACCGCTGAGGGTAGTGCCACCTCCATGCTGGAACTTGCTAAATACCTTGATCAGAGGTGGGTGAGAGGCTCTCTTTCACCCACAGTTACATTGTGAACACCCTGTGGCACTGCCAGTCTGGGACGGGGATGCCTGCCACATGCCTCACCCTGAGATGTCTCAGGGAGCTATGCAACCCTTCCATCTATGCTCAGACCCCTGCTGGGTCTGGAGTTCAGTAGTAATAGCTGGGTGAGGACCAGGGGGGTTGGGGTGAGGGTTCTAAAGTGCCAGGGCAGCTGAGAACCCATCTCAGTGAGGCAGGGAAGTGGGCTGGTGGGTAAGTTGAGGCTCCAAGCTCCTAGTGCATGGGCTGTGGTCTCATAGGGCTTCACTTAAAAAACACAAAGGCAAAGATAAAATTATTAAGAATTTCAAGATAGAGTATTAAATCTCATGGCGGGGAGGAGGGTCTTCTGAGCTAGTACCCTGTGTGACCAAACTGGCTGAACACCAATGAAGCAGGCCTGGACCTCTGGAATAACCTTTCTGACACTGAAATGAAGAAACTTTTTTTGAAAGAGTGAGAAATACTTGAATATGACTTTTATTTCTTGTATAGCAGTGCTTCTAAACTTTAATGTACATATGAATCATCTGAGGTTCTTGTTAAAATGCAGATTCTAATTTAGTAGGTCTGGGGTAGGGCCTGAGATTCTGTTTTTCTTCCAAGTTCTCAGCTGATGGCCAGAGCTGGTCTTGGAACCACTTTTCCACCCTCTCCACCCCCACCATTAAAACATTTTATTTGAAAATAATTGTAGACTCACAAGAAGTTGGAAAAATAGTTCACAGACTCCTATGTACCCTTCACCCAACTCCCAGTGGTGACATCTTGTATGTAATACAATAGGTAATAAGATTGTAATATAATATCAAAACCAGGAAATTGACATCATATAATAATGTTAACTATACTACAGACTTGATTCCATTTTCATCATTTTTTACTTGCATACATTTGCGCGTGTGTGTGTGTGTGTGTGTGTGTGTGTGTACGAGATGCAATTTCATTCCATGTATACATCTGTGTACCTACCACCATAATCAAGATATGGAACTGTTCTCTCACCACAGAGAAACTTCTTCATGCTACCCCTTTAATTCATGCCCCCCAAAGGTGTATACAGTACATTGGAAATTCTCAATAATTCATATAATCATAATGCCTATTCTTTTCTTATAGTGAGAATTGTCTCTAGAATGCAGCAAACCATGAGGTGGCAGTTCCAAGTTCACTGAAGCAATGAGGTAAGATGAAGCTTAGGGAGCAAAAATAACACTGGTCATTGGAGGGAAATACAACATTCCTTGTCCTAGTACCATCCACTCATCCTGGAGTGTGCCTTGCATGACCAAAGTCAAATGCAAATTTGGGAGAATCATTTTACTTAAAGCAGCCATGATGAAAATAAGAACCAGATACACCCAGTTGAGCTCCAGGACTTAGTATAGAAATTGATAAATATTAATTGATAATGATGAAGTAAGATGTTTGTCATCATAATGTTCAGAGGACTTGCTAATTGCCTTATCTGTGTATCAGACAGCCTCCAACCTCACACATAAAACTTGTTACCTAAGAAATACCCTGTAAAAAAGGCAATATGTATCAGAACTTTGGTAGATATGACTCATCATTATCAGCAGTCCCAAGAGACTATGCCTGCTTCTCTTTGCATGTTGGTGGTATAGGCTAGTGGTTAAGCATATTACTCTTATCAGCCGTGTGACCTTGGCCAAGTGACTTAACATCTCTATGCCCCAGTTTCCTTATCTGTAAACTGAAGATGATTGATTAGAGGGCCTAACTCAGGGTCGTTGCAAGGGTGAAGCACTTAGAACAGTGCCTTACAGAGTATAAATGCTCAGTGTCAATTAATAGTATCATTAATATTAGGACTGGGCCAGCCTTGGGTATCATCTCCCAACAATTGCCCCAAATTTTGCTTCTTTCTGTCAAAACTATTAACATCAGTAAATTTTGTATTGAACATATATAGATTTTAAAGGATAGATGTTCTTTTAAATGTAATGCTTCACTGTACAGACTAAGGTTAAGCACATAGGCTCTGGGTTCAAGTCCCAACCCTTACTAATTATCGACTAATTGTACAGCTTGGTCAAGGAACTTCCCTAAGTCATAGTTTCCTTATCTGTAATCAGGGGGGTAGTAAACAGTACCTTAAACTTGTTGTAATGATTAAATGTAGTAATTCATGTAAAGTTCTTGGTATATAATTAGCACTTTATTGATATTAGCTTTTTTTTTTTTTTTAAACCGATTCCTGGTTTTCTTAGTAAGTGTAGATAGCTCATGAAGTTCCGGGGTACTTGGGAGAAGTGACGTTAAACCAAATATAAAAGAGCATTTCTACAGCCCAGTGACCGGTCACACCTTGAGGACAGAGGACTTGGAGCACCTAACAAAGTAGATTTCCAGGTGCTGCAGAGACTAATTGCACCCCCCCCCCAATATCCATCTTCTTCTTCCTCTTAGTAATTAAACCCTGCCACTTCCAGTGTTAGGAGGGCACATGGCCAGTAGAGCCAGAAGCCACCTATTCCCAGCTTGCCTTGTAACTAGCTGTGGCCATATTTTTCTGGGAATGGAATGTGCACAACTTCTGCACTTCCTGGCAAATTGCTTGCCCTCTACTTCCTTGCTTTTCCCTTCCCTCTGCTGAGAATGTGATAGCCCATGGACATGGTCAGGCACCAGCTTCTACCATACAAGCAAGGCCATGTCCCAAAGATTGGCAGAGTAACAAGACAGCATTAATTTGATTCCCTGGACAGCTTTGTGGAATAGAGCTGCCTTCTCCACATTGGCCAGCCTGTGCTGTACTGAACTGTTAAATGAGAAGGACGTAAACTTCTATCTTGTTGGTACCACTATATTTTGTAGTCTCTTGGTTATAGCAGTTTAGACTGTATCTTAACTAATTTATCAGGCCCATCTCCAAAGATATTGAATGCTGGGAAATGTGCATTTTAATAAGCTCCTTCAGTAACTGTGGTGATAGCAATTTAGGACTATACTTTGAAAAACACAACACCAATGTGCTCTAAGCAAAATATAAGTTTTAGAAAGCAGTCTAGAATTTAGAAGACACATCATCCCTTGTTAAAATTTTATTGTATTGGAACTGAAATTTGTTCAAGAATTCTGAAATAATTAACATGCCACCTCATTTCATTTTATATTAGCAGTAAGATTACTTTTTGAGTTAAAGTAGTTGATTTGTGAAAATGAATGCCCAACGTGTTATTTATAACGTTATTCATAATGATCAAAAAGAGTGAAAATAATATGGTATTTATCAGGCCATTTGTTCAATTCTATATCATGGAATTAAAAGGATGAGGTAATTCTCTATATATTGACTAAGATTCCCAAGATGTGTTAAGCTAAAAATAAATAAATATTGCAAATAAAAGAAACAAGACACAAAAGAATACATATGGTATGACTTCATTTATTTAAAAATCTAAAAATAGGAAAAGTTATAGTCCTTAATGATGTGTGCTTAGGTGGTAAAATTAAAAAGAAAAACAAGGAATTGGTTACCCTAAAAGTCAGGATAGTGGAAGTCTTTGAAATGGAGGGTGGGAGAGGGTAGTGACTAAGAGTCGTAAAGAGGGCTTCTAAGAGGCTGGCAATGTTTTACTTTTCAGTCTGGGTGGTGATTGCAAGGGGGTTCACTTTGTTGTTTTGTATACTTATCTATGTATATACTGATTTCACAATAAGAACCTATTTCATATCTACATTAAGCATATATATATTTTATATATATTCAAGTGTATATTGGGCATATATATGCTTATGTGTGTGTATATGTATGTGTATTGTGCATTCATAGAAAATTTCACAAAGGGAACACACACAGAAAGAACTATGGGCATTTTTTATTCCCATATTTGGGTAGTGGGACTGTGTGATAGGGAAATTTTTACTTTGTATTTTACAACTTGCTTTTTACCATAATTTGCATTTTCTCCATAATCATGTGTTACTTTGTTTTAAAATACTCCCTCAAATATTCTATGTGCATATGATCATTCCATTTTTATATGCTTCTGTATTATTTGCATTTTCTTCATAATCATGTGTTACTTTAAAAATACTTTCTCAAAATTTGCATATGTATATGTCTGTGTATACATATGTGTATACATATTTATATATGCTTGGAGAGTTCTGGGATGATATCCGTGAAATTCTCTATGTGGTCACCTCTGAGGGGTGCACCTGGGAATAATGCATTAAGAGAGGGGAGAATTTTCACTTTTTACTTTATATACTTCTGAGTTCTTTGAATATTTTCTTTTACAATGAATATGTAGTACTTTTAAATTTATAGCACACACCCAAGGTGGTATATAGTATATTTCAGCATATTTTGTTTTATAGGCAGAATAGACTTGAAGAGATAGAAAGGGTTCTATTTAAAAATGTGTCTGACTTGGCTGGGGGCGGGGTGGGAGTGGGGGAAGGCTTGTCTGTAGGAAAAGATGCCATAGAATACAAACCTACACTCTTACCCCAATACATAAATTCCAAAGCCTCTGATAATGGACTACTCTGATGGAATCTTTGAAATTAAACCACCAAGGTAGGAATCCTCAAAACCAAGCACAGGTCTTGGCCTATGGAAGGTAATCAAGTGTTATTTGTTGAATTTATTAATAAACAGTACAATGTTTAAGTGATATTTCACTTGCCAAACTTTCATTGCTTGGTAATGCTATATGCTTTATAATATGTTAGGTATTTTTTTAGTAAGAGGATTGAAAGGTGGAGAACATTATTGATAGGATACAAGTGAGTGATTTAACCTGCTTTTAAAAGCATAGGATACTTTTCAAATTGTTAATTAACAATGATACTGTATCCTAATTGTTCTGTGAAGCTCAGGGTAAGTGATCTAAAATTCAATAGGAATGACTTAGCCAGACAAGAAAAATTCCCTTGAAGACGAAATGTATTATAGGGAAACAGCACTAGAATTAGTCAAAGCTCTGATACTAAAATTCTATGTGTGGTCTAGGTAGGTTGAATACTTTTTCGTTGATTATTAGATATTGCCAACAAATGATAATCAATAATAATGTTTTGTTGGCAACAGAGGGAATCGAGTATAGAGATGCAGAAGTGAGCTACTCACTGAAATAGAGCTTTTTTCAAATAACGTCCAGCACTGATTTAAAACTGCTGCTCAAACAGTAGCAATGATCCACATGTGGCTTCTGAGCACTTGAAATGTAGCTAATCTGAATGGAGATGTCTTTTGTCAAATACACACTAGATTTTGAAGACTAAGTTTGAAAAATAGAATGTAAACTGTTAATATTATTGTTAAAATTTTAATGTTTTAATATTGATTACATGTTGGGATGATAATATTTTGACTGTATTGGGATGAAATTATTAAAATTACCTTCACCTGTTTCTTTTTATTTTTTAAATGTGGTTATTAAAACAATTAAAATTACTAACGTGGCTCACATTTGTAGCTCATTTGTGTTTCTGTTAGACAGTGCTGGTACAGAAGGTTTGAGTTCAAAGTGAACCAAGAACCAGCGTTTTCACCTTCCTTATTTTCCAGACAGGGAAAAGCATCCCAGGGAAGGAAGTGCTTTGCTCAAAGGCGTAAAAATGGTTGGGAAGAAGTGAGGAGTAGAGCCTCCATCTTTTGATTCTGTGTCTCCTGTTTTCTAGCTTATACAACTGGCCCCTAATAGAAAATCTGAGGCTGGAGAAACAGACTCACTACACACCGGACACAGTGTTCCTTTAACCTTTTATGAGCTAGACAATGATTTTTTAAAAGTTCTAGGTATTTGGAATAGGATTGAGGGTAGATAGCGGTTATAAGATTTTAACACTTTATTTTACATACTTTTGTGTTATTTTTAAGCCTTGGGCATATATTACTATTAAGAAAGTGGGGGAAAAGGCCTGGAGTGGGGACAGGGAGTGAGGTAGATGTAAGATTCAAAAGAAACCTTGGCTTATAATTCAAGTCTGGAGATGTTTGAAGTGGCTTTTTTCTACCATTATCTTCTTTCACATCTCTAACATCCTTAGCTAATTCTTTCTGCTCTCTTTGGGGTGTTTTACTTTTTATATTACTAAAGCAAAATCTACTGGGACTAATTTTTGAATCTGCAGCTGTAACTCAAAAAACCTATGTTTTGTAACTTTTGTAAGCTGCAGGCCACAGGAATGATTGGTGTTTTTGTCTCAAGAGAATTCAAGTCCTGCCTTCTAAAAGGCACTTGCCAACAGACTAGATGTTTCTATTTGAAGCCATTTGCTACAATAATCCTTGAGATTTTTTTGCTCATTGCTTTCAGAGCTGTTAGTTCTAAAGGCAGATTCTTAGAACACAATTTCATTTAGCTTCAGAACATACACAGCCTCCTTATTGGCACAGCTGTGCTGAGTTCCTGAATGAAGAGATGATTTCCATAGTGCATTTTATAGCCACGCACCATTCCTAAGGATAATTTAAACCACAAATTATTTTTATTTGTTATTTCTTTATTGTAGGAGAGAGAGGCATACTTGGCTAGTCTGAAAGGTACTGTTTACAGCAGCATTTTCTATTTTTGTGGCAGTTTCCTTTGCATTGTTGACTTTCTTTTCAACCCCCAGAACGCAATTTAGTGGTCTCCTAACCCAAATGCAGGTTTCCAGTGCTTATTAGGACTCTTGGAGTACGTATGAGTATGGTATAAATTCCTCTGTTCAACTTTTGGTCAATATTCTCATTTTCTCTTCTTATTTTATCACTTTCAAGCCTTTACAACCCCTGAAACAAAAAATACAGGCACGCTTAAGAGATTTCACAGGTTTGGTTACAGATCACCACAAAGAAGAGAATATCACAATAAAGCGAGTCACACGAATTTTTTGGTTTCCCAGTGCATGTAAACATTGTGTTTACACTATACTGTAGGCTATTAAGTGTGCAATAGCATTAAGTCTATAAAAACAAGGTACATACCTTAGTTTAAAAATACTGTATCTCTGGACTTCCTTGGTGGCTCAGTGGTTAAGAATCCGCCTGCCAATGCAGGGGACATGGGTTCGAGCCCTGGTCCGGGAAGAACCCACATGCCGCGGAGCAACTAAGCCCGTGCGCCACAGCTACTGAGCCTGAGCTCTAGAGCCCGCGAACCACAACGACTGAGCCCGCGAGCCACAACTACTGAAGCCCATGCACCTAGAGCCCGTGCTCTGCAACAAGAGAAGCCACAACAATGAGAGGCCCGTGCACCGCAACGGAGAGCAGCCCCCACTCGCTGCAACTAGAGAAAGTCCGTGCGCAACAATGAAGACTCAACACAGCCAAAAATAAATAAATATATTTATTTAAAAAAATAATAAAAATAAAAATACTGTATTTCTAAAAAATACTAACCATCATCTGAGCCTTCAGCAAGTTGTAATCTTTTTGCTGGTGGAGGGTCTTACCTTGATATTGATGCCTGTCTTAAGGTAAGACAGCAATGAAGTTTGCCATATCAATTGACTCTTCCTTTCACAAATGAGTTCTCTATAGATTGCAGTGCTGTTCAATAGCATTTTACCCACAGTGGAACTCTTTCAAAATTGGAGTCAATCCTCTCAAACCCTGCCTCTGCTTTATCAACTAAGTTTATGTAATATTTTAAATTCTTTGTTGTCATTTCAGCAATTTTCTCAGCATCTTCTTCTACCAGGACCTGCTTCTACCACAGAACCTACTTCTACCAGGAGTAGAATCCATCTCAAGAAACCACTTTCTTGGAGAAGTTCCCTGGAGGCCTAGTGTTTAGGATTCAGTGCTTTCACTGCGGAGGCCCGGATTTGACCCCTGGTCAGAGAACCATTACACATGCTGCACAGAGTGGCCAAAATACAAAAAAAAAAAAAAAAAAAAAAAAGAAACCACTTTCTTTGCTCATCCATAAGAAGCAACTCCTCATCTGTTCAAGTTTTTTTTCATGAGATTGCAACAATTCAGTCACATCTTCAGGCTCTAATTCTAATCCTAGTTCTCTTACTATTTTCACCACATCTGCAGTTACTTTCTGCACTGAAGTCTTGAACCCCTCAAAATCATTTATGGAGGTTGGAATCAACTTCTTCCAAACTCCTATTAAGTTGATATTTTGACTTTTCCCATTAATTACTAATGCTCTTAATGGCATCTAGAGTGATGAATCCTTTCCATAAGGTTTTCAGTTTACTTTGCCTGGATTCATCACAGGAATCACCATCTATGGTAACTGTAGCCTTATAAAATGTTCTTAAATAATAAGACTTGAAAGTCAAAACTACTTCTTGATCCATGGGCTGAAGAATGGATGTATTAACAGGCATGAAAACAACATGAATTTCGTAGTACATCTCCATCAGAGTTCTTGGGTGACCAGATGTCAATGAGCAGTAATATTTTGAAAGGAATCTTTTATTTTCTGAGTAGTAGGCCTCAAAGTGGACATAAAATATTCAATAAACCATGTTGTCAACAAATATACTTTCATCCAGGCTTTGTTGTTCCCTTTATAGAGCACAGGTAGAGTAGATTTAGCATAATTCTTAAGGGCCCTAGGATTTTTGGAATGATAAGTAAACATTGGCTTCAACTTCAAGCCACCAGCTTCTTTGGCCCCTGACAAGAGAGTCCTTTGAAAATTTAAAGCCAAGCATTGACTTTTCCTCTCTGGCTATGAAAGTCCTACGTGGCATCTTCTTCCAATAGAAGGGTGTTCAGTGTAGTCATCATTAATGTTCTTAGCTAGATTCTCTGGATAATTTGCTGCAGCTTCTATATCAGCACTTGCTGCTTCACCTTGCCCTTTGGTGTTATGGAGATGGCTCTTTTTTTTAAAACTCATGAACCAACCTCTGCTAGCTTGAAACTTTTCTTCGGCAGCTTCCTCACCTCTCGCAGCCTTCATAGAATTGAAGAGAGTTAGGACCTTGCTCTGGGTTAAGGTTTGGCTTAAGGCAGGGGTCCCTAAGCCCCAGGCCATGGACTGTTACTGGTCCACAGCCTGTTAGAAACGGGCTGCACAGCAGGAGGTGAGCAGTGGGCGAGCAAGCAAAGCTTCATCTGCCGCTCCCCATCACTCGCATTACCGCCTAAACCATCACACCCCCCAGCCACCACCCCGCCACCTCCATGCGTGGAAAAATTGTCTTCCATGAAACTGGTCCCTGGTGCCAAAAAGGTTGGGGACCGCTGGCTTAAGGGAATGTTGTGGCTGCTTTAATCTATCCAGACTACTAAAGCTGTCTCCATATCAGCAAAAAGGTTGTTTTGCTCTCTTATCATTTGTGTGTTCCTTGGAGTAGCAGTTTTAATTTCCTTAAAGAACTTTTCCTTTGCATTCACAACTTGGCTGTTTGGCACAAAAGGCCTAGCTTTCAGCATATCTCAGCTTGCAACATGCCTTCCTCACTAAGCATAATCATTTCTAGCTTTTGATTTGAAGTGAGAGATGTTTAACTCTTCCTTTCATCTGAACCCTTAGAGGCCATTGTATGGTTATTAATTGGCCTAATTTCAATCTCATTGTATTTTAGGAATAGGAAGGCCTGAGGACAGGGAGAGAGATTGGGTCAGTGGAGCAGTCAGAACACACACAACATTTATCGGTTAGGTTTGCCGTCTTAAGTGGGCCCGGTTTATGATGCCCCCAAATAATTACAGTAGTAACATCTAAGATCACTGATCACAGATCACCAAAACAATTGTAATAATAATGAAAAAGTTTGAAATATTGTGAGAATTACCAAAATGTGACAGAAGTGTGAAGTGAGCAAATGCTGTTGGAAAGATGGCGCCAATAGACTTGTGTGACACAGAGTTGCCACAAACCTCCAATTTCTGTAAAATACAATATCTGCAAAGTACAATTAAAGGAGATATGCCTGTAATCCTGCCCTGGAGACTGACGTCATCTTCTCTACCTACTTTTGTGAGTCACATGCAAAGGTTCTGAAGGGACTTTTTGATTTGATTTTTTAAAAAGTTATTTACCAAACACATATTCAGATATCTGAACCCATCCAGAAGCTGAGTAATCTGCCTCTGGAATTCCAAAATCTGTTTTCATTAATTTCACAGTCATAATTTTAAGCACCTACTATGTGCAAGGGTAAGGTTACCTCTGTTAAATATAATGTTGACAGTTCATCGTATCACAAGAAAAAAATTTTTGTAACTATGTTTGGTGATGGATGTTAACTACGCTTATTGTGGTGGTCATTTTGCAATATACAAATATTGTATCATGTTGTACACCTGGAACTAATATAATGTTATATGTCAATTATATCTCAATACAAAAAAAAAAAAAAGAAGAAGCAACCTTGGCAGAGTGAAAAATGCTGCATAGAGGCCCTTGGACCACTCCTGAGGACTTTGGAGCAGTAGAAAGAGGGGATGGAGAAGGTGAAGCTGACAAGTCTGGAAGAGCCAAGCATTCCCACCACTAGAAATAGTCAAATGCTGTGCACTTCCAGCCTTTGTCTGTCATTGGGCTTCTGAGTTGCTGAATGGGGCTTTAAATCCCTTAGCTGGGCTTTCCTGACCTTTGCTTGTTTGCTCTCCCTGTGGCACCAAAAGCTGCAGCATTTACATATAAACCCATACCTGGGCCCTGGTCTCAGCTCCATCAAAGCACCAGATATATGACCTCACCCTAGCTCAGAGTAACTGCTTTTAGTCATTAACTTTGATCTGCAAAAGGAAGGAGTGGGACTCTTTTTAGCATTAAACTGTTAACCATGCCTAAGAGAAGAGGTAAAGGTAGAATTTCATCGCAGCTCCCTTTTGGAAATTGTTGTCCACTACCAGGAGGCCTTGGTCACACCAGTGGTATTGCACAGTGGAAGTTTCAGAGGTATGCATGTGCCTGAGCCCTGCCCCTGACAAATTAAATAGAAATTACTGGGTTATGGGACTTAGGGATGAGTATTTTTGAAAAGCACTCCAGCCTAATATCCAGCCAGTGTTGAGAACAATTGGTAGTGAAAGCATCAGGCCTTGAGAGGGACAGACATGGCTGGAAAATCCAGAATTTACCACTTAGTTGTAAAGCCATGAACAAGTCACTTATTCTCTCTTAGCTTCAATTTCCTTATCTGTAAAATGGGGACAAAATTGTACCTTCCTCAAATGTAGCTTTGTAGCACATAGTAGATACTCAGTGAATGGTAGTTATTGAGATGAGTCTAGAGCTATTCTGTCCAAATGATAGTCATTAGCTATAGGTGATTGTTTAAAATGAGAAAGTTAAACAGTTTGTTTCCAAGTCCCACTAGCCACCTTTCAAGTGCTCAGCAGTCACATGTGGCTAATGGCTACTGTATCAGACTGAGATGTTAAACATTTCCTTCATCACAGAAAGTTCTTTAGACTGCAAAATGATAGCCTACAGGATCTGCTTCACTAAGAGCTAAGTTTATTTAGAGAAAATTCATTTTTAATTCTGTTCTGGAAAACCCAGTACATTTGTTTCTGTCAGGTAAACAGCAGGCCTTCTGGCTTGAACAGAGTAGTGAAGGAAATCTAGGAACCAGCTCTTCTGTGGAGACTTTTTTTCTTGTTCTTAATATACCTGTAAATGAGTTTACCTAGAAGTAAACAAACAAGTGGGAACAGCTAATCGATTGTTCAAATAAGGATCTCTCTTCCTCTCCCTACCCCACAAGCTCTGAGGCCCACTTAGCATTTAGTCCATTTTTTGAAGTAGAACATTAACTTTTTCCTGCCCTATTTTTAAGTACCACAGGTACTATTAGTGAAGCTGTGTGTGTGTGTGTAAATGTGTGAGTGTGTGCATGCATGCATGTGTGTTATGGAAGAAGAAGGGGCAGAGGGGGAAGAAAGAATTAGCACTGGTAAGGGAAGTCACTAAATATCCGTCAGCAGGAAAAGAAAGGCCATAGATAGGATGTGTTTTATGATTTTATTATCAGTAATGTTTATTTCAGGTATTTTGATATATCTTCTATTCTAAAAATTCTTTAGTGTCATTTTGATTTGCCCACAATGGGTAAGAGCACAGGCTCTGAAGTCAGACCTCATGAGTTCAAACCGTGTTCCAGTATTTAATAGTTGAG
This sequence comes from Eubalaena glacialis, assembly GCF_028564815.1. Lineage (NCBI taxonomy): Eukaryota > Metazoa > Chordata > Mammalia > Artiodactyla > Balaenidae > Eubalaena > Eubalaena glacialis. Next base: position 77,808,953 of record NC_083719.1, read on the forward strand.
TGACCTTAAGTCTCAGTTTCTCCATTTACAAAATTAAGATAAATGTTAGTATCTACACCTCATGGGATTGTTTCAAGGATAACATGAAAGAATACATGTAAAGTTCTTAGTACAGTGTCTAACACCAGATAGATGCTAAATGAATTTTAAAAATTATTTAGAGAAAAGAAAGGATATTTTATTTTCAGTAAACAAATGATATGATGCTTTTAACTACAAGTTTAAGAGATATATTCCCCACAGGAGTTCTAAATCTGTTTGAAAATGTAATGCTCTTAGCCCTTTGTCATATCTTCTAGAATGAATAGGCCTCTTTGTTTCTCAAAGAACATTTATAGTTTCTGTGTTACATAAATGTTCTACTTGCACTACTGTACTTGTTTAGTTAAGCACAGGCCTAGCAGCTGGGGAAGTGTCAAAGTCTGAAGAGCAAATGAATTGTTGATTTGAGCTACTGTCTGTTAAAAATTGCTAATAAAACCAAGCAGTCTTACAAACAAGGAACGTAGTGTTTCTTGAAGGCAAAGGGACCACAGCCTACCTCTTAAATTCACTTTGTATTTGTTTTGTCTTCCTGCAATGATGTTTTTGTTGGCAAAATTACTTTATTATTTTTTAAAATCTGAAAACATGGCATGTCTTTTGGGTTTTTTATTATTGAGATATTTCACACTCTTTGGTTTTGTTATGCAGTGTGACAGTGTGACATACTTAAAAACTTAACTCCTCAGTGAGTGGAAAGTGTTATCACTTATTTTTAGTAAGGAAACTGTATTGGTTCATATAGCTGTTTTCCCAGCTGATATAACATTGCAGATTGGTGCTGTTTGAATACTGTTAATTGCTGAAAGTTCTTAAACTAGTAAATAGGCCTGATTAGCTGGAATCCAAACAGTAACCCAAAGAGACCAGACAACTTTTGATAAGATAAACACTCTACTAACCTTATACATTCCCTTTGGATTATCTTCCAATGGTATGAAATGTTAAACTAAAATTTTGTTTTTATATTTAGAAAGACTTCAGGAAAAATTGTTTGGGATATTTGAAACCAAGTTAAAAGTTGTTATATCCAATGTATGATTTAGTAGATAATTATTAGTAATTCTGGCCCAGTATCATTTAGTTCATGAGAGCTGAACAGTAAAGGTGAACCAGTTCATAACAGAAAGTTCTGATTTATAAGATCACATTGTACCCTGTCATTTCTGTTTGGGCAATTGCAAACAAACAGTAGTAACTCTAACAAGGGAATGATGAGCTTTTAATAAATAAATATAGGTTCTTTATTAGGCATCTTAAATCTCAAAACTAAAAAGCTTTCTAGGATAAAACTCCACTTTTACTTAGCATTTGAAATAGTCATTAGAAAAACAACTCTAAAATTCCTTCCATTTCCCAGGTTCCAGAGCATTTATATTAAAATTAACCTTGTTTGAGGTGTTTTATTTAATAAATTTTAAATTGTTTTAATTAAATATTGCTCATGTGAACCATGCCATCTCCTTAACCCTAGAAATGGAGGCTGGGACACAACAAAAATGACCAGAATGTGATATCATATCCAAAGAGTCAGGTGACAATCAGTTTTAGAGTACTACCAACTCACTTTGCGTACTTAGACAAATATTTTAAACTCTCTGTGCCTCCTATTGATAAGGAAATTTTCTTATCAATGAAGTACAGGGGGTCAACTAGTTTTCTAAAGTTTTTTCCAGCTCAGAAATTCAATAATAAGGTAAATTTTTTTAAATTGAAAAAATTTTTGTTGTTTTCTTGCCTCACTATTAAAAAATAGCAAATAGGAAGAAGAAGAAGAAGAAAACTACTACAGTCTCACTATCCACCATTAAAATTGTGGCATATTAACTTCTAGTCTTTTGTTCTATACTTAAAAAAAAAATAGAGTTGAACTCATACAGCATATACATATGCTTAATATTATAATACTGAAAGCTTTTCATAAAATCATTTTTATTTAATTAATTAATTAATTAATTTTTGAAGTATAGTTGATTTACAGTACTGTATTAATTTCAGGTGTACAGCGTAGTGATTCAATATTTTTATAGATTATACTCCATTTAAAGTTATTACAGGTTAATGGTTATAATTCCTTGTGCTGTACAATATATCCTTGTTTCCTATCTATCTTATACATAGTAGTTTGTATCTTTTAATCCCATACCCCTAATTTGCCCCATCCTCTTTCCTCTCCCCACTGGTAACCACTCATTTGTTCTCCATACCTGTTGAGTCTGTTTCTGTTTTGCATATACATTCATTTATTATTTTTTAGATTCCACATATAAGTGATATAGTATCTGTCTTTCTCTTTCTGACTTATTGCACTAAATAAGCATGATATTCTCTAGGTCCATCCACGTTGTGGCAAATGGCAGAATTTCATTCTTTTTTATGGCTAATATTCCATTGTATATTTATATACCACATCTCCTTTATCCATTTGTCTGTTGACGGGCACTTGGGCTGCTTCTGTATCATGGCTGTTGCAAATAATGCTGCTGTGAACTTTGGGGTGCATGTATCTTTTTGAATTAATGTTTTTATTTTTTTCTGGATCTATACCCAGGAGTGGAATTGCTGGGTCATATGGTAGTTCTACTTTTTAGTTTTTAGAACCTCCATACTGTTTTCCATAGTGGCTGCACCAATTTACATTCCCATCAACAGTGTCCAAGAGTCCCCTTTTCTCCACATCCTTTCCAACATTTGTTTTTTGTAGACTTTTCAGTGATTGCCATTCTAACAGGTGTGAGGTGATATCTCATTGTTGTTTTGATTTGCATTTTCTAATAATTAGTAATGTTGAGCATCTTTTTGTGTGCCTATTAGCCATCTGTACATCTTATTTGGAAAAATGTCTATTCAGGTCTTCTCATTTTTTGATTGGGTTGTTTGTTTTTTTTCATATTGAGTTGTATGAGTTGTTTATGTATTTTGGATATTAACCCCTTGTCAGTTATATCATTTGCAAATATTTCCTCCCATTCTGTAGGTTGTCTTTTCATTTTGTCAGCGGTTTCTTTTGCTGTGCAAAAGCTTTTAAGTTTAATTAGGTCCCATTTGTTTATTTTTGCTTTTATTTCTTTTCCTTAGAAGACAGATCCAAAAAAATATTGCTATGATTTATGTCAAAGAGTGTTCTGCTCATGTTCTCTTCCAGGAGTTTCATGGTTTCAGGTCTTACATTTAGGTGTTTAATCCATTTTGAGTTTATTTTTGTACATGCTGTGAGGAAATGTTCTAATCTCATTGTTTTACGTGTGGCTGTCCAGTTTTCCTAGCACACTTGTTGAAGAGACTATCTTTTCTCCATTGTTTATTTTTGCCTCCTTTGTTGTAGAATAATTGCATAAACATCATTATTAAATGGCTGTGTGAATATAATTATTTCTTTTCCTGTTGGACATTTAAGTAGTATCATTTTTTTTACATTATAAAAAAATGTTTAGCGAAAATATTTGTATAAGGGTCACTCTTCCGTCTGACTCTATTTAGCATTGTTTTCACTGGATAGAGTGTCAGAAGTGGAATTACTAGGTCAAAGATAATAATTTTAATGCTTTTTGTGTTCCAAAAGAGTTAACCAGACTGTATTCCCATTAAAAATATATTACTCTACAGAGTTATGCCCATTCTACCACAGTGTGGGCAGCATTGAATAATTTTACCAAGATTTTAATATTATTCTCCCATGTTTGATCTTTTAGGATTTGAAATTTCAACCAAGTATAAAGCCATCAATTTCATATAGTCAAATTCATTTGCCTCAGAGAAAAAGTCTGTTTCATGGTCACAAACTATCTATTGATTGTTGGTGAACTTTAAGATTGCAGGTTGGGTCGGCACAGATTGTGATTATGACTCTATTATAAGGGTGTTTTAAGGATAATAATATAAATTTGTCTGTCCACTTTTCCCTGTCTACCTTTAAAAAGTATTTGAGGCAATGTTGGGTTCTGTTTTCAGTAATGGCTGAGTTAGATCTTACTGAACTGACCTTATTCCGGTTAACAACTGTAGACTCTGGAACATGTGAGTAATAATAATAATAATAATGTAGCTACTTGAAGGCACAGGGCAATGAACAGAAGTGGGCAGATCCTGGTAAGAAATACATTCTTAGAGGAGGTGAGAGAAATTGAAGAAGACCTAAATAAGTAAAGAGATAAACCATGTCCATGGGTTGGAAAACTCCACGTCGTTAAGATGGTAACTCTCCGCAAATTAGCATGTGGAGTCATTGCAATCCCAATCAAAATCAAAGCAGGTGGGCTTCCCTGGTGGCGCAGTGGTTAAGAATCCACCTGCCAATGCAGGGGATACAGGTTCAAGCCCTGGTCCGGGAAGATCCCACATGCTGCGGAGCAACTAAGCCCGTGCGCCACAACTACTGAGCCTGCGCTCCAGAGCCCGCAAGCCACAACTCCTGAAGCCTGGGCACCTAGAGCCCGTGCTCTGCAACAAGAGAAGCTACCGCAATGAGAAGCCCATGCACTGCAACGAAGAGTAGCCCCCGCTCACCACAACTAGAGAAAGCCCGCACACAGCAACAAAGACCCAACGCAGCCAAAAATAAATAAATAAAATAAATAAATAAATAAAAAATAATCAAAGCAGGCTTTTAAAAAGGAAATTGACTTCAAGGTTAACATCATTAGTGATGCCATGTGGATAGTAGGTCTCCCCTGATATTATGTGATGAGAAGTACACTTAACCTCTGTGGCATTCTTTTTGAAAACCTATAACCCCAGTCTAATCATGAGAAAATCATTAGATAAACCAAATTGGGGGGACATTTTACAGAATACCTGACCAATACTCCTCAAGACCATTAAGATCATGTGTGAAAAACAAGGGAAGTCTGAGAAAAAGAGGGGAAATGTGATGACGGAAAGCAATGTCGTATTCTAGATTGGATCCTGGAACAGAAAGAGGATATTCATAGAAAAACCAGTGAGATCGAAATAAAGAGTTTAGTTTAGTTAATAGCAATGTACCAATGTTGGTTTCTTAGCTTTGACAGATGTACCACAGTAATGTAAGATAGTAACATCTGGAAACAGAAACTGGGTGAGGGATATATTGGAGCTCTCCATACTATCTTTGCAAGTTTTCTGCAAATCTAAAATTATTCAAAAATAAAAAGTTTATTAAAGAAAAAAAAGAAATTGACAAGCTTGTTTTAAGATGCATGGAAAGGCAAAGGACCTAGATTAGCCAAAACTTTTTTGAAAAAGAAGAATGAGGTATTTAGACTACCTAATTTCATGATTTATTATAAAGCTACAATAATCAAGACTGTGTGGTATTGGCATAAGGATAGACATACGGAAATGGAACGGAACAGAGAGCTCAGTAATAGATCTCCATTATAAGATCAAATGAGTTTTGAATAATGTGCCAAGGTAGTCCAATGGGGAAAAGGATAATATTTTTAACAAATGGTGCTAGAACAATTGAATATCTGTCTGGAAAAAAGGAATTTTGATTCTTACATTAACCTTACACAGGAATTAACTTGACATGAATTGTAAGCCTAAATGTAAGAGCTAAAGCTATAAAACTTCTAAAAAAATAGTAGAAAATCTTTGTGACATTGGGTTAGGCCAGTGGTTCTCAACCAGGGGCAACTTGTCCTTCAAGGGACATTTGGCAATGTCTGGAGACATTTTTGATTGTCACAATTAGGGTGGGGAGCATGCTATTGGTATTTAATGAGTAGAGGCCAGACATGCTGATAAATGTCCTATGACACACAGGACAACCGCACAACAAAGAATTATCTGGTCCAAAATGTCAATAGTACGGAGGTTGAAAAAGCTTGGGTTAATCAGAGTTCTCAAATAGATCACAAGAAATCAGAATCATAAAAGGAAGCAATTGACAAAATTGACTTTATGAAAATTTAAAACTTTTGTTCCATGAATGATGCAGTTAAGAAAATGAAAAGGCATCACAGACTGGTAGGAGGTATTTGCAAAACATATATCTGACAAAATGCTTGAATTCAGAATATATAAAAAACTCTTACAACCAATAATAAGAAAAAAAACAACCTAATACAAATAGGCAAAGGATTTGAACAGATACTTCAAAAAAGAATATAAGAATATGACCAATAAGCACATGAAAAGATACTCAGCATCACTAGTCATCAGGGAAAAGCAAATTACTACACATTTGATAGAATGGCTAAAATTAAAAAGCCGTCAACATCAAGTGTTGATAAAGATGTGGAGTAATTGGAACTCTCATACGTCGCTCTTGGGATTGCAAAGTGGCTCAGCTACTTTGGAAAACAACTTGACATTGCCTTATACAATAAGCATTTACTTACCAAAGGACCCAGCAGTCCTACTTCCTAGGTATTTAACCATGAGAAATGAAAACATATGTCCATACAAAAACTGTGAGAGTATGTGAATGTTTATAACCACAGTACTCATAATAGTCTCAAATGAAACAATCCAATTGTCCATCAACTGGTTAATGGATAAACAAGTTGTAGTATAACCATACTATGAAATTCTATTTAGTAATTAAAAATGGAATGGAATATTGATACAAAATAACATGGATGTATTTCAAAAATCTTAAGCTAAGTGAAAGAAGTCACAAAATTATATTCTGTATGATCCACTCATATGAAATTCTAGAAGAGGTAAAACTGTAGTGACGGAAAGTAGATCAGTGGTTGCCTGAGGCTGGTTGTCAAGGGAAGGGATCAACTGCAGAGAGGAAATTTTTTTGGGTGCTGGAAACGAGGCAGGCTGGGGCCTGGGACTTGGGACCCTTTGCTGCAGAGCTTGCACCTGGACAAACGTCTCTTCCAGCAACAATGTGTAAAGAAACTATAAGGGACTAAAAATAAATGCATGTATGTGCAGTTGGGGCAAATTATGGACAACAAGATACAAAAAGCCCCCCAAAATCCAACTGCCACTTCTGAAGAGCTGGCAGCAAAAACAGGGTGTCGGAAGCAAAAGTAGGGTACTGTGCATGTCCCCTGCACTCAACACCAGCAAAGGGGTGGGCAAACCTAAGCCACCCCTTCTGGCCTGACCCCTGGACATACCCCTATCCTCACCCCATATAAGGAACCAGCTTGCACCCCCCTTGGGGAGCAAGCAAAGGAACGTGTTACTTGCTTGCACTACCCCCTGCTACAGCAGGGGCCCCAGTAAAGCCTTGCCTGAGTTTCTTGTCTCACCTCTTATCAATTTCTGTTGATTGGGGAAGGCCAAGAACCCTGATCGTATCAGAAATGTTCTATAACTTGATTGTGGTAATAATCTACAGTTGATTATACGCAATTGTGAAAACTTATCAAACTGTACATTTAAAGGGAGTGAATTTTATGTTAAATTTAACCAATAGAAATATAAACTTAAAAAATAACTTGAGACTTTGAAATTAATAACATGCTAGTAAAAGAATATGAACCAAATAATAAAGGAAAAAAGTTAATTATACCAAAAAAAAAAAACCAGCTAAAGGTAATTATTGCAATTGAGCAGTAAATTTAGCTTCAAGGTTTCTGGTAGATAATAAAAAAATGAAAACTGCATGTTCTATATACTTTTCATTATGTCATAAATGGAAGAGTATTTGCCTGTCAGAAGACTACACATTTTTACAAGCGGGAGAGTAATTTTATGTGAGAATCTTCACATAAGAACGTTAAGTACCACACTGGGCAATATTTTCTAAAGGACTTTAAAAAGTTAGAAATATTCTTCATATGGTTGACTCTTATAATGACCATGAAGAAACCTTTTTTTTTTTTCTGGAAACTAAAGTACATAGCTTCCCATTGTTCAACCCCTTGGAGCAGCTTTTTGGATGTCAGTAACCTGATCAAGACAATTGATATGAGCTCAAGAACAAAGGAGGTGTGGTTTAAGCGCACGGAGAAGGAGTGAGGTATGATCTAAAAATGAAGCTTGTAGGTGTCGACAATTTTATAAGAATAGAACACCCACCCCAGTGGAACTCATCCCACCCCACATAGGGTTTTATATGCTTAAATGTTTAGACAAGCATGGTGTTGAATTCCTGAATTTTATATCACAAGCAGAAAAGACAAGTTCCATTGATAAGTATCAATAGTTACCTGCTGCTTCTATAGAACTTTAATATGAATCATGTACAGTGTTTTAATTTGAGCTGGTCTGCAGCCTGATAAGGCTGCCAAGTTATCTTCAAGGTATAACCTCAGATAATTACATTAGTTGACCTATTGAATTATTTAGTATTTTCCATCTGAGTGCTGCTAAAATTTGTAGGTGGAAAATGAGTATTTGGGTCTTGGCATACATGATACTGGATTATTAATTTCTGAAGCAATTGATCAACAGATTCAGTTACTTCTTGTGGTCTTAGGTCATTAGCAAAGGGGAGGATTTTTGCATTCCCATTTACTGTGCCAGTTCAGATTGCTTAGGCATTATTAAAGGAGAGGGGACTTTGGAAATAGTTATATTAAGTCTTTCTGGGGGTTAGACTATCTGCTGTGAAGTGCTCATCCCTTCCTATTCCAAACACTTCTGCAATTGATTGAATGTTTATGCCTCTCCAAAATTCATACATTGAAATCCTAATCCCCAAGGTGAAAGTATTGGGAGATGAGGCCTTTGGGAGATGATTAGTTCATGAGGGCAGAGCCCTCTTGAATGGGATTAGTGCCCTTATGAAGGAGACCACAGAGAGATCCCTTAGCCGTGTGAGGACGCAGGGAAAAAGACAGTCTATGAAACAAGAAGTGGGCCCTCACTAGACACCAAATCTGCTGGGGCCTTCGTATTGGGCTTAGCATCCAGAACTGTGAAAAGTAGTATATCTGTTGTTAGTAAATCACCCAGTTTATGGTATTTTTGTTATAGCAACTGGAACAGATTAAGACAACCTCCTACATTCTATGCAAAACTCAGATCTGGGCAATAAGAGTACTACTTACCCCTGGCCACAGTACGAAGCAGTATAGCAGAGCGGCTAAAACCCTAGATTCTGGAGTTAGACTCTGTGGTAGACATATGACATTCATAGCAGCTCAAAATCTCTTGACCATCCACTCCATGTTTTGATATTTCCCTGCATTGTGAATTTCACCTTCCCAAGGTAGCATAAAAACAAAACTAAAAAGCTACATTTCCCATTCTCCCCTGTAGCTAGTGTCTAGATATGTGGCTTGAATGATACCAGTTTGCTGCATCAAGGAAGACCTTGACTCAGAGGTGAGCTAAGGGAGGAAACAGCCTGGTCACAAGGCATCATTCTACTGGTTCCAGAGTGGATGGCAGAAGCCAAGTCTTTTTAGGATCAGCAGTGGCAACAACAACTTGATTCATCCAGTTCTTGAGTGTGATGCTTAGAGAATCCTGACTAAGACAAAGCTTCAAAACTGGTTGACCCAGCTTAAAGTTCTAGCTGTAAGACCCAACTCAAATATTTCCTCTATGATACTTTTCCTGGCTCTGGTGGATCAATTTCATCCTTCTTTGTGCCCTCCTTTAACAGTGATCATTATTTTCATGATATCAATAATTTTATAGTGGTTTCTTTGGAGACTGTTTATTCTAGAAGCTTATATGTAAAAATTATCATCACTGAAAATATTATACAAGAGCACTCTGGCACATAATTACCAATGAACCTAATGGAGACATCTGTTATTCTACTGTGTTACATTTGTTTGTGATGTGGGTCTCTCTAGGAGCACAGCAATGATTCTTATTTTGTGATAAGTACATTGTTATTATGGCACATGTCTGATTGTTATTACTATTGAGTTCTACAGTTCTGTATATAAAGTACTGCATTTCATTAAAAATTAGGCTTTCAAAAAAAAAAAAGATCACCTGTAGAGCTTGTTAAAATGTGTATTCCTGGGCTCTACTCACAAAGATTCTGATTCATTTCTCCTGAGAGGGGTCCAGGAATCTGCCTTTTAAAACTCTTCAGGTTATTCCGATGCAAGCGGTCCACTGGCCATACTTTTATAAACACTGAACTATACTTGAAATCCTTACACATCTTTCATCCTTATTTATCTCATTCATCAATGTTAGCCCAGTGTCTGGTATATTGTACGTACTCTGTATTTGCTTAATAACTGAATTTGTTCATTGCATGATAAATAGTAAAGGACAGAAATATTGAAAACAGTGACACTTTACCTGTTTTGTTCAAAATCTAAGAATTCTTTGGAACGAAAGAAGCAAATTAAGTAATATTTTTCCATACAGTGATTCAGCAGCTTCTCTAAGGGTCAAACTTCTGGTTCAGTGGGTTTCCCACTAAAGCCAGGATTCATTTTCCATGCATGGTCAAACATAAGATACTACATACTGATTTTTGATTCACATTTATCAGGGGAAAGCGTACCCTCTGACATGTTTATCACTTAAGAAGGTGTCTTTTTCCAGAGCTTTAGTGCTTGTGTTCTGGCAGGACTTCCCCTTCTCTTGCTCTTCTAGCCCTCCCCTCTGTGGCACCATCTCTGGGTGACAGGAGCTTAAATTTGAGAAAAACAGCATATGTGAAATAGTACCTTCTAAGACACAATTATTGAGGATGTGGAGATAACAATCACAGGGCTCAAATGAAAGCTCAGTTATTTGCTCTTTCTCTGCCTGAGTTTGAGTAGTTAGGCATGATAACAGAGCCAACAGCAGGTGAACCTGATTGGGCAAGAAAAGAGGAAGATCAGGAACAAAGATCTGTAGCTCACAGCACTCAGAAGAGAGGTACTCAGCCACTGGCCCTGGTCAAGGAGGTCTTGCACAGCTCATTTCCAGGTGTGGGAGTTCTGTCAGGCAATGTCTCATTTGGATGACACCTGTTGCAGAAAGACTTTCTCAGTTTTCTCCCATCCACATCCAGTAGGATCTTGCCATCCTCAGAACCTCTATTTCATAGTTGTTTATGTGAATCCTATCTTTTCTGTCCAACTGTCAGCATTCTGGGGGCCAGGGACCTGTACTGAATAGAGGCTCTATAAAAATGTGACTAAGCCATTGTCAAAGGACACATGTTTCCCTGTGAATGGAAGGACTGGGGCAAGTGTGCTAAAATATACTAAGGGATTTTGAGAGAGCTTTGGTGAGGGGGTGGGGAAGGGTAAGAATCTTAAAGATAAGGAGAATAGAGAGCTTCTAGTAATTGGTAGTATATCCGTGTAACGGAATACTAAATGACAATGAAGAGAACAGTCTTTTCAAGGGATATCAGTGGAGCAGTGATCCATTCACTTGTCTTTTTCAAAAACAACATAGAGATATATATTTTACATATCATAAAGTTCATCCATTTCAAGTGTATAATTCAATGATTATTAGTAACTTTACCAGATGGGGCAACCATCACTATAAATCAGTTTTTGAACATTTTCATCCTCCCAACAAGATCCCTGATGCCCATTTGCAATTATCTCCATTCCCATTCTCAGGCCCAGGCAACTACTAATCTATTTTATGTCTATAAATTTGCCTTTTCTGGATGCTTCATATAAATAGAATCATATAATATGTGGTCTCTTCTATCTGGCTTCTTTCTCTCTGCCTAATGTTTTTGAGTTCATCTGTGATGTAGCTTGTGTTGATAGTTCCTTCCTTTATCTTGTTGAATGGGATTCTGTTATATGGATATACCACATTTGTATATCTAGTCACCTGTTTATTGGGAACATTTCTATGTCAGGCTTGGTGGAGACATATGTTTTTATTTCTCTTGTATAGATATCTAGGAGTAGAATTGCTGGTTCTTTTGGTAGTCTTATGTTTAGCTTTGAGAAACTGCTAAATTGTTTTTTATAGTGGATGCACCATTTTATATTCCAGTAACAATGTATGAGGGGTCCCATTTCTGTACACCTCACCAACATTTGTTATTGTCTGCCTTATTTATTATAACCATTTTAGTGGGTGTGAATGATATCTCATACTTGTTTTAATTTGCATTCCCCAATGACTAAAGATGTTGAACATCTTTTCATATCATTATTAGCCATTATCTATTTGCATATCTTCTTTAGTGAAATATCAGCTCTTATATTTTGCCCATTTTTAAGGGAGTCATTTGTCTTTTTATTATTGAGTTGTAGGAGTTCTTTATATATTTCGGATGTAAATCCTTCATCAGATATGTGTTTGCAAGTATTTTCTCAGTCTGTAGCTTGTCTTTTTATTTTCTTCATGATGTCTTTTGTAGTGCAAAAGTTTTAAAGTTGGTTGAGGTCCAATTTATCAATTTTTTTGTGTTTTTGTTGTCTATCTAAAAAAAAAAATCTGCCTAATTTAATACCTTAGAGATTTTCTTCTATTTAGCACTTATATTTAAGTCTAAGATCCATTTGAATTAATTTTCATGTATGGTGTGAGGTGAGTGTCTAAGTTCATCATCTTGCATGTGAATATTCAGTTGTCCTCACTTGTTTTATAAACTGACATCTACTGAGTGTGTGGCTTTGGGGTAGGCACTGGTGATACAAAAATGAATGATATAATTTCCAACTTTAAGTACAGTCTAGAGAGGTATATGTACATAACCAAGGAGCATAAAACAGAGGGACACACCAACTCAAGATCTGGTGACTTAAAGAAGAATGACTCTGAGGTAAAATCAAGTGGGTGGCTTCAGGGAAAAAGACCTGTACATATTAGTCTAGTCTAATTTAATGGTTTCAGCTTGTTTGGTGTCTGAACACACTAGTTTGTCACCATCTGTTTTAAGACATATCGCTAAAATTTTATGATTATTAAGAATTCACATAATGATGTTTGCTAATGATCATTAAAAAAAAAAAAAACACTTGATATGCTTAGAGTGGGGACTATAGTGATATTTTAGAATTGACCACATACCAGGCTATGCCCTGAGAACATGTCTCCCAGGTACATATTATTAAAAAATGGCTGAAAACTCTTGTTTAGTGTATGAACATTAGGGATCAAAAAACTTAGTCCTGAGATTCCCATTAATGGCTTTGTGTTGTTGGAACATTACTTAACATCTCAGACCGTCAATTTTTCTTCCATTATAATGTGGCAGCTCACTTCTAATGTCTTTTCCTTGGGATGCTCTATTTGCTCGTTCAGTCAACATTTATTGAGTACTCACTCTGATCCAGGCACCGTTAGGCACTATCAAGCAAAGGTAAGACAAAGATGCCAGATAGAGAGGGATGTGAAAACAAATCATTAAAAGATTATGTTGCACATTTTATGCTAGTTCTATGATTCCCTGGGTCTAGAAGTGCATTCTTTTGACTGAGGAGTTAACTGGGGAGAATGAAGCAAGAGGGAAGATGACCCAAGGATCAGGTTACAGAGCGTGCTCTGCAGGAAAGAATTCACACGTCAGACGTGGGACAGGAATTCCTGCCTATACAGTTGCAGCCAAACTTTGGACAGTGAGATTTTTTTTTTTTCACATTGTGGGAAAAAGATATGTTTATTTCCCTAAGAAAAGTAAAAGAGAAAGATATATAACACTTGGGACTATATAAAGAACTTAGCAGATATTGGGTATCCAGTTCTCTTTATTGCACTGAAAATTATAATGGCTATTTTTTATATATCAGGTTTTCCCAAAGAGCAAACCTACAGTATAAGACATTTTGTTAAGAAGTATGTTTTTAATATATTTCAGGAACATGAATCTGCTAGAAATCAACTTCATGCCCCCATTCCCAAGACTTGCCTTTCAGATTCTGAGTCACATTCTCTAATACATTTTCTGAACTTCCTTTTATAACTACAGCACCTTCAGACTTGAACCTAAATAACCTAATAATCTTTCGTGTAATGTACAAGACACTGAGCCTATGACTTTTGAAGCTTTTCAGACCAGGGGAGTCTGTGCTCCTTTGTCTTAAGTTCCCCTCTGATTCTCCCCTCTTTACCTCCACACGCTTCATTTTCTCTTCTTGTCAATAGACAGTCTGGGGCTGCTTATATGCGAGTAGTGGAACTGTTTGCAAAGTTATAAGAAAATTAAGCTAACATTACATTACATTCATTTAACTCTATAATCTTTATTTGGTAGATGCACCGTTTAGGAGCAAGTGTTGTTCAAGTGTACTTATATATACCTTAATTATACATTGTGTTTTGAAAAGGCCTTGCTTTGGTCTATTAGGATGCTATGTTACAAGTGACAGAAATCCAACTCAAATGAACTCAAGCAAAAAAGAGAATTTATTGGCTCTTTTAACCAGAAAGTCCAGGTGTGGAACTGAATTTAGCACAGCTCTATCTAGAGACTCAACAGAATTCCTGGCTCTCTTGCCCTCTGTCACTCAATTCAGCATTCCTCGGGGTATTGGCATCATTCTCAGACAGATTCTGTGTGTGTGGTAGTTAAAGATGGCCACTGGCACCTCTAGACTTATCTGGTCTTTATAAGTCGAGATCAGAGAGAGAGAGATCCCGTATAATGGATCTCATCAGGAGACCGTGTTGGTCCTGTGTGAGTCATATGCTCACCCTTTGCACTAACCTCTGTGAACAGCAGAAGAAGGTATAAAGATTTGCTGGCCTAGGAACTGTCCCAGCTCATGAAGCCAGAGCCGAGTGAGGCCCTCTGATTGACAGTCTCCAGATCCACATGGGGTGAAAGAGGAACAAGTGCCTAGTGGATGCTGGGCAGACACAAACAACAGATGTCCACTGCATTTGGTAAGGTGTTATTAAACACTTCTAAGTGAAAGGAGCACTGGCTTTCATTTGCCACAAAAATGCAAAGCTGCTATTAATAATATTGCTGCATTTATTTATCTTTGTAACCATCTCAAATATTCTAGGGATCTATTTAACTCATTCTCTCTTAATCTTTCTTATGGTAATATAATACCTTTTCACTGAATTAACATTCAGTGTCAATTCTTAATATCAATTTTTGAATTTTATCAAGTTTTTGTAAATATTCTCGTTGTGATTGCTTGCACAGACTGTGTTTATTTCACAATAAAAATCACAAGTGTCCTAGTTAAGAGAGATCATTTAAGAAGTGGTTCCTCTTTGATAACTTAAATGTGTTGATGGTGTTTGTTTACCTAGAATTAAAAAAATTTTTCTGAATGGAATTTGTCTCAAATTCTTGCTAAAGACTAGAAAACAGTTTTTAAGTGACCACCGTTATAAGCTTCAAGTAAACCACATTTCCCTTGTATAGGACATTTTCAATTCTCAGATCTTGACCCTGATAAACTTTCTGATGGGGGAAAATTCCAAAACACATATGAAGGAGAGAAGTACATTCAGGCGTTTTAAATAGCAAGTCCAAATACAGTAATCTTTTTTTTTTTCTTACTCATAAATTAGGACAGCTCCAGCTTTTAAAATAGAGTGAGAAGAAGGGGTGGCATACATACAGAACAAACCAACATTTAAATATAGCACATTAGAATTCTTTGCATATCAAAGACAAGCAATAAAATGTAAGTTGATTTTGGCTTTAGAAAACATGTTCGATGTTGGCTGGTTATACCACGTTGCTATCCTCTAGAGCTTGGCATGGGCCCTCTGTCACAGGAAGAAAGAAAAGGTGAAATCATTACAAAAAGGCCCTGCTGTATTGTTATCATTAAATCTCTTTGGACTATGTCCAGTGTAGATACATTATATACAGAATTCCTATGCATGTGGTTAATTTTAGCAAGAGCATATCTTGTTCCCTCAATCTACTGGCCATAAAATGAGAAGCATTATGTGATAGAGTGACTTGTTCTTAGGAAATACATATTGAAATATTTAGTGGTAAAGGGCACGATGTCTCCAACTTGTTCTCAAATGGTTTACAACAATAATAACATGATGTTCTACTATCTAAATGTTTAATAATTTATTTAATCAGTCCTATGTGGGTAATTACATGTGAAGGCAGATGAGAAAACTAGATAACTTCAACTCAGGTGCCTGGGTTTTCTTCCAGTAGCTTTATTATTTGGCTTGAAATGCTATACATTCCAAAATTTTAGACCCTATTCCAAAGACAATATACATGCTATTAGAGTTAATAATTGAGTTGGCTATATACTTAAAATATTACCTCAAATGACTTCTGATAAAATGTGGGAATGGTGTCATTAATAGATGAGAGATTTCAACACCATTTTAGAAGATAGAAAGCAGAGAATAAGATGCTAGAACCTGAGCCTTCCATTTGAAAAGGCCCACTGAGTGCCTAGAATAGTGAATGAAAAGAGACCCTTATAAAGCAAGTCTTCATAAAATTTTAGCACCCTATGATTAAAGAGAAAATGCTGGAAGACCAGGTCATGTGTCATAGGTAATAGAATGGCATAGTACATCTTAGTAGAAATTTTGGAAGGTAGATGACAATGAAGCAATGCCACTAGAATTCTTAGAAAAATTGGTTTTCACCCTAGAATTTTATATTCAGCTGAGCAATCAATTGTAAAGGTAAGGACAATTTTAGATAAGTGAAGTTTAAAAAAATTAACCTCCCTTGAGCCTTTTCTTAGGGAGCTACTGGAAGATCAATCCCAACAAAATGAGGGCACAACCCAAGAAAGATAAAGTCCCAAGGCCCAAGAAACGTGGGATCCAACACAGGAGATTGGTGAAGGAAGTCTCAGCTTTGCATCAAACCTAGAGAGCCACCAATTGCAGACTGGAGCAAGAGGGTAGGACTTCCCTAATGGAAGTAGGGAAGAAATGAAATGGATGGATTATCTGATAACACTAGACTGCTCAGAAAATAATGTTGATAGGTCTGTGATAAATCTGATGAAGCATTTGGAAAAAATTGTCAAAATTTCTAATATTGATGAACTAAGGAATTTCAGTATAAATAGGTTACTTAGAAGCACAAAGGTTAAATAACTAGAGAAATAGCTATACAGATGAAAGTGATTATTCATGGGGAAGAATACAGCAGGGTCTGATGATTTGATTATCAGCTTTTTAGTACCATGTGATTATATTATCAAGTATACCAGTTATATTGATTAAAAATCAAGTGGAAATAAAAGCAGTTCAAACTGAAATAAACCATTGAAAGATGTTAGGGGAAACTGGGTGTGGGGTATATGGGAACTCTGTCTTCACAATTTTCCTGTAAATCTCAATCTGTTCTGAAAGATAAAGTCTCAAAAAATTTAATTGGAGAAACAAGAAAGATGAAATAAAGAAAAGAGTACAATATAATATGTACTATATCACATATTAAATATAGTATAATTAATGAACATCCAGATATACAGAAAATAAAATTAATTTTGATTGATTTTCAGAACAATTAAGATAAAATATTGCATTATTGTTAATAAATATTTTTTATACATCTATGTCTTCTATTTTGAATCATTCAATATTGCCAGTCAGTTTATTCTTCTTCATGGAAACATATATTTTAAATAATGAATGAATCCATGTTTAAGATTAAGTGACTAACATTTTCTTTTCATCAGTGGATTACTATAGTTTTGGATTATGATTATTTAAGTTCACTTCTTCTCTCCCGTTTAATCATCCTAAATCACTAAGAGTAGACCACCTTGGAAGCTGTGTAGGACTAGTTGGGGGTGGGGTGGTCAGTGAGCGTATGTGGCTAGGCCACATCTTCAAAATATTGCGCTATCTGTTGTTGAGCGTTTAGCTCCCCCATTCCTTTCCATGTGTTTAGCTAAATGGTAGACTGAATTCATAGGAATTAAGTGATTTATCTGCTGATCTACTGGTAGAGTGGGGCTTAGAAATCAAGCTTCTGATGACAGGAGCAGGAGTGTAACTGTCCCAGGGCACCAAAGATATGTGCTGTTTACTGTTGCTGTCATCGGAATAGGCACTAAACTTGCAGGCATAAACCCCAGCACAGTGAGACTGACTTTGAAGCAAAACCATGGTGAGCTTACAGTGTTTGCATTGGGCTCTCTAGCAAGTTTTAAGGCAGGTTTACTTATTTCCTTACTACTTTCTATACTTTTAAAATCCCTTTTTATATTTTGAGAACTAGACATTGCAGGAAAACTCCTCTCAAACCTTATTTCCTCTCTGTAGATCCAGCGAATGAAAATGACAGCCCTGCAATAGCTAAATATCTAAGCTTTAAAAATGTTTTAGGGCTTCCCTGGTGGCGCAGTGGTTGAGAGTCTGCCTGCTAATGCAGGGGACACGGGTTCGAGTCCTGGTCTGGGAAGATCCCACATGCCGCGGAGCAACTAGGCCCGTGAGCCACAACTACTGAGCCTGCGCATCTGGAGCCTGTGCTCCACAACAAGAGAGGCCGTGACAGTGAAAGGCCCGCGCACCGCAATGAAGAGTGGCCCCCGCTCGCCGCAACTAGAGAAAGCCCTTGCACAGAAACGAAGACCCAACACAGCCAAAAATAACTAACTAAATAAATAAATAAATAAAAATTAAAAAATAAATAAATAAATAACATTCCAAGGTAAAAAAAAAAAAAAAAAAAAATGTTTTAAAAGCCCTAAGTGGCATAATAACCTGTAATTTTCTTCTCTATTTTGGCATTACCCATTTTATATCTTGCACTTCCAGTTTCCCTCAATCACATAATTATCAGATATTCTTGTGGATTGCAAAAGATGGTTTTGATGTCATATTCTTCAATTAATTGACCAGTTTGCTTCCATTTTCTGTAATCTCTTGTTGCTTGGGCTTCCTGCCTGTGGGACATAGTTTAATTTGTATACCCTTGAGGCCTTTTTCCTTGATTTATTGACTTCTATACTAGTTCCCGATCCAAGAGAGGAAGCTTAGAGGTGCTACAGAGAATGTTTTTCTCACTGTATGTGCAGATTAAGCTTCCTTAAGAGTAATACCATTTCTGGGTGCAAGACTGAATTGACCATCTGTTCTGTTGATTTTTAGTGTGTGAATAATTGCTAAATAAACTTCATTCTCTTGGTCATTCCCTTGACTTTTGAACTTGTTTACAGCTCTTTTGCTGGTTGTTATATACTGAATGTGTGTGTTCCCTTAAAATTTTTGTGTTGAAGCCATACCCCACAATGTGATAGTATTTGGAGGTGGGGCCTGTGGGAAATATTTAAGTTTAGATGAAGTCAAAAGGGTAGTGCCCCCATGATGGAATTAATGCCCTTATAAGAAAAGACACAAGAGCTCTCTCACTAGCACATATGGAGGAAAGACCATGTGGACACACAATGAGAAGGCAGCTGTCTACAACCCAGGACTGCCCTCACCAAGAACTGAATCTGCTGACACCTTGATCTTGGGCTTCCTAGCCTCCAAAACTGTAAAATAAATGTTTGTTGTTTAAGCCACAGATCAGTCTATGGTATTTTGTTATAGCAGCCCAGCTGTCTAAGACACAGGCCTTCTCCAACTTCTACAGTTTGAGGATTCAATATGAATAGACTAAGGAAATTAAACCTTAGGCAGTATTGAACATGTGGAGGTGATATTCTCCTACTTCCTTTAGACCTAACACTCATTCATTCATTTTTCCTGGGACCATACTCTAAAACCAAATATAAAAATAAATCATTTTTAGAGACAATATCTTTATGTTTGTAAGTATCTTATTTATCCTTTCATTTGGCCATGTTGAGCATTTTTTTTGTCAACAACCTAAATGACTGCTGTAGTGTAAGTATCTCATTTTTCCTTTCCCTGGTGTGCATTCCCCTACAACCTGGGTACAATGTTTTGTTTTCTTTGGGAAATTACCTTTCCCTATTCTCACTCCCCAGTCCATGTGGTTGGATGGAGGCTTACCTCATTCATGGCTCCAGACATGAGTATGTTATTCAGATTATTCAGACCAGGACATTCAGAGAAATACATTCTCCTAACTCCACTGATTCGTTCTGAAAAGGACATGTGACTTACTTCAGGCAGGCCAATGGGAGATAGGTCCAAGTCTTTTGCTGAAATCACTAGGACAGAGACTCTAGCCATAAAGAGGAAAGCAATGCTGAGAGGTGGAGGGAGGGAGAGCACTCAGGTGATATTATTTGATTACTTGGATCCAGTTGTATCTGAATCCACACCAGATTTTTTGGTCATGTGAGCCAATAAATATCCTCTTTGGCTTAGGTCAGTTTTAATTGGATCTTTATTAATTATACCTGAAAGAGTGCTAAGTAGCATGATTACTAAATTCACAGACAGTAAGAGGCATGAAGAGATAGAGAATCTATTAGATAGACTCAAAATCCAGAAAGATCTTGGCTAAAAAGAAGAGTAACAACTAATAAAACAAAGTATAATAGTGACAAATGTAAAGTCCCATACTTGCTTCAAATCATCAACTGGGTGAAATGAGGCTGGCATGGATAAATAGTTGCCCATATGAAAAAAATTTATTGGCTTTAGTGAACTGTCGGGTCAATCACAGTTATTAATGTGATGAATCTGCTAGGAATATGTTACAGTCTGTTCCATCAACCTATTCGCCTGTCCTTGTGCCCATGCCACACTGTACCATACTGTCTTGATTACTATAGCTATATTGTAAGTCTGAAAAATCAGGTGTAACTCTGTCAACTTTGTTCTTCTAAATTGTTGGCTATTCTATATCCTTTGCATTTTAATATAAATGAAATATTTTGAGTTTCCTCAAATTAAAATGAATTATATAAGAATTGCATAAGTTTTCAAGCTGGTGGGCCTAGTGAATTATAAATTGTTTTTAATGCCATTTGACACTTTAGCTGGTTAAAAACAAATACCTGTTATCTTTTAAGAGTCCTATGGGAAAATAAGTATTGAAATATGCCAGGTCTTTATCTCTATAAACCTATAATGCATAGTGTATTTATGGAATAACACATAAGATACAGCTAACAGTATTTTGCTCTGGTGCAGGGAGAGGATGGAATCAGTGTCTGGTAGAGAAGACTTACTTTTTTGTATACCCTTAAAATCTTTTAATTTAAAAAATGTAATAAAAAATTTCAAAATAAATATGTAATATACGTTATTATTCATGTATGTTTGAGATCTATCTCTAAATCAGAATTCCTTTGTATGCATGAAATATGTTTATATTTGTGACTGTGGGTGCTGTTTGTAGTTAATGTCACGGTAGTTTGCCCTCTTTATTCCGCTTTATTCCGTCGGTCAGCCAATCACCTGGACTTTAAGGACTTTAATCAATTGATCTCTTATATTATGCATCTTTGATGTACCTCCTAAGCTTTTTATGACTGCTCTTTATTCCAAATAAATAATTATGCTTTAGGGCTTACAGCTCTTTTTAAGTGCTTCCTGTTGTTGCTCAGCTTATCTTACAGTTTCTTGTGTACCCTAACTTTATTTAATTTATCCTGGCCTCAGTTGCCTCATCTGTGAAAGTTGTTGGGTAAAGTGTGGTCCAAAGTCCCTTCTAGTCCTGTGAGTTCCTAGGTCTGTCTTCCATTTCGTTTCATTCCATTCCATTTATGACCCAGATAGACGTGGATGACACAAATCTTCAAGACAAAATGTGACTGACTTTCACAGAGTGTTCAAGCTTCAGAAAAGTTATGTCACTCTTTGCTACTCCTTAGGCCTATGATTCACAGCTCTAGTTTTAGGATGTCCATAGTTATCAACAGGTGTGATATATTGAATCATTGGCCCCTCCTTGCATCCACAGTCTTGTCATGACTTTGTTGTGGGCAGACTGTACTTCCTCAACACTTGACTTACTTTGGCTCATGACATATGGGCAGCAGTTGTGCCATTTTTCAGCCTAGGACTTAAGAGGCTTTACATACTTCCAGCAGTTATCTTGTGCTTCTGTTTCTGCTGGTTCAAGGATAATGAGACTTACGGGGAGCAGACCTACAGATCCAAGTGAGAATCAGGGCTATCCTGGGCACTGAAGCCTGAAGCAGAGCCTCTCAGTTGAGCTTAGTTTGGATCAGCTGAGTCCCAGCTGACCTGTAGATCTTCAAGAATAAATAATTACTCAGCCATAAAAAGAAATGAAATGGAGGTGTTTGTAATGAGGTGGATGGAGTTAGAGTCTGTTATACAGAGTGAAGTAAGTCAGAAAGAGAAAAACAAATACAGTATGCTAACACATATATATGGAATCTAAGGGAAAAAAAAAAAAAAAAGAGGTCATGAAGAACCTAGTGGCAAGATGGGAATAAAGACACAGACCTACTAGAGAATGGACTTGAGGATATGGGGAGGGGGAGGGGTGAGATGTGACAGGGTGAGAGAGTGTCATGGACATATATACACTACCAAATGTAAAATAGATAACTAGTGGGAAGCAGCCGCATAGCACAGGGAGATCAGCTCGGTGCTTTGTGACCACCTAGAGGGGTGGGATAGGGAGGGTGGGAGGGAGGGAGATGCAAGAGGGAAGAGATATGGCAACATATGTATATGTGTAACTGATTCACTTTGTTGTAAAGCAGAAGCTAGCACACCATTGTAAAGCAATTATACTTCAATAAAGATGTTTAAAAAAAAAAAAAAAGAATAAATAATTATTATGTCTTGGCGTGGTCTGTGACAGCATTTTTGTGACAACAAACTGATACAACAGGCACCATTGACTTACTTCTCTCAAAATGTATTTTTAAAATAGGAAACATATCCACATAATTCAAAAGTAAAAATATAAAAAAGTGTACAGTGAAATGTTTGCTCCAAGCCCTGTTCTCCACTCACCTAGGTCCCATCAATGTCCTGCCACCAAAAATTGCCCATTTTTTTTTGTTTCTTTTATATCCTTCTAGAGTTTCTTTATGTAAATACAAAGAGACATGAATTTTATAATCTTGGCCCCCATCCTCACCCATTTACACTGTTTTATGCTTTGCTTTTTTCATTTAATATATCTTGATTATATTTACATACCAGTATATAGAAAGCTTCCTTATTCCTTTTTACAGCTGCATTGGACAGACATACCTTGGACATATTGTAGGTTTGGTCCCAGACCACTACAATAAAGCGAATATTGCAATAAAGCGAATGACATGAATTTTTTGGTTCCCCAGTGCGTATAAAAGTTGTTTACACTATACTGTAGTCTATTAAGTGTGCAATGGCGTTATGTCTAAAGAAACAAGATACATACCTTAATTTAAAAATACGGTATTGCTAAAAAGTGCTAACCATCATCAGAGCCTTTAGTCCGTTATAATCTTTTTGCTGGTGGAGGGTCTTGCCGGGATGTTGATGGCTGCTGACTGATCGGGGTGCTGGTTGCTGAAGGTTGGGGTGGCTGTGGCAGTTTCTTAAGACAACAGTGAAGTTTGCCCCATTGATTGTCGCTCTGTTTCATGAGCAATTCCTCTGTAACACGCAATGCTGTTTGATAGCATTTTACCTACAGTAGAACTTTTTCAAAATTGGAGTCAACCCTCCAACAGATTGTGTGAATTTCTTTGCCTTTAAGTGACTTGTATTTGCTTTTGAGATCTTTTGTAACTTTGGTTAAGGAATAAGTATTGTCTCATAGTGACCTATGATCTTATTTGACCAAGTGTTTTAAAACTTTTTGACAGACTTCCCAAATATCAAATTTTAATTCAGTTTCTTTCGATTTCCAGCTAACTTTGGGGTACTTTAGAGGTCCCCTGAGGTATCTTAAAGAGAAATACTTAGCTAAGATTATTTGGTATGTTAAATTAAATGTAATCATTCATAATTTTGGTTATTGTAACCAAGTTTCTTTATCGATTACACTGTAATCAGATGTTTAACCATGCCTTTTAAGTCTTTTGTCATTTATAGATATTTGTGTACTCTGATGCTGTTACAAAAAGTGCTTCATCATCAAAGAGATTCATAGAAAGGCTATGGAAACTATTACAACAGTTCCATACCAAGATGATGGCTATGCGAGGATTCCAACCCATATTGACTTAAAACAAGGAGCTGCCCTGCCCCTGGGGCCCCTAGATCAGGCATCCAGAGATTTTTACTCCCTGACAGGCAGGGTCGATGCCCCTACTCAGCCTTGAAACAGTTACAGAAGACAGACCATCGCTCTTCTGCTTCTCATAAGAATATGGGAGTAAAATCTCTGAGGAGGGCATGAAACAGGAGGGAAGGAGGCAGGGAACAAGAATGACATAGCCCGAGGACATGACATAAACTAATTAGAGCCAAATGGGTCCAAGACGGTGGCCAAGTCGACCTCCACTAAACCTTGAGCCTCAGTATACGCTCACATCAATAAGCTAAATGACACTCCCACAGGCACCATGACAGTTCCAAGACTGACCATAAGGATCAAAAAGTGGGTGGTGGCCCAATTCTTGGAAATCCCCACCCCTTCCTAAAGTAACTGGAATAGTCCTGCCACTCATTAGCCTATGAAATTACCCACTCCTATAAAAACTGACAACCCCATACCCTGGTGCCTTTCTCACCTTCTGAGACAGCCCACACTCTGTCTGTGGAGCGTGTTTCTCTCTAAATAAATCCACTTCTTACCTAAAAAAAAAAAAAAAAATTTGGAGTTAATCCTCTCAATCCCTGCCACTGCTTTATCAACTAAGTTTATGTAATATTCTAAATCTTTTGTTGTCATTTCAACAATTTTCACAGCATCTTCTTCTACCAGGAGTAGACTCCATCTCAAGAAACCACTTTCTTCGCTCATCCGTAAGAAGCAACTCCTCATTTGTTCAAGTTTTTTCATGACATTGCAGCAATTCAGTAACATCATCAGGCTCTACTTCTAATCCTAGTTCTCTATTTTCACCACATCTGTAGTTACTTCCTCTGCTGAAGACTTGAACCCCTCAAAATCATTCATGGAGGTTGGAGTCAGCCTCTTCCAAACTCCTGTTAATGTTGATATTTTGACTTATCCCATGAATCACTATCTATGGTAACTGTAGCCTTATAAAATGTTCTTCAATAATAAAACTTGAAAGTCAAAACTACTTCTTGATCCATGGGCTGCAGAATGGATGTTGTATTAGCAGGCATGAAAACAACATGAATTTCGTTGTACATCTCCAACAGAGTTCTTGGGTGACCAGATGTCAATGAGCAGTAATATTTTGAAAGGAATCTTTTTTTTCTGAGTAGTAGGTCTCAACAGTGGGCATAAAATATTCAGTAAAGCATGTTGTCAACACATGTGCTTTCATCCAGACGTTGTTATTCCATTTATAGAGCACAGGTAGAGCAGATTCAGCATAATTCCTAAGGGCCCTAGGATCTTTGGAATGGTCAATGAACATTGGCTTCAACTTCAAGTCACCAGTTTCTTTGGCCCCTAAAAAGAGAGTCCTTTAAAACTCTAAAGTCAGGCATTGACTTTTCCTCTCTGACTAGGAAAGTCCTACAGGACATCTTTTTCTAATAGAAGGGTGTTTCATCTACACTGAAAATCTGTTGTTTAGTGTAGCCACCATCATTAATGTTCTTAGCTAGGTCTTCTGGATAATCTCCTGCAGCTTCTGTATCAGCACTTGCTGCTTCACCTTGCACTTTGATGTTATGGAGATGACTTCTTTTTTTAAACCTCATGAACCAACCTCTGCTAGCTTGAAACTTTGCTTCTGCAGCTTCCTCACCTCTCACAGCCTTCATAGAATTGAAGACAGTTAGGGACTTGCTCTGGATTAGGGTTTGGCTTAAGGGAATGTTGTGGCTGTTTTGATCTTCTATCCAGACTACTAAAGCTGTCTCCACATCAGCAATAAGGCTGTTTTGCTCTCTTATCATTTGTATGTTCACTGAAGTAGCACTTGTCATTTCCTTCAAGACCTTTTCCTTTGCATTCACAACTTGGCTCTTTGGCGCAAGAGGCCTAGCTTTTAGCACATCTCAGCTTTCAGCATGCTTTCCTCACTAAGCTTAATCATTTCTAGCTTTTGATTTAAAGTGAGACTCTGGTGTGACTTTCTTTCACTTGAACACTTAGAGGCCATTGTATGGTTATTAACTGGCCTAATTTCAATATCATTGTGTCTCGGGGAATAAGGAGGCCATAGGAGAGTGAGACCTGCTGGTCAGTGGAGCAATCAGAACACACACATTTATCCATTAAGTTTGCTGTCTTATATGGGTGTGGTTTGTGGCACCCCAAAACAATTATAGTAGTAACATCAAAGATCACTGATCACAGATCACCATAAATAATAAAATAATAATTTAAAAGTTTGGAATATTGAGGGAATTACCAAAATGTGACATTGAGATAGGAAGTGAGCAAATGCTGTTGGAAAAATGGTGCCAATAGACTTGCTCTACGCAGGGTTGCCACAAACCTACAATTTGTAAAAAATGCAATACCCGTGAAGCACAGTAAAAAAGAGGTGTGCCTTATACATAGGAGGGATAAACAAGGTCCTACTGTATAGCACAGGGAGCTATATTCAATATCCTGTGATAAACCGTAATGGAAAAGAATATATATATGCACAACTGAGTCAATTTGCTGTACAGCAGAAATTAAATGCAACGTTGTAAATCAACTATACTTCAATAAAATTAAAAAAAAAAGGGGGGTGTGCCTGTATACCGTAATAAAGAGAATCCAGTCCCCTACTGATGGTCACTTGGTTTGTTTTCTATCTTTTACTGCAATGCAAGTATATCTGTATGATAAATTCTCAGGAAAAAGGAGATGTATGTAAATGGAATTTTGATAGCTACTGCCAATTGTCCTTCATAAGGGAACAAATAAATTTTAATTTGGAAGAGATATTGTAAATATCTAACAGCCTTTTTCTTTAATCTGGAGGAAGAGTGTAATATTTCACACAGGAAGCCATCCCATTGACCTTCCAGGAGGACATGGGATGATCTTTTCAGAGAACTGACAACAAATACCAGAAAGTTCTCAGCACTTTACAGGTATCAGCTTTTTAAATCCTCACAACATCCTATGAAGGAGGTACTGTTACTACCCTCATCTTAAAGATGAGGAGATTTATATGGAAGGAGGCTGAGTGACCTGCTTGAGTTCATTCAACTAGAAAGCAATAAAGCTAGGATTCTAACTTATGTAGACTTACTCTAGGGTAAGACAGCTAAGCCATAACTTCTGTAAAATTACTTTTAAAATAAAGGCATAATTAAGCTAATATTACTATAATAGCCTAAAATATTTTTTCTCACATGTCCTGTTTTGATAATATCTTTCAAAATGTAAGCCAGGGACTCCCCGGGTGGTCCAGTGGCTAAGACACCGCACTCCCAGTGCAGGGGGCCAGGGTTTGATCCCTGGTTGGGGAACTAGATCCCGCATACATGCTGCAACTAAGAGTTCGCATGCCACAGCTAAGAAGTCTGCATGCCGCAACTAAAAGATCCGCATGCCGCAACGAAGATCCTGAGTGCTGCAACTAAGACCTGGCGCAGCCAAAATAAATAAATAAATAGTTAATTAATTAAAAAAAAAGTAATCCGTAAATTTTGTGTGTGTGTGTGCATGTGTGTATTTGGATGTTATTTGACTGTACCTATAGGACTGTGGGAAAATTCCACTTATAAAACTGAAGGTACATTAGAAACCATTATAAACTGGCCTCATTTTTAAAAGTCTGTGATTCTAATTATTGGTTGAATTTTTAGAAACTGTGTTTTCTAAAACATGTTTTGGAAAATGAGTATAAGTTTCTACAATTTGCTAAGTGGCTAATTTGCCTTTGGCACAGTTAAAAAAAATCACCTCCTATATATTCATTTAACATTCATATCACTTCTGTGATTTGTAGGTGTTAATATTCTGATTTCACAAATGAGAAAATTGAAGCTCAGAGACAGGGGTTGATTTGCCCAGATAGTGAGGGTGATAATGATGATGGGTGAGTTTTCTGAGTGTTTACTGTATGCCACACACATTGCTAGACCTACTTTACATGGACCTATTTAATCTTCACAACAATTCTGTGCGTAGTAGTTACTCTTACTCTCCTCATTCTACAGATGATAAGATAAGGATTTAAAGAAATTTAGAAGCTTTCTCAAGGCCGTCTAGCTAGGAAGTGGTAGTTAGGCACTTAATCCAGGTTTGTTTTGATGGTCAGTTTAATGTGTCAATTTAGCTAGGCTATGGTCCCCACAGTAATACTCATTCAAACACCAGTCTAGGTGTTGCTATGAAGGTATTCTGTAGAGGTGATTAAAGTCGATAATCACATGACTTAAGGTAAGGGAGACCTAGAGAATCTGTGAGGATCTGACTCAACCAGGTGAAAGGTCGTAAGAGCAGAGCTGAAGCTTTCCTGAACAAGACATTCTGCCTGTGGACTGGAGCTTCAGGTGCCTGAGAGTCCAGACTGCCCTTCCTGATGGTTTGCCCTGTGGACTTCAGCCTTGCCTAGCCAGTCCTCAGTTCTTTGCAATGAATCTCTTAATATAAATCTCCTACTGCATCTGTTTCTCTGGTTGAACCCTGACTGATCCATTTGTCTAAATCCAAAGCTCAAGCACTAACCAGAATGCTATACTCATCCTTTGTATATGGCAGGTTAGGAATTTGAAGCTGAGTCCAGAGCTTGTGCTGCTGTGCATCTGAACCACACATTACACTTAATACCCTACCTCATACTGTTAGCTTTCATATTTTGTACCCTCAAGCTTGATAAGCATTTTGAAGGCAGACACCAGATTTTACTTATCTCCTCTTTCCTCTATGTGTATCATGCACATAAGACCCACAGCTCTGTTGTCAAAATGATTTCTGTCACACCTGCCCACAGCCATTTGTCATTTGCCTTCTTGCTTTTGTCCTCTCTCAAATTTGGAGGCCATTGTTATTTTTCCTTTTCTAACTTTCCTTTTACTTTTCTCTTTTAATTCTTAACTTACAAGCTTTTAGGAACTTAGAACTTTAGTTAATATTGCTGCACCCTGTCTTATCAATTATTAGGGAGTGTCCTTGGTAATGCAAAACTTTAATGGGAGCAAGAGGTGATATTCTCTGAGAGTTGGGTGGTGATTTGATTTAGCTGTTTTAACCTGTGCTACAGTTCTTCCACGGCTGGACCTCTGACAAATATTTTTTGTTTTAATACATTTATTTATTTATTTATTTATGGCTGCGTTGGGTCTTTGTCGCTGTGTGCTGGCTTTCTCTAGTTGCAACGAGCGGGGGCTACTTTGTTGCAGTGCGTGGGCTTCTCATTGAGGTGGCTTCTCTTGTTGCAGAGCACGGGCTCTAGGCACTCGGGCTCAGTAGTTGTGGCATGCAGGCTTAGTAGTTGTGGCTCGCGGGCTCTAGGTGCACGGGCTCAGTAGTTGTGGCGCACGGGCTTAGTTGCTCCGCAGCATGTGGGATCTTCCCGGACTAGGACTTGAACCCGTGTCCCCTGCATTGGCAGGCGGATTCTTAACCACTGTGCCACCAGGGAAGTCCTTCTGATAAATATAGTTGGAATGGGAGGAATACGTTCCTTACTGTAGATAAGCACTAATTCCAAGGTCAAAGTGTTATCAAAGAGCAGATCCTAAGGGTTGATTAAGGGATAGGTCCCAAAAGACAACACTTGTTTTTCTTTTTCTCTATTTGTATTTTATTTCTTAAGTAAGATCCTTCTTTAACATTTTCTCATCTCCTGTCAATTAGGCTCAAAGTAAATCCTTTGCTAAGAGAGTAAGAGGTCCTCCTCAGACCTTTTTATAACTTAACTGACCCATTTTCAGTGGTAATAAATTCCTTAACTTTTATGTACTGTGGTCACATTTTTTTCATAGTTCTTAAAGATATTGCTGATATTAAAAATAATTTGTAGTTATATAACACTTGGTGTTATTATTATGAGTCAATAAATCTTTTCTTTGGGGCACCAGAAAAAAGATCTGTATGCTTGTTGCTATTGTAAATACTAAGAAAACATGATATAAAAATAGTAGGTCCCCTCTTCGCATTACTTCAGTCATAATAGAATTAGACTAGAGCTTAAAATTTTGACTCTGGTTAGAGATTAAGGCACTAATTTTATTTGTTTACATGGATCACAGACTATGTAAGCTGAGCCACAAAATGAGGAATGTGTCTCACTTTCCTAAGTTTACAAATATTTATGTTAAATTGTATTTAGGCTACATTTATTTTATATAGAAAGTAAAACCACATACATGTTTCGAAAAGTCCTGAAGTCAGTATAAAAGCCGAATTAATTATTTAAGTTTACTCCAAGTAATTTAGTTGCTGGTACTGTGTAGCATTCCTTACTTTGCCCTGTGGAAAAAGTAGGTATCTATGCACTTAGTCCCCTTGCCAATCTTTCTTTTCTTCTGCAAGAAATTTGTAAAGAATATTTCCCTACGTTGGAGTCATGCAGAAGATATGTAAACATCCAAAACACTTCTGCAAATCGGTAAAGTATAAACTTGGGCATGTTCATCTTCTCCCAATAGAGGCTACCAAGGGAAAAGTGCAGAAAAACTATTTTGAAATCTAAACCAGTAAGATTCAATGCAAACTATCAAAAGACAAAGAAGGAATCAAACCTCATTTGCTTACTTACAAACACAAATTACTTGATAAGGAAGCTTGTTTAGATTAAGTAAGCATAAACATGCTCCAGGGATGTCAGTGATTATTGTTGAGCATGGAAGGTTATAGAACGCTTCATTATACTAAAGCCAGTTTCTTTTCCTAAAGGAGTTCCATTTGTGTTATCCCTAGACAATGCAAAAGGAGCATTTCACCCGCAGAAAGTAAATAAAAATGATTATTCTGCATTGCTTCCATTGGTATTAAAATGTAACTGCTAACCGCATGACTTGTACTAAGGGCAAGGCTGCCTTGAAACTTTATAATTTCTCCAATGTGATAGCATTTAAGCAAGACCTGGTAAAGAAAACTTTTGCAAAGAGAGAATGGAACTCTCTAAAGGATGTGACCCACTTCTGCCTTCTCCTACACACTCTCCTTGGTAGGTACACAAAACTTAAGAGACCTCTCATTTTTTTAGGATGCCTGAGTTTGAATCCTGCTCCCTAACTTTCTAATTATGTGTTTGTACCTAACAGTCATTAGGGCTATTCACTAATATTCTGGTCTCCTCCTTTGGGCACAAGGTAGGTTTGTATTCTTCTTCTTTGAAATAGGTCATGGGGCTTCCCTGGTGGTGCAGTGGTTAAGAATCTGCCTGCCAGTGCAGGGGACACGGGTTCGAGCCCTGGTCGGGGAAGATCCCACATGCTGCGGAGCAACTAAGCCCGTGTGCCACAACTACCGAAGCCCGCGCGCCTAGAGCCTGTGCTCCGCAACGAGAGAAGCCACTACAATGAGAAGCCCGCACACCACAATGCCCCCACTCGTCGCAACTAGAGAAAGCCCGCGCGCAGCAACGAAGACCCAACCCAGCGAAAAATAAAATAAAATAAAATAAAATAAAACAAAATAAAACAAAAAGACATAGGTCGTGGCCACATGATTTGTAGGGAGGAGTCAGGGCATAAGTCACCATCTTTCTCTTCTCCCTGCATGGCAACTGGCTTTATTTCAGACAGCAGATGCTCCATCATTCTACAAAGAGCAGAGCCCTTGCCGCGTCACATGGATAGGTAGCATGAATGAAAAATAAAACCGTTGTCTTAAACCACTGAGATTTTAGAGCTGTTTGTTATTGTAATCTCATCTACCTATCCTTACTAACAAAGTGACTTTGAATAGCTACTTAACCTCTGTTAGTTTTCTTGCCTGTAAGATAGGAATGATAGTAGCGCCTACCCTGGGGTTTGGCGTGAGGACTAAATGAAATTATTTAAGTAAAGCAGTTAGCATGGTGTCTGGCACGTGATAAATCTCCAGTCAGTGTTGGCTGCTATTGTTACTATCATTAGCATTATCCAGAATCTTGGGGGCTAAGATATTATATATTTATTCCCAAAGTTTACCTCCTTTAAATGCAGCCTCTTTTTAAGAATTACTTTTCTTACATACCTTTCTAAAAAATATCAGCCTTCTCTATCTTAAATAGAGTTCTTAAGGACTTAGGTTCATCATTATGAATGCCAATTATTGTACTGTAGTGTGATATGTATAGATTTCCCAAGGACTTAGGGTCATCATTATAAATGTCAATTATTATGCTGTAATGTGATATAGTTCAGGACACTTTGAGGTGTGTAGGGCATCTGCTGTGATGTTTTTGGGTTTTTGTGTCTTTTCATGGCAATTTTTCTTTTCTGTCCCCTATTTGCTATTCTCAGTGTACTTTTGACAAAATTTTCTTTCTAATCCCATTGACCTCTTAATGTATGGCTTTCAATCTGCTGCAAATTTTATAAGGAATTAATCAGTGTTGTTAGGATTATATATAAAAGAAATTAGTGCCAAGTAAGTGACCACTTGGTAGGTATATGTTACTGTAATTCCTTGTAGTGGCTTACTGATACTTTTTTTAAAAGAAAAATATCCCATCTAATCCTCTGTTACTATTGGGAAAGTTTCCACTTTACTGTAGTTGAGAAGCTAAACAGAGTCTAAATTGGATAGTATTCATATTACATCAATTTTACCATCCACCAGAAGTATGAGGTCAGCATCACTAGTACACCTCCGGTGTAAACAAATGAGCTTGAGTGTTTGTGGAGGTTCAGGGACCTGCCATTATTCCCTGCCTCTCAAGCTCATCCAAGCTGAAAATTGGAACTGGAAGATAGTGCTACCATTCCTGCTACTTTCAGAAGCCAAGGTGGCAAAGACCAGTAAAGGGGAGAAAAGAGGTTGGGGAAGGAGAGCAGATTTTCCCAATGCACTCTTATTGGATAAGTGGAAATGGAAATTTGTCATTACTCCTTCCCAGTGATACCAGCTTATTTGGGAGTATTGCACAGTTACCCAGAATCCTAGGTTCTCTACTATCATTGTTAGTGTGTTGTGTATATTGGGCATTAAAGAAATAACATAGTTTCTGACCCTTATTATCTATCCAATATATGTGATTATTGTGAATTATCAAGGTATGTGATTTCTGAAAAACAATAAAAGGCAATACTTTTATACATATAAGGCATTTGTTTACTCATTGGCACCTCTTTCTCCTTTCTGTAGAACAGCCCTTGGACTTTGCTTGTGGGGGGCAAAGCAAATGTGACTGTGGAAGTTCTACTTTGCTTCAACCAGTCTAGACTGCTTAGATGTTAGGAATTTGAATCATGAGTGACAGAATGACTGAAACAATTGGAATAGAATTGTTGTAGCAGCAAAATCCTGAAGAGGAAAAGAAAAGTCTGTTTAGACTTCCAGAACTGCCTGATTCCTGATCTTCCCATGGTTTCTGGGGGTATATCACACCTTCCAGAAGTTCATTTTCTACTTTAGTCCGTTTCTGTTGCTTATAACCAAAAAATTTCTACACGATAAAGTTTTGTGTTTTATGTTTCACAGTGATGACTAAGGCTAAACAGACATTTTGTATGTTATTTAGTTTTAAAATATATTGAACAAGAAGATATATTTTCTCAGAATAGAACTTTAATGATTTTGGGTACAGACAATTTCTAAATTGGGAGGATATCTACCATTTATTGAGCATATACTACTTGCCAAGTACCATGTTAAATGCTTTATGTATGTAATGGGTATGTGTGAATAGTTACTTGTTTTTAAATATATATGTATAAAGATTTATTTGTCATTACAATGATTCGGCGAGTAAGATATTACTATCCTGATTTTTACATATGAAGAAGCTGAAGCCTAGACTAGTTAATTTGGCAGTCTCACAACTGGAAAGTGGTGGAGCTAGGATTTATATCAGGCCTGGTTGCCTTAACGACATGATATGTTGCCTCCCATATCAGAAATAATATGGTTTTTTTTTGGACTCAATTATAAGCCAATACCTGCTCAGAAATTAGGTATATATTCTCTCTCTTTTTAAAATGGCTCTGAAAGCAAAGCAGACTAAATGCCAATAAAAATAAGAGCAGATTTACAACACATCTCAAAAGTAAAATGGTTGTAAATAGATCAGTCCTCTAGTCTTGTATGTTACTACATTTGTTTCACATTTTTTTTCAAAAGAGAGATATTTAATTCAGTTACCCTAGATGATTCTAAGATTAGTCAGAACTTTATACTTAAAAATGTATTTAAATTTTAATTGAATTAGAATTTCATATCCCATTTTGTAGGATCTGGTATTTTTTTTTCCTGTCTCTTTATAAATGATTGCAAGTTTAGAATGTTCATAATGCAATATAGAGCAGGGAAGCAAGTGAGATCGTTCAACTAAGAATCATTAGTAACTTTAGTATCATGGAATGAATGCAGAGAATTTTATCCGTATAACTGTGTACTTTCTGAAGTTCCTAAACATTTTATGATGGAAGATTAGCTGACATGACAGATTTTTTTCATACAAAAGAATAATTAAAAAAAAATTATAGCTGCCTCCCCGTATTTAGGGTTCTAGAAGCATGCCACAGGAAACCAGCTTTGTGAATAAAAAATCCGATCTTTCAGTTGTTTAAAGCTAGTATTATTTACAAGATCCCTGTTGATCAGTATTTTCCACTTTCACAATTCAGTTAGTTTTTGAAGTTTGTGCAAAATTTTCTAGGAAATGGCTTTTCATATTAAAAGAATGACTGATTTTCAATTAACTTGAATGATCTAATTAAATATAATTAGATCAAATACATCTATACCCAAACACTATTAAAATGAAATATTTAGATGCCAAAATGTATGTCATACTGTCAAGAATTAAGGGTTTATATAACAAAAATAACTAATTTGTATTGTAAATATTTGCCAAAAAATTGAGGCAGAATTGTGAGACCTTGCCTGTAGTGCAAATACAATAACATATTTAAAACAAGGCAAACAAAGGTATAGGAAAGGCATCTAATGCAGTAGTACCTGACATATACATAGTCAAACATGGGGGAAAGCTTTGTTCTGGTTTCCTCCAGGAATCTTCCCGAGTGTTAAGCATAGTTCTTAGAACTGTAGTTCTCCAACATGAATAGTCTTGTCTGTTCATGACTCCTTCTCTTAATTCACAATATACAACCCAATAAGGAAGGAGCAGGAATGGAATAAGGTTCTGTACCAGTCAGGGTTTAATTAATTAATTGAAATTTTGAGATTGTGGGGACTGACAAGCCTGAATCTGTAGGGCAGACAAGCAGGGCAGCTGGAAACACAGTCAGGAGTTGATGTTTCAGTCT
Organism: Eubalaena glacialis; assembly: GCF_028564815.1. NCBI lineage: Eukaryota > Metazoa > Chordata > Mammalia > Artiodactyla > Balaenidae > Eubalaena > Eubalaena glacialis. The sequence continues at coordinate 77,844,035 of NC_083719.1, forward strand.
TGAGGCAGAATTCTTTCTTCCACCGGAAACTTCAGTTTTTGCTCTTAAGGCTTTCCAACTGATTGATGAGACCCACTCACATTATTAAGGATAATCTCCTTTACTAAAAATCAACTGATTGTAGATATTAACCACATCTACAAAAATACTTTCACAGCTACACCTAGATTAGTGTTTGATTAGATAACTTTGTACTATAGCATAGCCGAGTTGACACACAGACCAACCATTACCAAGTCTCTATGTGGCAATAGTGATGGTGGAAGGAAGTCTCTGGAAAATTTTCAGACATAGCCCAACCTGTCCAAGGGTGGCTGGGGGAAGGAGGTAGAACAGGTATCATCTCTTGCCCTTTCTTCCCTCCAGGCATCTCCCACACTACTTCCCATGTGATTGTGTAGCCATGGTGGTAAGCAGAGGGGAGGATGTGCTCTAGATAAAGTAGGAAATGATGGTTTAATCATTTGTGGGAAACATGGGTTAAAGGGTCAGTATCTAGATGATTTTATGATGGCTCTTGACAAATAGCTCTTGTGCGGTCAAGGTGAAGGGCATTATTTTTTGGTGAAAATGATGTTCTTGGTTTCACTTTGCTAATGAGAGTCTTATGTTTTTACTTTGAAATACCACTTGTGGAAGCTGTTTGGGCCTCCCCTCTCACCTTGGCCCAGTAATAAATTAATACTATCAGACTATAGCTAGGCTCAAGACTAGTGGGGGGATTTGTGGTTTCCAAATCTCTCTTGCTTTCAGAACCTCTGAAATATGTTTTCTTCTTATGGCTGCTTTACGCTCAAAACCTGTGAACTGGGACACAGAAAACAGGAACAGTAATGGAAAGTTTGGGTCCTGGATAAGCATAAAATTATTCACTATTTAAAAGTCTTGAAGGTATAATCCAAAATATGGGTCATGGAAATTTTTAAGGACATAGCAATGTTATGAGACAATCTTACAATCCTATTTTGTATAACAGGCCAGTTAAATAATAAAGGGTAGGAATAAAAAATAAGACTTAAGCAACATGATAAGGAGAAATTTTGTTTCCAACTTTACCTTTAGAAACATGGATATTTGATAAAATCTCTTGGAAATTACTTTCCTGTCTCCCCCTAATAAAACTGACCAATGAGAAAGTGCAATATATAACCCACTAATGAAATAGTTACAAAATAAACACAGACTTTCCTTTATTTCAGAGTAATTTTAGCCAAGAAATGAAATAGCTAAGGAAAGCCACAGAGTTATTATCACCCACTGGAGGCAAAGTATTTACTAAAACCATAATCCCTAAAGTTAACACTAACTGAAAATACTGCAGAAAGATTGTCCAGTATTTGCCCCAAGTGACTTTTTAGCAATCTATACCTCTAGAATATCATCCAAGTTTATTTTATTATTTTAAAGGAAAGGATTTCAATTTACTACTCATATTATATCAGGACCAGCACTTAACAAGTTCAGTCATTTCTTTATTTACCCATGGTTAAAAAGTAACTGAAAAACAACTAATCCAAAGGAGAGGAAAAAAGGAAAGAAAAGCATACTTACATGATGCTTTTGTAAAGGCAAAAAGTTAAAACATTCCTGCACTTGAAAATGATTGAAACATTTTAATAATCGTTCACTTCCCAGTTGAGGCCAGGTGGGAAGCAATATGGCAGTGCTATTTGGAATTCCTGGGGATTGGACAAGGCTTCAGTAGGACTCCTTCCTTGCCTCCTCTCAACCACTAAGAAAAGTGCTTTGTTTGCTCTAAAGAGAAGTTAGAATCTCAGGAGAAACATCTGCTGTTTTACAGCAGATAATGCTACTGAGGTATGTCTCTTATAGCTAGAAGCAATACTAGACAGTTATTAGGACCTCTATTTCCATTGTATTACCCGATAAAAACAGATGAACTAAGCTCTCTACTTCTAACATATTACCTTGATTTCAAAAAAAAGATTAATGCTATTTTGTGTGAAGTAAAGACCTCAAAGCAATTTTGGCCTTGTTTTCGTATGAGTAGAAAAAAATGTAGATCTTTTTCCCTCCCCTGTTTCTAAGGCCACAGAATTAGGGTGTGCAATACACGCTTTCTCAGAACTTGATGGTACACTTTTTTGGCCAGAATAATTCCAAATGGAGGTCAGGCCTTCTGGCATGAGATATTTTTGCTAATTTATTTTTTAACACATTAACAAATTTTGCTCCTGAGTCTCACTTAGTAAAGCTTCTGATTGAGCCAGTGAACCAGAGCTTGATCATTTGAGTTTGAGGGTAGTCTGATGCTTTCCCATATTTCCCTCAACTGACTAATTTTAATAAAATCCTTCTCTACCCTTCAGTCACTTTGGGTAGAAAGTTCAGCTGTTTGAGACAAGCTAGCCAGTCCCCCCAGGCCACATGGACACTCAATAACTCATGAGAATGAGGTACCCCACTTGACTATGTCCATCTTGACTTGCCATTTCCATTATGCCATTGCTTAAAATAGATGAAGACTCAAATGGGAAAAAAAAAAATCTAGTGAAAAACTTTCACTGTTGATTCAATTCAACAGCAGTTATTTTATGGATTGTGATGTCAGTGTCCAATTATTATAGTCCAGTTTTGCTGTCTTTTTTTTTTTTTAAGTACAAGGAAAATTGTGTAAAGAGTCAGGGACCAAATATCCTACAGACGTGTATAGGAAAGCAGAAGAGGCAGGGATCTAAATTAAAGTTTGGTCTGTGTCCACTAAATATTGGGAGTAGTGAGAAAATGGAGAGAGACACTTTACCATCATTCATTGGTTTGTCTAGTTTTTCAAGTTCTCAGCAGAATCAGGATGAAAGTCATTCTATAATAAACAAATGATTTCATGGTAATGAAGTTAAAATTTGCAAAAAAGGAGTCAAGAAACTTTCCAGAAATATTTGTTTGTGTTTCCCTGGCTGTTTGGTGTCCAGGTAAAACTGAATGCTGAGGATAAATCCTGAACTACCTAAAGAAATGTGATCGTATTAGAAAATGTATTTCCTAGTTCCCATGTCAGTCAGTGTTCAAAATATTTGATTTGGGGAAAATATACCTATTGCTAAAATTGGCCATGCTCTGTGGCCAAACTTCAGGTTTTGCTAAGCAAGTGAAAATATTCCTAAGAGTGTTGTAATGCACTTTGCCCACCACACAGCCAGTCTTTTTAATACAGTATTTTTCACAGCTTTGGGGAGAGTTCACTGGAGCACAGGTGCTCGGGGGTAAACACATGATGTGAAATCATGTCGGGAGGCCAATTGGAGTTTACACTTTTTTCCAACATAAAAAAACAAGGAGATTTGAATTAGTTAGGTGTGGGAACGCTTACCCAAAAAGATATTATTAAGCTGAGATCTAAAAGACAAATAGATTTTTTTTTAGCCACGTGATTGACTAACGTCTAAAGGCAAGAAAGAAAACAGAATGTAAGATGCAGCTAAATGGCTCCCAATTAATTAAGTCTTCAGTGTCTTCTACGTGTACAACATGGGCTAAGCTCTGGGGATGTAATGGTGTGCCAAAACACACTCAGACACAGTCCTTGTGTCAGTTCCTCTCTATGGAGCGAGACAAACGCTAACCAAATTACAGAAATAAATATAAAATCCTCTCTCTGTTACATAGAACAAGATGCTAGGGAAACGTATCCAAAGGGGATTTGAACTAATTGGGGCTGCCAAGGAAGGCTTTTTTGTGGAAGTTAACAATTGAGCTGCGATCTAAATGAGTCAAATATCTGAGGAGAGGAGAGCACAGTGTTTCAGGTGAGGGAACATCATGTACAAAAGTGTGATGGCCCATCCTCACTAGAGGGACTTCTGCTCTCCTCACAAAGAATGTTATACAACTTGTGAGAGTCTGAAGAACTTTTTCAGTTCAAATTCTAAATAAATCATGGAGTGGCTGAAAGAGTAAATTAATTAGTCAGGGCCTTAAACTGGGCTGGGAGTAGGGGCTGTGATTTTGATGTGCACTGAGGCAGTGGACTAAGAAAGGAGGAGAGGAAATATAGAAAGATGAGCTCAGTACCAGACTTAGATCTGGGAAAAAGAGGCTCTGGGCCCTGTGCTTCAGAGGACCCTCAAATCACAAATGTATACAACACATAAACAATAAATTATTAAGTGCCAGTAGGCACTTCTGGCACTAAACATTCATGCTTGTGCCTAACACTCATTAAGATGCCTTTCATGGCAGAACAGCAAAATATTTATAGAACGTAATGGCAAGTGTCTAGGATTTGTAGAAATGATTTTGAAATTTGATGAAAGAATGACTAAAAACTTAAGATGGGTAAAAAGTAATGAAGCAAATGATAGTTCTCTAGTAAGGGGAATTAAAAATGAAATTATTAATTTAAGAAATAATAAAGTGAGATAAAAAGTCATCTCCCAAATTTTAAAAAGGAAAAATTATTCAGTTCAACTTGGTTGTACCAGGATCCGAAGTATTACTACATAAATAACCTTTATTTACATATATGTTGAGTGACCAGGAGAAGAAAGCAAGGAAGTTTAAACTAATGAATATTTCATTGGTTTCAAACCTGTTGTAAAAAGTACGGCTTTTTACTTGTGGGAAGAATTGAAAAAACAACTTCAATTTTAGGCTCTAATTTAAAAGATTGTTGAGAGCAAAACTATGATACTGGTAGTAACATGGTTGATAAGAACAAAAGTGATTTTGGTGAAAAATCCAGAAGGATTCTTTATGCTATTTACAGTACATGGTTTGAATTTGTTACTAAGAGACATGGTCTCAATACTGTTGATATTGTTGACATTCTTTGGAACAGTTTAAACATTATATACAATATTTTCAGGGTCTGTCCAAAGGTGGAACATCTTGAGAAAAACGGAATTTGACCTAATAGGTACTCATGGATAAACACTGGGAGTGCTGATCAAGTGCTGGTAAAGCAGTTAGATTTAAACAAGATTCAAAATGTACTAGGACAGTCAAGTGAAATAACTGAAAACTTCTCAAATAGTGAATTGTGATTTTTGGCAGAAAATGAAATTAATTTTGAGTAGGTCTAGCCACTATTTATTTGCTATTTTAATAATATTAGCAAAAGTTTAAGGAAAAAATAATCTAAATTTGGCTACTTACTTTTAAAAGGATTGAAAAACTTAAAATTTAAAGAAGTGGTTTTTATAAATAGAAAGAAACTACATGTGCAATATGCAGCAAAAGTGACAATCCAAAAAAATTATAAAATTAAAATGAAGAAATAAAAATGTTCACATGACTCCGAAGAAGATTCACATACCAAAAAAAAAAAAAAAAAAAAAAAAAAAAAATCCCCAAACTAACTTCTATAAAGGCTATTTTCTGACCATTAGAGACCAAAGAAAGATTTGAACAAATTGAAGAACAATGCTATTTTTAATTTTTTATAATATTCCAGAATTGAAAACTATGAAAGCAGAAGAATTAAGAATTATTATATGAATCCACATATTGTCTTAAGAGATCCTGAAAAATCACAATGTGATAGCAACCTATATGATGAAATTAAAATACTTTGTAATTTTTTTTGAGATGATAATTTATCATATGCAAACCCATTACAGTGTTTGAGCATGATATGTGAAATGAATGGTCACTTCTGAACTGAACGTTGCTTTAAAAATTTTACTGACAATTCCATTTGCCACTATCTCAGCAGAGCTAAGTTTTTTCCAAAGGGAATTAATAAAAACTATGTAATAATTTCAACCCACGAAAGTCATTTATTTGGCATTTCCTGTCAGAACTCAAATTATGTGAGAATCTTTTTTTTTTTTTTTTTTGGTTTTGCCACAGCTTGCGGGATCTTAGTTCCCCAACCAGGGATTGAACCGGGGCCCTTGGCAGTGAAAGCACGAAGTCGTAACCACTGGACTGCCAGGGAATTCCCTGAAAATCTTGATTTAACAACATAATTAATAATTTTGGTGAGCCAAAGGCAAGAAAAATGTATTTTATAGAATAAATATATAATATTTTATTAATTATAGATGTCTTTATTACTCATCCAAATATCACTTAGACAGGTGCAATAATTATATTTAGTAGTGCTTGTTATTTTGCTGATTTTCAGTCATATAAAACCCATAGCTTTGCACATACTTAAAAATTTTTTGTTGTTATAAGATAGTCAAGATGGGAAGATAAGACATATTTTAGCTAACAATTTTGTTATCCTGATCTGTAACTTTTAAATATGGCCCTCCATTTGTGTTCTTGCTCCATTCCTACAGATGTTAGAGATAGACCTGGGTAAACTGCTTCTCTCATATGCCTGAGATTTACTGGATAGAGGGCAATGGACCTGCCTGTTAGACAGTAACCTGGAGGCCCATGCTGGGTCAGCCTCATTTAGGTTAATGATTGGTAGGATAGGATTGTGGACAGTTTGGATTTAGGTCATAGGTATATACAACAAGCAACAGTATTTGCAATCCCTTGAAAGATTTAGAGCAGGATGGAAAGAGCTTAAGAATACCAGATGCCTGGGGATGAGGGTAAGGGGGAAGAGGTTACTTTTAAGTGGTTCTCTTCACCACCTCTTTTCCCCTTCATCCTCCACCCCCATTCTGTGCCTTGCCATACAAAAGACAAGTGCCCAAGAGCTAGATAATATTACCCGGATTTAGCCCTACTGTTTACAGAAGCCACTTTTGTACTTATCTAGCCTGTCCAAGTTCTCTCATTTAGAAATTGTGAGTTAGAGTATTAACCTATTATACCATATTGCTTTGATGGGTAGTAGATAAAAATAATTACAAAATATACTTGGCAACAATAAAGCACAAATAAATGTATCATGGTAATATTTGGTATCCCCATAATACAGTGAAAATTTATCATGTCATTATGACCTGTTTGCTATATTTCACTTAGGTATTAATTCCTTTCTTGGAAACATTTTTATATGGATGATGAAGAAATTATCACAGATTTAAATGAACTTTCTTTAGACCTAATTATAGGTTTCTTTTCCCAGAGCATGACCAAAAAAATAAAGAAAGAAAGAAAAAGAAAAAAAAAAACCACCTTGGACAGAGGAAAATTCAGTTCCATTTATTTTCTCTCTCCAGGTCTTCTGATGGTAATTAACAGATGGTCCTTGTTTTCTAGTTGATAAACCAATGAGCAAACATGTGCTACATCTTTAGCCTGCAGACATAGTTTGTCATCAGAAGCTGTATGTCAGAGTCTGGCACAACACTGAGCTGGATTTACAAAACCACTTCTCCCACCCACTTGGTAGGTTATTTTATTTTTCAGTCATACTGGTTCAAACATCAAATTCATGCAGATATTTACCCTCACTATTTAGTTGAAGTGACCTTGCCCTGCTGTTTTTGTTCTATTTTCAGTACCAGTCCTTGATAAAGCAAAATAAAAGGTTAACAGTGTTTGGAAAGTGTAACAAAAATCTTTTAAAAATATTTCATTTATTTATTTATTTAGAGACAAAAATCTTGCTTTTTTTTCTTCCCTCAAGTAGCTATGGAATATATCAATGTAACAGAGGCAAATATCTACTGTGTTTTGTTTTTCAATCTATGTAATAGAAACCTGTACTAGTTATATATTGATGTATAACAGGTTACTACAACAGTTGGTGGCTTAAAACAATAAACATGTTATTATTTTACAGTTTCTGTGAGTCAGGAATCTGGGAGCAGATTAGCTGGGGGGCTCTGACTCACGGTGTTTCATGAAGCTGCAATTAAGAGATCAGCTGGGACTGCAGTCATCTGAAGGCTTGACTGGTACTGAAGGAACTGATTCCAAGATGGCTCATTCCCATGACTGTTGGCAGTTCCTCACCATGTGGGCCTCTCCATGAGACTGCTCAAGTATCCTCACCTCATGGGAGCTAGATTCTCCCAGAGTGAGTGATCTAACCTTTGAAGTCACATATCATTGTGTCTGCTGCATTTTACTGGTCATACAGACCAATCCTGATAGAATGTGGGAGGAGGAATACCAGAGCATGAATACCAAAAGGCAGGGTCCCTGGGGGCCACTGGGAGCCAACTTGGAGACTGGCGACCACAAAGAGAATTGTGTTATGAGTACCAGCAACTAGGGTTGAAGCCAAAATATATCCAGGAGAGGTTGTGTCATTTGAGTTTTTCTTGAACATTCCTTAATCTTTGAGATATGTATTGGTTACCATTTGAGGCAATGCTAAAAAAGTTTTGGACGTGGGAGCCAGAAATGTCAGTTCAAATTCTAGTTCTTGACTCTACCTTTGGAAGAGGTTTGATCTAAAACCAACTGTCTTAGTTTGTTTTTCTTTAAAATGAAGGAAGTAATACACATCTGTCTATGCTTAGTAGATTGTATGCAAGATAAAAGCCTTAGTTTTAAGCATAGCACCAGGCATACAAGAGCTAAACAAATACCACTTTCCTTTCTCCTTCCCCTCAAGATACTCTAAAGCAAAATTTCCCAAGCACTGTACTATGAAATACCACTTTTCATCTTGCCATCCTTCTAAAACCCCTGGATCTGTTGCTTCTGGCTGACAGTGGCCTTCAGTGTGCCAAACAAGTATTAACTTTTTATGTTATCACAGTGAAAAACTGTGAGAAGCTCTTCTCTAAAAGAAGATTTCTTTAAAATAGCCATTAGAAAAGACATCTAATAAGGTACTCAGGATCTAATTATAATGACTAGTCCCTAAGAGAACTGTTTCAACACAGGCATGAGTACGTATTTAGCATCTTAAAATATTCTTCCCTGAAAGCAAAGATTCAGAACCTTGATAAGAATATCCAAGGGATAGGGCTGGGAATCCGAAGTTTTAACAAGACTCCTAAAATTCTTGAGTCTGGGAAACACTACATCTGGTGAATTCACCTCTGGAAAGTGTGTTGTGGGGAGTTGGCATAGAGGGGTTGGGCAGTTAGAGAAAAGGGAGGGAAGTGTTGAGATTTTATCACTTAGGAATTCTGACATTGTCACGCATTTCCAGGTCTGTGTGTGTGTGTGTGTGTGTGTGTGTGTGTAAGGTGGGAAGTGGGGCAGCTAACAATCTGTGGATGTCGTATTTGTAATTTATTCATTGTAACTCACATGTAGGAGGATGAGCTTCCTATGTTTAAGAAATCTTACTATGTAGTGGCCTCCCCACTCCTGCTCAGCTACTCTGATGTGACGAATTAGGCAAAACAAGTCTCTTCTCCCACTCTGCCTTTGGTAGTATTACTCTAGCTATAACTCAAATGCCTACCATGGCTGGGCATGAAAGCAGTGAATGAAATTGACTAGTTTAGGGTGATAGAGAAAAAGATCTCGAAGTCTAAATTCAGTGAAAAAAGGATGATAAAAACATCATGTATAATAGTCTACCTTTGTGTAAAAAAGGGGAAATTAAGATTATCTATGCATATTTCCTTACCATTGCCCTAAAGAAACTCTAGAAGAATACATAAGAAACTAATAAAAGAGAGATTACCTTGAGAGAAGTTGGGGGCAGGTGGGTAGATAAGACACAAGGTGGGAGTGAGACTTTTAACTATATACCAGGGGTCCCCAACCCTGGGCCATGGACTGGTACCAGTCTGTGGCCTGTTAGGAACTGGGCCGCACAGCAGGAGGTGAGTGGTGGGCGAGTGAGCAAAGCTTCATCTGTATTTACAGCCGCTCCCCATCGCTCGCATTACCTCCTGAACTCCGCCTCCTGTCAGATCAGCAGCGGCATTAGATTCTCATAGGAGCACGAACCCTACTGTGAACTGCGCCCGCGAGGGATCTAGGTTGCGTGCTCCTTATGAGAATATAATGCCTGATGATCTGAGGTGGAGCTGAGGTGGTGATACTATCGCTGGGGAGTGGCTGCAAATATAGATTATCATTAGCAGAGAGGTTTGACTGCACAGAGACCATAATAAATCAGTTGCTTGCAGACTCATAACAAAACCATATCAGTGAGTGGCAGGTGCACTCACTGTTAAGCTGCATCTTACGGAGTAGACTGGACATAAGCAACACACTTCAGGTGTCACTGTCTCCCGTCACCCCCAGATGGGACCATCTAGTTGCAGGAAAACAAGCTCAGGGCTCCCACTGATTCTGCATTATGGTGAGTTGTATAATTATTTCATTATATATTACAGTGTAATAATAATAAAAATAAAGTGCACAATAAATGTAATGCGCTTGAATCATCCCGAACCATCCCCCACCCCCCACCCCAGGTTCGTGGAAAAAGTGTCTTCCAAGAAACTGGTCCCTGATGCCAAAAAGGTTGGGGACCGCTGCTATATACCATTTTTAACCAAATGAATTTATTACCTTTTAAACGAAACAAAATATAACAATATGCAGACAAACCAGACAAGAATGTGGACTGAATTTGGCTCATGAACTGCCATTTGAGACATCTCTGTTAAATAAATCCCTAAACTTCAGTTATTGAAGTCTGAACCTTTGATTTATTCATTCAGTTCACATTTATTAAATGCCTCCTAAGGCCCAGGCTTCATGTTCAGGGCTCTGTCTCTAGTCTCAGGGAAACTTCTTTCTCTAGACTCCAGTGGCCCTTCTTGGTGAATATTTATTTATTTATTTAAATTTATTTATTTATTTATTTTTGGCTGCATCGGGTCTTTGTTTCTGTGTGCAGGCTTTCTCTAGTTGTATCGAGTGGGGGCTACTGTTCATTGCTGTGCACAGGCTTCTCATTGCGGTGGCTTCTCTTGTTGCAGAGCACGGGCTCTAGGTGTACGGGCTTCAGTAGTTGTGACATGTGGGCTCAGTGGTTGTGGCTCACAGACTCAGTAGTTGTGGCTCACGGGCTCTAGAGCACAGGCTCAGTACTTGTGGCACACAGGTCCAGTTGCTCCACGGCATGTGGGATCTTCCCAGACCAGGGATCGAACCCATGTCCCCTGCACTGGCAGGCGGATTCTTAACCACTGCACCACCAGGGAAGTCCCCCTTCTTGGTGAATATTTAAAAAGAAATATATTTTTATTGTTTTGGCAACTTAAACTAATTAATATGTGTTTACAAGTTGAATCTCCTGTGCATAGGTAAGACTTTTTTGCAGATTAGCAATATGTATTTGTAGACACACAGTTAATATTTAAGACCAGAAATATTTTGATCTTAACTACTTTGAAATAAACTCTTCTTAGCCTTGTTTATTCTATTAATTTGTTAGGCAAATACTTTGTTCATTATCTCAAGATAAACTTAAACCCAAGCCAAGTCAAATTATTTCAAATTTAGATACAATGAATACGTAGTATTATTGCAAATAAACTGAGAGCAAACTGTTCTCAATGAGAGACAGAAAACATGAATAAAGAGAGAAGGGGAACCAGGAATAAAATAGAAATCCAATCTCTTCCCTTGAAGAAAAAAAAAAAAAAAAAAAAAGATATGACAGCCTCCTTGTATCTGGTAATCTAATCTCGACACTTGTCTCTTCTGGAAGTGTAATTTTGGCTTCTTTCCTCACTGTGTACCCATCTCCTCCACCGCCCCCCAACCTTAACTCCTGGAAATGTACAGTTCGTGTAGAAAAGCAACATGTTCTGCCCTCTGGTAGAATGCCCCTGTAAAGGTGCCAGTAGAAGTTAGATTGTCTCAAATGTAGAAATATATTTCCCACAATGACACTGGGAAACCTTTCAGGTTTCTGGATTCTTAAAGATTCTGCCACCTTAAAATTCTATTCCAAAATCTACTTTGCTGTGACTAATTGTTAGGCAGGCAACAGAGTTATTCAAGACTTATATTACTGGTTTTGAACTGAGATTAATATTTTGAGAAAGCCTAACTATCTCTATGGAACAATGTTTCTGATCAAAATGTTACTTCAAGAGCCCCAGAAGGTAAATAACTTTATTTGAGAAGAAAAAGATTCATTAACATTTTTGTCACATATGTCTGGTTAAATGATTTCTTCTGGGTGATAAAACAAGAAAATCATCACCATATGCTGCTTAATAAAACTTGTTCTAGTTTGAGAGTTAATACCACAGCTGATAGATTTTTGCATCTGTTTAAGTTATCTTTTACTACATAAGTTATCTTTTACTACAGTCACCAAATTTAGTGACTTAAAATAGCAATTCATTGATATCGCAGACGGTTCTGTGGGTTGACTGGGCTCTGCTGAGCTTGGAATACTTGCTTGGAGCCTCTCATGTGGTTGCAGTCGGATGGTGGCTGAGCTAGAGTAATCTGAAGCCTTGAGTGGTTTGGACATCTAAGATGGCTTCTTCTTTTTTTTTTTTTTTTTTAAAGGTAAGCAGTCCATTTCTAATTACTTTTCTTTCTAATTTATTTTATTTATTTATTTATTTTTGGCTGTGTTGGGTCTTCGTCTCTGTGCGAGGGCTCTCTCTAGTTGCGGCAAGTGGGGGCCACTCTTCATCGCGGTGCGTGGGCCTCTCCCTATCGCGGCCTCTCTTGTTGTGGAGCACAGGCTCCAGATGCGCAGGCTCAGTAGTTGTGGCTCACGGGCCTAGTTGCTCCGCGGCATGTGGGATCTTCCCAGACCAGGGCTCGAACCCGTGTCCCCTGCATTGGCAGGCAGACTCTCAACCACTGCGCCACCAGGGAAGCCCTAAGATGGCTTCTTGACTCACATATTTGGCTCCTGGGCTAGTATGGCTGGAAGAACTAGAAGGTGGTCTCTCTCTCTTTCTATTAACACATGACCTCTTCACATGGCTAGCTTGGGATTCCTCATAGTAGTACAATCTCAGGGTAGTTAGAAGTTTTACATGGTGGCTGTTTCTCCTAGAGTAAAGGTTCAAGGGACTCTTGCAGAAGCTTCAAGGCTTTTGATAACCCAGCTTTGGAAGTATCACTTTTGTTTCATTCAGTTAGTAGAAAGCTAGTCATACACAGGTGCCAACCTATGTAACTCCCGTCAGCCAAAGCAGGAACAATTTGAGCAATAAAATAAATACATAATATTGGATTATCAACCAAAGTACAATATAAGATAGGGATCCATTGGGTCCATACTGATATAAATGAATGATTAAATAAATAAATAAGTAAATGTGGGAGAAAAGACAAATCTCCCTTGAAGCAGCACTCCAAATAATTTATGTATGTAGATATTCCACCCTCAAGAAGCGGAAGCGTGAATCCCTACTCCTTGTGGGGGCTGCCCCTATTGACTTCCTTCCAAACAGCACAGAATAGAACAGGGGAAAGAAAGAGCATCTCAGCCGTATGATCAAGGTCAGTATCAACAGTGATAAATCATGTTGACAATATGTATCCTTGATATGTTGTGATAAAAATGGCACTTTACTCCTGTGATCTTCCTTCCAAAAACCCATAACCCCAGTCTAATTATGAGAAAAACATCAGACAAGTTCCAATAGAAGGACATCCTACAAAATACTTGATGTGTATTCCTCAAAACTGTTAAGGTCATCAAAAACAAATTCTGAAAAACTGTCGCAACCAAGAGGAAACAAAGGAGACAATGACAAGTAAATGTAATGTGGTATATTGGATGCAGTCCTGGAACAGAAAATGACATTAGGCAGAAACTAAGGAACTCTGAATAAATTACTATGGACTTTAGTTAATAATACTGTATTAATAAGTTTTCATTAATTGTAACAAATATACCATGAAAATATAAGATGTTAATAATAGGAGAAATTCGGTGAGGGGTGATGTGAGAACTGTGTGTACTATGACCTTATTTTTTCGATAGATCTAAAACTTTTCTTAAAAATAAGCATCTATTAAAAAAAAAAAAAATCTAGTCAAAGGGCCCAGATTTGAAGGGAGGGGACTACAAAAGGTGTGAAAAACAGGAGGTGTGGTTCATTGGAGGACCATCTGCAATAGCATTCGTTTCACTGATTTTCTTCTGAGGACCCACCTCTCTGCCCCTATTCCCAGTTCATATGGCTGAAGCATCACCCTTTGGTCCTAGAGGTAGAGCCAGGACTCTGGCCTAAGGCAATCAGTGAGTTTCCCTGTCCTCACCAGAATCTCCTTACTTGTAACCAAAAGTAAGGGAATTGCATCTCCTTTGCCACAGGATAGTTTCAGTGGGCAGTGACTTAGGCCAAGGGCAGTCAGAGTAATACTAGGACTGTTAGAAAAGTCCCTCTGGCTTTGAACTTGAATATATGTGAGGTGGGAGCTGCTGCCTCTTATCTTGCCATCAGAAGGGGAGTACTTGGAGGTGACAGGAACCACCAACTAGAGTCTGAGAAAGAAGCCAACAGAATGGGGGTAGCTGATAGGGATAGAACGAAAAGATGGAAAAAATGAGCTGTGGGACATTTTGGAGCCCAGAATCCATCCCTACTTAGAGGAGCTCTGCCTCTGGAGATTTCCCAGTCACATAAGTCAATAGTCTCTTTTTAAGTCAATGGTCTCTTTTTGGCTTAAGTCAGTTTGATTTGGGACTTTTTTGGTCCATTACAATAGAAAAAGTTCCTAAGTGATATAATGAAACAATAATTGTCCTCCAGTTTATTTCTATGTTAAATATGATCAGAATATTATTTGAGTCCTACTTTTCTTTGAGGCTGCTCTGTTTATACTCAAATAATTCATTATTTATCTAAAGATAAATCTGGCAAAGAGTAAATTGGTAAATATGTTTAAAACATTCAGAACAATTGCATAGCACACAGGAAGTGCCCAGTAAATGTTAGATATTATAATTATTGTTTTAGCTTACTTTAAAGGGCTAAAACTTTGTTATGGCACCTCTCATCTGGTGTTAAATATGCATGTAGTTATCACAGTAAAAAATTAGGTGAATCATATAGCAAACTGGCTAAAAGCATGAGTTTTATAATCTCATGGGGCTGAGTTCAAATTCCAGCCCTGCTCCTTACTTACTGCATAGCCTCTCTGTGCGTCATTTCATTCTTCTAAAACTTAGAATAAAAATACCTCATAGAAGTAAAATTAAATCATGCTTACAAAGGCCCAGTTTCAGTGCCTAGCACTGAATATGTCTTCCAGCGAGTGTAATTATATTATTTTATACTGTGTGAAGATAAAATGCTGAAATTTTAATTAGCCTATAACAGACTTAAATAAATCAAGAATCCATGTAAGTGACATTGTATATTATATCAATGTATGTATCACCTGCACAAAAATTAAAATTAATAAAACAAAGTTCCTCTAAAATTTATGAAATATGTTTATTTTAGAAGAGATGACTATTAATATTTTGAAAATTTTGGGCTAACATGCTTTTTCTAAGATACAGGATTAAAACACTAATTCAAATGTGTTTTGGTATCCTTTAGTTAGCAGATCATATTTGTTCAAAGTCAACTATGTTCTAAAATTATAAATGAAAAAGTTGCACATGATGAACAATAAGTTGAAAGAGATACTGTTTGCTAGGTGATCAGTGTCATAAAATTAAACTCATAGTCAATAAAGGGTATCAAACTGAAATTATATAAAACAAAGTAAAGGGGCTGAGATATAGTGTTATATGAATCTACTTTAAATACAAAATAGCTTTTAAAGAACAAGCCAATGCTAATATTTTAATTGTTGTAATGGGACCATTTTGGTTGCAAGTAAGAAAATCCAATTAAGATAATTTTCTCATCTAACAAGTCTGGAAGTAGCATGGCTCCTGGCTTAGTGCTATAATGATTGACTCAGTTTTTTTCATCTTTCATCCAGCTCCCTCCCTGGTCACAAGATGGCTGCAGCAGTTCGAGCTATCACAATCTCACACCAATGTCCAGGTAAGAAAAGAGAACATCTTCCTTGTGTTTCTGTAGAAAAACTAAGTAAGAAACCTTTGCAGAAGAAGCATGTTTCCCACTGTTCCATCCTGCACAGACTTCTCTTCAAGTCTCTTTGGCCAGAAGAGGGTCACAAGCGAAATAAAAGTACCGGATTTGTTTGGATGACCTAAGAGTCACCTCTGAGGGCTGGGGCTGGAGCACTTGTCTATGTAGATGAGCACAGTTCGTTGTCAGGATGGAAGAAGAGGGGAATGGTTGCTGGGCAGGCAAACAAAAGCCTGCTACACTGACAAGCACCATTCCAAATAATCAGAAAAAGAATTCAATTGATGGAAGCATAATACTAAATATTATGCAGTAGTTAGAGGGAATAAGTGTACAGCAACATATATAGACCTTAAAAGCGTAGTATTCGGTGAAAAAAGTGGGAAAGAGAACAAAATCTATTGTATAATATTTATGTTGCTTAAAAATACATGAACACTGGAACTTTCACCTCGTGCTATAAGGAGTGTAAGCTGGTACAACCATTTGGGAAAACTTGGGCAGGATCTACTAAAGCTAAACAAAAGCATGCCTTATTTCCCAGTAAACTCATCTTCTAGGTATATACACATGAGTGCCCATGTGCGCCAGACGTTTCTGAGAATATTCATAGCAACACCATTCATAACAGTCCCAAACTGGAAACCAGCCACCCAAGTGTCCATCAGCTAGAGAATGGGTAAATAAATGATGGTATAGTTCCACGTTGGAAGACTATAATGGAATACAGTATTCACTGGAATACTATACAGTCATGAGAATGAATAAATGACTGTTCCATGCTACAACTAATGAAAGAAGTCTGTTACAATAGAGTACTAACTATATGATTCTATTTACATAAATTTTAAAAATGGGCAAAATTAATCTATAATGATAGGAGTCAAGATAGTGGTTTCCTTTTGGGGGAGGTTAGAGTTATTGGGATGGGCTTCTGGTGAGCTGGTAATGTTTTATTTCTTAACAGGTGTGGTAGTTTCATGGGTTTATTTGTGAAAATTCACTGAGCTGTGTATGTACCATGTTCATTTTTCTATATGCATGTTATACCTAAAATTTTTTCTTTAAAAAACCATGCACATGCAAAATAGCATTTATTTAATGAGTAAACGGGAATACAAAGAAAACTGAGTCCCTGCCTTCATGGAGCTTAATTCTAATAATAAAAATAAATGTAAAATAGTAATAGCAGGTAATACTTAAATAGTGTAGATTGTGTGCCAGATCAAATTGTAACCATATGAAGTAAATACTATCATCATCCCCATTTTAGAGCAGAGGAAATTGAGGCATAGGGCTGCCTGCTGTGCACTCTACCACATAATAAGTGGTAGAGTGAGAATGCAAGCCTAGTAACTCTATCTCTAGGGTCTGCCTTTTAACCAGGATGCCCTATTGCCTCTCATGCTAGTGAAGGAGAAAGACAAAAAGCATAGATAGGTACAAAAAGTATCTCAGGTGGCAATAACTACAACGGAGTAAAACCAAGATACAGAGGCAGAAAGTGATAAGGGGGATTACTCTTTAAAATAGGACGATTAGGGAAAGTTCTCTCCCTCCGCCTTTTTAAAAACAAAGTGACATTTGGACAAACATATGAAGGAAGTGAGTGAGCCATGTGGATTGAGCAATAAGTGTGTCAGGCAGAAGAAACAGCAAGGACAAAGGCCCTGAGGTGTGCATAGTAAGTTCAAGAAATAGCTAGGAGGCCAGAGTGGCTAAAGTAGAATGAGATGTGGGAGAATGGGAGGAGACAAAGTCAGAGTTAGTGGGCACCAGATCATGGATGGCCTTGTAGGCCAGTGTTTGTACTTTATAAAGATACATATGTATATCCAATGACTTAGATAGTAAACATGTTAGAGTGAGTGCTTCCCATAGGGAGAGGAATGGTTGAGGGAATCATGACTAAAAGAAATAAATACAAGGGAGGGACATAGCACCAACCTATTAGGCCAGAGTGTCATGAGTATTATTAACTCAGTTCTACATCTGAGTTGTGGGGCAGAGGTGGGAACAGCTCTGGTATAGCCTTTAACCAGAGAGGACTCTATACTCCATCTCCACATCACTATAAATTATCCAAAAGTTAAAATGATTGCATCAAATCTCCATTTCAGAGAAGAAAGATATGCCCTAAGTGTGTTAGGACTTCTCTGTTTCTGATGATTCATTCCCATGCAAGTGGCAGTATTTGTAATGGATGGCACTGCCTTTGGCCTGCAGTGTGGCAAAAGACCTCTTTTCGTTTTGGCAAAGCATCTTACCAGAAGATCAATAAGACATAGTTCCTATAAAAACATATTAACATCAATCTTTTAAAAATTATATGATTTAATGGTTTAATTTTTTCCTAGAAATGTCAGGAATATGACAAACTACATGAATTGATGCTTAAAACATTGTGATTTCTTTAAAAACAAATATCCTGCATGCACACCAGTAAACCCCAAGAAGCATCAAGCCTCATTATTTGTATTTAAACCTAAATAGGTTTTTTTTTTGTCCAGAAAAAATTTTATACTTCATTGGTACTATGAAAGATCTTGCTTTAGGTTAGAGAGATTTTTATTTTATTCAGGCTAATTATTGCAAATTTTGCCTCCTTCTTTATTTTTGGGATCTCAAAACCCAGAAAAATATCTTTTAAAAAAGGACAATTGTCCTGTAACTATTCAGATGAAATAATATTTAAAAGCATTGTGTCCTGGGAGTTCAGAAGTTGTACTTTTGACTTCATTAAGGACTTTCAAAGAAAAGAGAGTAGAAAGAGAACCATTTTCTGTGATTTGACTCTCAAATGAGCTTCTAGGTTCCAGATCTATATTAAAATGCAATTGTAAAAGGGGTGGGCACTCTGCACATTAATTTATAATGTGTCTATTAATCAGTTCACTATTTATTGAATGCCTCCTGAATGTCAAACACTGTGCTAAGTACCTGGGATATATTGATGAGGGAAAACAGACACAGTCCTGCCTTCATAGTGCTACAGGCTAGCAGGGCAGTGGACATCAGTAAAGTCATTACACAAGCACATATAAAACTGCAAGTGTGATGAGCACTGTGGAGAAGAGGCTCATGATGCAATGAAAGCCTGTATGGAGGACTTTGGACTAGTCGGGTTGGTTAGGGAAGGCTGCTCTGGAGACATGATGGTTACATTCTGATATGAAGGAAGAAGGTAGGAATTAACTTGGAGAGGGAGGAAAGACAGAGAGTGAAAAACAGAGGGAAAAGCCAAGTGATTAGAGGGAACATAGATCTGAAAGAAAGTCAGTTCTGGAATTCTCAATTAGAGAAAGGAAGAGTATAGATGAAGGTTATATTCATTTATTCATTTAATTAAAACGTATTGAATGCCCATTGTATGCCAAATCTTGTTCTAGAGGCTGGAAATATTGCCAAAGAGCATTGGCTTTGTCGTATAAGTAAAGACATTAAAAAGTTTAATCATGCAGGGATGAGGGTGGGGTGGTGATATGATCATATTTGTGTTTTGCAAAATTAGCTCCAAAATGGAGAATGGATGAGAAGAGGCCAGAGTGTATTTTGTGGACCAGCTAAGAAGCTAACCAGGTGCTCCGGCTGAGACACAAGGGTAGCTTGCATGAGGAAAGTGATGCTGGAGATGACCAGCATCATCGGGTGTGGACAGTTTCAAAAGATAGTTTAGGAAGCAAAACAGGACATTGTGATAGGTTGAGGGGGCAAGGAGGGAAATGTAAAGGATGTGTCTGAGGGTTCTAGCTTATATAGCTAGATGGGTTGCATAAGATAATGGCGATAATAATTAACATTACTAACCGCTTTGACCTGAGTTTTGGGGTGGTGAGCGGCTATGAGTGGAAATTACTGAAGTGTAGTCTTTAGTCAAAGTAGAGTCCTTCCTCCAACTCAACATAAGTGACCAACAATGATTGCCTCAAATCTCCACTTTTTTTTTTTGGACAGAGTAAACATGTCCTAAGTATGTTAGAATTTCACTGGTTTTGATGATCCATGTGAACAGCAGAGTCTTTTATGAGCTGCAGTGCTTTGTCCATGCAGTGATGCCAAGAGTCCTTTTCTCTTTAGACACAGCATCTTCTGAAAAGAACAGTAAGACATAGTTCCCAAAAAGCAACGTAAGTATCCAATGGAGGGGGTATAGCAAGGAGTGGAGAAGAACACACCCCAGATTCTCAGTTGGGAGCCAGGTCAGATCAAAGCCCAGAGCATGGAGATGCGGTCTGTGAGGCTGGAGCATACGGTGGGACATGTGTCCTGGCAGGAGATGAGGCGGAGGTGCAGGCCGAGGTGGCATCCCAGAGGACCCTCTGCACTTTGCTGAGGTTTGACTTTACCCAAAGGGCAGTGGGGAGACTTTGAAAAGGTTAGGAAAATGTCAGGAATAAGATTAGATTTGCATTTTAGAAAGATGACTTTATAATAATTTAAGCTATCCTTATTTTATGAACTTTTTCTGAATATGTATTATTTTCACAATAAAAATGATTTTTAAAAAAGGAAAGCCGATTTTGTCTGATAGATTGGGTTAGACTCGGCATGTGAGACAAAATATAGGGAAACCAGTTAGAAAGCTGTTGCAACAGGAGGTTGCTAAAATGGAGGAGAGGATGCGAACTTTGCAGCCAGGAAGACTTAAATTTGGATAGACCCTGGCTCTACCACTTCTTGACTGAGTGAACTTGGGTGGCTGGTTTTCTTTTCTGAGTGTCAGTTTTTTTCATCTGTAAAAATATGGGTAACAGTACCTCCGTACCTATTTTCCGTTGTGAGAATTATGTATGTGAAGTTCTCAGCGTACGGTACTCTCAGTAAACGTAGTTCTTATTAATGTTAATGATGAAAAGAGTCTGAATTAAGGCAGAAGCAATGGGAATGAAGAAGGGGAGAGTAGATGGTAATGATGTTAACGAGGTTGATTATATAAGCTTCAGGGACTGACTGAATGAACGTGGAGGAGCTGCCATCATACTTCTCAGGGATCCCACTTGGGTGGAATTAGGCAGATGGTGCTCGCATTCACTTAGAAAGAGAAATCAGGAGGGTTGGGTTGTTGGTTTGTGGGGGTGGGTAGGTTGGGAATGAGGGGAATTATGTCAGTGTGAGACTTGTTACACTCGAGGTGCCCCGAAGACAGCTGGCTGTATGGGTCTATAGCTCTGTGAGGAGTGGCGGCTTCAGAATGGATATTGGGGAGGTGGAACTTTCTAAGGAAAATACGCTCAGAGCAATGAGTAGAAGGCCAAAGTTAGGGCCATAGGGAGCATGAGCATTTTAAGAGGACAGCAAGAGAACAGGAGGCAAAAAAAGGGGAATGAGAAAAGGAAAAAATAGTCATATATGTTAAGAGGAGAAGCAAGAATTATAAGCCAAGAGAGAAGAAAATTTCAAGAGGAAGGGAG
Source organism: Eubalaena glacialis (assembly GCF_028564815.1). Classification (NCBI taxonomy): domain Eukaryota; kingdom Metazoa; phylum Chordata; class Mammalia; order Artiodactyla; family Balaenidae; genus Eubalaena; species Eubalaena glacialis. The sequence continues at coordinate 77,865,219 of NC_083719.1, forward strand.
TGGTTAATACTGTCAACTGCCACAAAGAGGTCAGCTAAGGTTTTCACGGAAAGAAAAAACAGCATTTGATTTAGCACCTGGGGGGTGTGTGTGTGTGAGGGTGGTGTTACAGTCTTGCCAGAGCCCCTCGAGTGGAGTGGTAGGGTTGGATCCAGATTGCAGTCTGTGGAAGAGTGGGCAGGAGGCGCGAAGTGGACCCGGGCTGGAACTGTCCTCTGTGCTTTTTGCGAGGGGAAAGGGAAAAATAGGGATGGTGGGGTTTTGTTTGGTGGTTTTAAGAATGAACTCTTGGGTGTGCGGGGAAGTAGCGAAACTAGAGAGAGAAAGAATAAGGGTGATTCTGCACTATGTGGGAGGGGTAGAATTTGCCAGCACAGGTGAAGGAATTAGCCAGAAACCAGAAAAGGGAGGTCACTTCCTTTGGAATGAGAGGAAAGCTGGCACAGATGGATACGGATAAACATAGGTAAAAGCGTGGGCTGGAGAGGTGTGAGATGTTGAGGAAGTTCACACTGATGATCTCAGTAGTCTTTGTGAAGAGAGTGGCACTGGCCACGGGGCAAAAAGGTTAGGAAGGCTTGGTTTTACTAAGCTGTTCGGGGGGCCAGGAACAGTTAGTTGCTCACAAGTGGGCTCCAGACGGGACCGTTGAGTAGTATTCCAGTTCCTGCTGGGGTTGAAGGTAGCTTGCTGGCTCGGTGTCCTCCACCAGTGTTCCCTGTTGCAGCCACGCAGGACTGAGGAGGGGGTTATCAGAAGCGACAGGGCTGAGGGGCTATGGAAGGGCAGGGCTGAGTGTGTGCAGGAGCTGACGGGGAGGCAAGGTGGACGGTTGTTCCTTGATCCGGAGAATGTAGGCCATGGTGGAGAGCAGGACTGGTGAGTGTGTGTTTAGGAATTTGAGGCCATGGTTTTAGCAAAACACACACCCTAACACTTAACACCTGTAATCTGAACAGAGAAGTGCAGGGTGGGGCCTGTGGTTATCTACAGGGCTATTTTTAGTTTGATGGTCCCTAGTTGGTGGTCCCTCTTGTTTTCGCTTTCCTGGGTGGAGGCAGCAACTTAAAAAAAACCTAATTAGGGACTTCCCTGGTGGTCCAGTGGTTGGGACTCTGTGCTTGCACTGCAGGGGATGCGGGTTCAGTCCCTGGTTGGGGAACTAGGATCCCGCATGCTGCGTGGCATGGCCAAAAAATTAAAAATTAAATAAAAACCTAATTAAAAAGAAATGATTTCTGTAATTTGAGGTCTTTGGACAATGGGAACACCAGAAAAGATCATAAAATACTGATGAGACCAAAGCAGTATTTATACAGGCATTACAAACAACTTGGGCACTATTTTAAATTAAGTTAAAAAAAAAATCATTACAAGACAATGCATAGGTTATTCTTTCTTCTTTTCCTAAATTGCTTTAAATCTTTTATATCATAGTGAGAGGAAATAAAATGGGGTATATGTAGCTACTGATACTGGATTTTTTATTCAGGCTAGTGTTTGTGTGTGTGTGTGTGTGTGCGTGCGTGCGTGCATGCATGTGTTTACCAGTCAAGGAGCCCCTCTGTGCATTTTTTGGCATTTCATGTCAAGTATCAGTGCTAAACAAGAATATCTGTTGGAGTTAATAACAGTAGCTAAAATTCTCTTTGCAGTTGACTGCAAAGATGGGAATAAAGTATTGAAATCAAACTGTTTAGGAATTTGTCTTTCAAATAAAAATATCTTTAAAATTCTGGCAGGTGGGCAAAGTAAGCAGCCAGCCAGGGGTTGGAGGTAACAGAATAGTTCTGGAAGGGGCCAGTTATACCAATACATGTTTGCTGCCAAGTGCTGCCTTTTAAAAGGAGTGCTTGCCCCTTTTATGAGTTCCCTCCCTTGAACCAGTCTGGTTGGGGGAGGGAGTGGGGAGAGAAATTAAACCTTTTAGGGGAGCCCATCAGTGATTCTTGTAGGTGATGGGGTTAGTGTGATGGCAGCCAGGTTTCCTGCCAGAAGTCGACCTGGTGCTATACAAATGTCAGGAAGAGTGTGCACAAAATGGAAACACAAAAATGCCGACTATAGGAGAATAGATAAATATATTGTGGTTAATTCTCACAATGTAATATTTACTTGCAATGAATGAAAGTACAAATATACATGACACTTGGATGAATCTGTCACAAAATGTTAGTGAAAAAAGAAAATCCCAGAAAACTATATATAGTACAATACCATTTTTTAACATTGAAAAACAAGCTAAGGAATAATAAACACAAGGTTCAGGATAGTGGTTGGTTACCCCTGAAGTGGTGAGGGTGGAGGGCACACAGAGGACGTCATGGGGAGAGCATATAAATAGATATTAGTTATTGTTAATATCATTGTTTGGGTTCGATGGGGTATTCATGAGTGTTTATATATCATTTAAAATAAAGTAAATAAAATGAAGAGAGCCATGAATCGATTGATTGAGATAGTGCATCGGAAACCAAAGAAATGTATATTTCTAGCAGCATGACATTGTGGGCAGCAAATATGACCGTAACATGGGCCCTGTTGGCAAGCCTGGCCCTTCTCACTTGGTGAACAAGGCTGAAGAACCTCTTCCCACAGGGCTTTACCTTCTAGTATGAAGATGGACTACAAACAAAGAATTTGACAAAGTCATAAATTCCGTGAAAGAAAAACAAATCCAAAAACATAATAGTATCTCTTTGTGTAGTCATGTGCAGGTATGTCTCTAAGATAGATGTCCAGAAACAGATTAGTTAGATGGAAGGTATGTACATTTAAATTTTTGATAGATACTGTCAAATTGCTCTCCAAAAAAGGTTGTACTAATTTACGTTTCCACAACCTTCTTTTTCCACATTCTTGCCAACACTGGTGATTATCAAATCTTTTGGCTTAGCTAACTGGCAAAATATGACATCCCATTTTTGCTTCAACCAACCAATTTTTAGATGAGCTTTTGGCATGAGGGTCATTAGTGAATTGAAGACTCTGCATATTTCTTTTCCATTATTGGCCAAAGAATGGCTGTAGTTGTATTTGCCTAAAAATTCTTTGGGAGGGGCTTCCCTGGTGGTGCAGTGGTTAAGAATCCGCCTGCCAACGCAGGAGACACGGGTTCGAGCCCTGGTCTGGGAGGATCCCACATGCCTTGGAGCAACTAAGCCCGTGCGCCACAACTACCAAGCCGGCGCTCTAGAGCCCGCGAGCCACAACTACTGAGCCCGTGTGCCACAACTACTGAGCCCATGTGCCACAACTACTGAAGCCCGCGCGCCTAGAGCCTGTGCTCAGCAACAAGAGAAGCCACTGCTATGAGAAGCCCGTGCACCACAACGAAGAGTAGCCCCCGCTCAGCACAACTAGAGAAAGCCTGCGTGCAGCAACAAAGACCCAACACAGCCAAAAATAAAAATAAATAAATTAAAAAAAAAATTCTTTGGGAACAGTTGTGCCCTGTGTTTAGATCTATTAGTCTATAATCCATTTGGTCAGAAGTAGTGTTTACCTAAAAACCTTGGAGGGATGGAAGGGGAGGGAAGGGAGATTTATTCAGTGCTTTTATGTAGCAAGTAGTGGGCTAGGTGCTTTCACGTGTTCTCTCATTTAGTTTCTTCTTCATGGCAGGCCCTTTGAGGAAGTTTGGAGACACAGAATTGAAGACTTGCCTTAGGCATGGAGTTAGGCAGTGATTCAGCCAGCTCTCACTTTGTTTAACATAATCCCCCCACCACCCGCTTAAGCCTAACAGAAGATAGCACCATATGAAGGATTTAGTCTTTTAATTGTTCTATTCCAGTTGTTTCCAACCTTGGCTGTACATTGAAATCTCCTGGGGAACCTGAAAAAAATACTCATACCTATGTCCTACTCCCAAAGATTCTGATGTAATTCATCTGAGGTGTTTTAAAAAAAACTCCCAGTGGATTCTACTGTTTATCCAAGGTTGAGAACCACTGGTCTAATTCAGTGATCTCCAGATTTCTTTTTAGACTTGTATTCATTACCTATAATGCAATTTTGTGACGCTCTTTTGCCACCTTATCTCCTAAAAGTTTTTCAACTTATTTTTTTTTTGGTTTATTTTGAGACTTTTGGGAAAATTCCATAATAGGCTTTGGAATAATTGCAGATATCCTGGTGTGAGATGGGTAGAAAACTGCATTACTAAATTGAGGTCAGGAATTGCTGAGCTAATTATTTCTCAGGTCTTTACTTTGCAGTTTTTAAAATCAGTAAACCAACTGCAACGTGACATAAGCAGTCTTCGTCTTGAAGAAGAGTATCAGCAGAATATTAGTATCACTTATGACTTTTCACAAATACATTTTCATCTGTTATTGAAGATGAAATAGTACAGAACAGGGAGCTCAAAAAAGGAAATATGTCAGCTGCAATAAATGAAATCTTATTCAAATGTTATTCAGTTTTCCTGGGAATGTTTACCCATTGCCCTATAAAAGTAAAATACCTACTGATTGTCTACCACATATATGATGAGCTTAGTCAGTAAAATCATTTCCCCCTTTTGTGATATCAAGATGCCTTCCCCCCTGCAGTACAGCTTTAGAAAAACTAGACACAATTATTTTGGCAGCTCAGATGGGGATCATCATGCCTCTTACCTATTCAGTTGTTGTGGTTTATTTTTAATGTACGTTGATCTTTGATATTGCATTTCTTGGTGGTGTGGGCAACAGTTATAGGAGAGCTGTGTGGTGATTTTTAGCACAGACCTTGTTTTTTCCTTTCCAAAGCACTTATTATTGTTGTTGCTATTAATGTTTTAACTTGTAGGTTTTTTCAACCCAGTTTAATGTAACTTCTGAATATGGAATCCTATTCGATTTCTGTGTGTCCTGTGAATATTTTGCTTCTCCTTCCAGTCTTCTTTTCTATAAGTCTCATTCATCATGGTCTCACTCATCCTGATATCAGCTTTGCAAAGACCACACACCAGCAAAGGGATCCAGCATGGTAACATAAGAAAAGCCAGACTTGGTGGACTTTACTTGTAGTTCAACATCAATGCTTTCTTATAGAATTTTGAGTTATTCTATGTCACAATTTCCTAAATCTATAAAATGGAGATAACAGTTCCCGAGGAGTAAACAACAGACTGTATGTGAAAGCACTTTGAAGTGTATAAAGTGTGGTATATTCAGTACTATTTATTTTTAACTAATCCATTTTCCATCTAATATCTGCAAAGTTGGTAAAATAAACCAAAAACCATCTTGAAGCTGCTCTCTGGTGTGTGATGAGTGTGTGAGATTGGAATTAAAAGACCTGGTGTGAATCAGGGCAAATCATTTCATCTCAACTTTGGTTTCTATCTTTAAGATGAGAATAATAGATAGATGCCAGCTCAGATGGTGGATGGATTAAATACTATCATCAGTATGAAAGTACTTTGTAAAGGGCAAAGCACCTCACAAACATTAGCTAATTCCTCATTTAAATTTGGGTGCGTGACCCATCCTTCAAGTCACGCATCTTTTTCCTCAGCTCCAAGGCCCAGAATCTCAGTGCTACCTCCAGAATTCCCACACCCTCTCCCATTTTGCTGCTCCTTCACTAGGTCCTTGCATCTGGACACCTCCACCTTCTGACCTTCTTTCACCTTCTTTACTCCCACCCCTCTCCCAGATTATATTGACATTTTCTTTCCCTGGGTTTTATTTTCTTCATTATGAAATTACACTTCTATTAATATAGATTAAGATTACACTTACTTTTTTTTTTTAATATTAATTAATTAATTAATTAATTTTGGCTGTGTTGGGTCTTCGTTTCTGTGCGAGGGCTTTCTCTAGTTGCGGCAAGTGGGGGCCACTCTTCATCGCGGTGCGCGGGCCTCTCACCATCGCGGCCTCTCTTGTTGCGGAGCACAGGCTCCAGACGCGCAGGCTCAGCAATTGTGGCTCACGGGCCCAGTTGCTCCGCGGCATGTGGGATCCTCCCAGACCAGGGCTCGAACCCGTGTCCCCTGCATTGGCAGGCAGATTCCCAACCACTGCGCCACCAGGGAAGCCCCTACACTTACTTTTAATGCTGCTTGTGACTAGCATTTAAGATGACTAATCTGTTGATTATCCCAAAATAAATGTTACTAAATTGTGTTGTTCTTTCAGAGAGTATACTGTATTTTAGCAGTGACCAGAGTACCAGAACCCACGGTAATGACAAATATAAATATTTCAGATCCGTGTTAGATTTGAGGTACATGTTTAAGGAGGGATGTGCCTTTTGTTACCGTCCAAGGTACGCCTTCTAGTCAGCGCCTCACTCTGCTAACCAGAATGCTGCTCCTAGATGGAAAGAAAAAAAAAATACGTTTTTTACCTTTTTCGGCCATACCGCATGGCTTGCGGGATCTTAGTTCCCCAACCAGAGATCGAAGCCAGGCCCTCAGCAGTGAAAGCGTGGAGTCCTAACCACTGGACCACCAGGGAATTCCCTTTTTTCCCTTTTTTGGATTCAGATGAAAAGTTATTTAATAATATCTTGATTATATTTTAAATAATTTTAATAATGTCATATAATATATATTTTAATTTCTTTGTTGAACTTTGATTCAAATATAAGATGATAAACTTTTAAAATATTATACAAATCTCCTGAAGCACATGTGTAACATAACATACCTGTCCTTAAAAAAATCCCAGTCAGTTCTGTTCCTATCTTAATAGTATTCTACAATGTTTTCTACCAAAAAAAAAGAAAAGTTTCCCAATGTCCTCTCTTTTTTTTAGAAAAAGCATCAGTTTTAGGTGGATATTCTTTTTCACACAGAGTTCCTAAAGTCAGCTGACTTCCCCTAGTCATGTATACCTAATGTAGAGCAGTTGATTTTTGAAACTTTTCTGTGAACTCACAGGAAAAAATAAAAATGAGTGAAAAACCAAACCAAACAAACATCTCTGATTATTCTAGAGATTTTTCTTCCTGGGAGTTCTTTATCTTTTGCGCTCTTGCGGGTGTTTTACTAAGTCATAGATTTTAACAACAAACAGGTCTTCTATGACTACTTTATGTAGCCAAAAAAAAAGAAGTTGCTTCTGGATAACTAATAACTTTTAAGTCATTCGTCATAAAAACAATACTCCTTCCCTTGGGCTATGAGACTGCTTGGGCTGAAAGAGATTGAGGCATTACTTAGCCCCAACTCCTGTATTTATTCCCAAATGGGGAACTGGGCCCCAAGGAGGTGACAATTTACTTGAGTTCACACAATGACTAGCTTTATTGGGGAGTTCTTAAGAAAGAGTATGGATAGGCATATCTAGATAAGAGATAAAAAACATCTGAGTTATATTGGTTTGTTAATGAGCTGTTAGCCATTTCATCTTTCAGATGTCATTTATCCATGATTCTGTTCTCTTGGCAAGGGGAATAATAGAAGCAGGATTCCTGCCCTCTTGCTGAGCTTGGAAGAGTTATGTGTGTGTGTGTGTGTGTGTGTGTGTGTATGTGTGTGGGTATAAGGAGGAGTAAAGGAAAATTAGCCTCTTTTTTTGAAATTTACTTCTTCTCTGGCCTGGTATGGTCATAGTTCTTAACCCCTGACCTTAGAAAAATAAGATTTTGAAGTGTATGTTTTAGTGCGGGGTAGGGGGGCTCCCAGCATCCCTGAGGGGAGCCTTGACTTGGATACTTTCAGGGCAGGGCCAATCACTGCTGGCTCTGGTGTTGAACGGTTCTAATTGCTTGAAAATTTTTCATTATACTGAGTTGAAATCTGTTCCCTGTAATTTATACCCACAAATCCTAGTCCTTCTTTCTGGAAAAACCCAGACCCAATATATTCAATCGACTGCCTTCCTCCTCATGGAGGGCTCTTCTTTCTGGAGTAACCACTCCCATACCCTTCAGCTTTTCTCCATAGGGCATTATTTTCAGACCTCTGATTGCTATTCTTAGGACTCAGTCTGGTTTTGAACTGTGTCTTTTAAAATGTGAGGTTGAGAACTGAGTATCTCTCCAGATGTGGTTGTCCATTATGGAACATATGGCAGAACCATAACATCTGCTAGCAACTACATTTCTATTAATAGAGACTAAATACATTTGCTTTCTTGGTAGTTGCCCTTATACTCTTGACACATATTAAGCTTGGGAGCAACTAACTCCCCTGGATATTTTCTGTGTGAAATGTTATCCTATCAGGTCTCGTCTTGTCTATGTTTGTGAAATTAAATATTTTGAACTGACATTTATCTATGTTAGATGTTATATTATGGTTTCATTGTGGCAAGAGCATCTAAATTCTTGACCTTGTCCTTGATTTATTATAAATCATTTGTGTACTTTCCTTGTAGTAAAAGAATAGTCTTAAGCATTTTGAAGGGTGGGGAGCATTATTTTTCTTAGAAATATCTAGCAAAAAATGCATTGTTACTTGACCTTATCCTAGGTCTCATTAAAAAAAAAAAGGTGTGTATGTGTATTGTAGGGTTTATACTACATAGTGGATGCTATGGTGTACTACCTAGATCTCCCCTTCAGAACCAAGTCACTAATTCCCCTAGTAACTGGGAAAGTTGGAAGCTGAGGGCCCTGAGCTAAATCCCTCTCTGGGAATTGCCCTCAGGCCAAGGTTTATCTCACACAAATCATACCACCTTCCCAGGGGCAGCCTACATACAATGACTGGTCAGGCAGGGGACTAAAGGCTCAGTCTCTTTGCTTTGAGGAAGGGCCATCCCAGCTCCAGAGATTCACAGTGTGACAGCTGAATCCTTTGTTGCGACTGCACTGAAGTTCAACTCTTCTCTCTGTCCACAGCTACTCCCCCAAAGGCGTGGATCCAAGGATCTTCCTCAATGAACTTTCTGCACTCAAATTTCCTTCAGAATCTGTTTCCCAGGGAAACAGACCTAAGAGATTTGGTAATAGGAGTGCTCTGAGGAAGCTGCTCTAAAGTGGGATTTTGGACCTGGGTTAGTGCAGATGGCTGGCAATGGTGTGTAGAAAGAGAAGTAGCCTGAAGTAAGAATATTTATAAACTCATAGACTGTGGAAAATGGTTTATCTGGTTAGCTAGGGGACTGGAAGGAGAAAGATTAGAAGATAGGGGATAAGGAGGTCTGGAGAGGAGCATATAGATGGACACATGGGAGTGGGCATAGTGTGAAGATATTTATATCACACGTTAATCTCCACCAGAGAGCACCCATAGTGGAAGGGGCACTAAACAACCAAGTAGACCAAATTGTTACCAACCTGGGTCCTTGGACTCTTTAATCAACAGAAATTGCTAAGAGGCCAGATGAGAAATTCAGGCAAGGCTTTATTGGGACTCATGCTCCAGCATGAGGGAGTGAGAACAAGAAACTGGTTCCCTTGCTTGCACCTCCTTGGTGGTGCTGTGTGCAGGGATCATGCACAGAACCCTGCTTTTGCTCTTGGCACCTCAGAAGTGGCAGTTGGGTTTTGGCCTTTTTGTACCTTATTGCTCATAATTTGCCCCAACTGCACATGCATGCAGTTATTTTTAGTCTCTTATAGTTTCTTTGTATTCTGTTGCTCAAGGAGATGTTTGTCCAGGTGCAAATGCTCCAGTAAAGGGTCCCAGGTCCCAGGCCTCAGCCAGTCTCAAAATGACTTAGCTGATGTTAGCCAGTCTCTGTCTTTGGTCATCTCAATGCTGACATAACAGGAACATAAGTGGAATAGCCATGATGGCTGTGATGGAGGCTACACATGGGCCCAACAGCATGAGCCCTCCTTTACAACGTTCATTTAGTTACTGCAGCTGCTGAATGGCCAAATTCCAGCAATAGATACTGTCTTAGTTCAGGACGTTATAACAAAGTGCCATGGACTTGGTGACTTATAAGCAACAGAAATTTATTTCTCACAGTTCTGGAGGTTGGAGGTCTGAGATCAGGATGTCAGCATAGTCAAGTTCTGGTGAGGGCCCTCTCCCAGGTTGCAGACTGCCAGCTTCTCATTGTATCCTTACATGGTGGGGAGCAGAGAAGGGAAGCAAGTGCTCTTGTGAATCTTATATGGGCACTAATCCCATTCATGAGGGCTCCACTCTCATGACCTCATCTAATCCTAATTACCTCTCAAAGGTACCTAATATCATCAAACCTTCTAATATCATCACGTGGGTGGGGATAGGGTTTCAACATATGAATACTGGGGGGACAAAAGCATTCGATTTATAACAGAGACCAATGCTGAGTCCCCTGTATGGCACCATCCCTCAAGAATACCTACCAGTAATTGGTGACAGCTTAATTACATTGAACTCTTTTCACCCTGGAATCAGCATATGTTCTGGGTGTGGGTTTGCCTTACCTTCCTGCAGGACGTCAATTAACACCACTATCCTGGAGCTAGAGAGTGTTTGGTCCACCAGCAGAGGATTTGCATGACATTGTATTAAACCAAGGTACCCTATCTACAGCAAAGGACGTGTGGAAGTGGATACATGATCGTAGGATTCTCTAACCTTATTAAATACCACACTATCAAGAAGCTGCTTGCCTAGTAGAGTGATAGAATGACCTTGTGAAAGCACTATTGAGGTGCCAGCTTAGAGATGATAACTTTTAAAGATGGGGTGTAAGTGCAGTATGTCCCCTCAGTCAACCATCATTATATAGTTCCATGTGTCTAAGAGGCAGAATACATGGACCCAGGGACCAATGAATGGTTGGAAGTAGGAACAGCCTCATTTACCACCTGTCTCAGTGGCCCACTCAGTGGGGAATTTGGGCTTCCTGTCCCCACAACTCTGGGATTTATGGGTTTAGAGGTCCTGTTTCCCAGAAGAGGAGCACTTCCATCAAAGAACAGTATTACCTCCTGTTAAGCTTTAAGCTATGCTGAAACTCCATCACTTCAGATTCCTCAGGCCAAGAGACCAGCAGTCACGAAAAGGAGTCGACCTCCTGGCAGGAGTAATTGACCCTGCTGCTACATTAGTAGGGTCTGGAAAAATCTGTTTGGCCCTTAGGTGATCCACTGGAGGATTTTTTAGTACTTGTTGCCAAAATTTAAAAGTAAATGGAAAAATATATCAGTCATGGCCTGAGAAAGGCATGATGACTGGGAACTCAGTCCCTTCAGGGATGAGGTCTGAGTCACCCCATAAATTAAACAACCTACACCAGAAGAGCTGCTAGTTGAGGGTAAGAAGAATCTAGAATGGGTAATAGAGGAGGGATACGATGACAGCCTCAAGACCAGCTGCAGTGAGTTTGTCCCACTGACCTCTTTCGGCATCCTCAGAAAAAGAGACCAATCAGAATCTTGGAGGATTTTCCCTAGAGCGTATCATATGAAGCCAGTGGATACAAGTGGCACAAGTACTGGGCTGTAGTGGATATGGGGCACTGCTGAGATTCTTCTCTTCAAGACTGAGGCACTGAGTTGCTGGACTGTTGATGGCTGATAGTTCTCAGCTGAATCCCTGTCTGGACATTACTTTCAGCTGAAGGGAGCCACCTCAAGATTATGCCTCTCCCTGGGAAATAGCCTGTGTTGAATGACTGGTCACTGTGGGGTTATAAAACTCAGTCCCAAAAAAAAAAAAAAAAACCTCAGTCCCTTGACTCAAGTGGTACAACTCAGAAGGACCATCCCAGCTCCAGAGAACCTTGTGGGATTAGCTGAGTCCTTTGTTACAATTGCAATATAGTTCAACTCCTCCCTGTGCCCATTCCTATTTCCTTTACTCCTCTGTAATTGTTGATCCTGAGTGCATTTCTCAAGAACTCTCCTGCATAGCAACAACCATCTCAGAGTCCATTTCCCAGGGAACACAACTGAAGTCATACCATGTGTTATTCGGGTAGATCAGCAAAGATCAGAGACTCTATATGAAGTACACACAACTGTACTGCAATATACAATCCTGATGTGTGGTCTTATTTAGTTGGGGGCTGCAGTAGGCACTTTACATGCCTTACTTTATTTAATCCTTTTAGCAACCCTGGGAGGTGGCTACATGTCATTCCCAAGTTACAGATGAGAAACTGAAGCACGGAGAAGTGAGGTATGTTGCTAATTTCATACAAGTAGTTAGCACTGAAGTTGGAATTGGAGGTTCATCATTCTGCCTTCTACTATACTATGCTGTTCTAAAGGCTTTTGGAACACAAGATGGTAGGTGTTTGCTGGAGGCTCCCAATACATCTGAACTGAGTGTGTGAGACTGTGTGTAAGGGGCTCCCAAGCAGTACATGATCCATTCATAAGTTTACCTGTAAGAAAGCTAGTCTACTGGTCATTGTGGTTTATCCTCTGATGGAGAGAGAGGAGTAATTTAACTTGGTAACTTCTTTGGGATGGATTAGCTGTTAAAGAATTTTAAGTGACATAGATTTGTGTGTCCTATTGACCATGAGAATGAGAAAGAAAATGGTAGCAAAGGGACAATAGTTTTTTCTGCTTTGACTCTAGTTTTTCTTAATGCTATTGACCAGGTGGTAATTGGAAGCCAGGCTTGGTGTCCTTGCCTCTTGTTGCTATGGACAGTAGTGAATGTTGAATAGAGATTATGTCAGGGAGCGGAGAAAGTTACAGACCCTCATAAACCCAGGGAGGGTCTTAAGCTTGTATCTAAGTTTCTTTACTCAAAGCTAATTTCGGTTATATCATGTTGTAAATAAAGTTGGCATTAGAGTACTGCAGACAGCTGTTGAGAGATGGGCAAAAGTACGTAATTGCGGCTCTCATAAAGAATTCAGTCTTGTACTTTCAGTACATAGATGATAATTAAATTGAAAAACTTTAACCTTCACTAATTACAGAATGTGCTTCAAACCCTGACCATGGCGGTAGTTATTGTGGTGAAGTCTCCTGGTTCTGTCTATAGTTTATTGCATTTGTGAAACTTCTCTTCATTTTGCCTGATTTTCACCAGTGATATTTCTCGTCTGTGGTTTGTGTTATGTGGCCTACAGGGGAAAAAAGCCACCTGCTTAACTATTTAAATAGTCATAGGTCTATAGTTTCCTGAAATAACCCAGTCTAACTTTCTCAGGAAGGTGTGAAATTCCCTTTTCTGGGAATTGCTTTTTGCTTCTGATTCTTGCCCTCAGTGACATCTATGCCGGTATCTTATTTCCATGCTAAGTGAGATATAGTTAAAGCATAAAAATTAGCAAAAGACATCACCAAAAAATATCCAGGCAAGGTGTCCCCTTTGCTCAACTCCCTTTATCCTCTTTGCACTGACCTCACATCTTGGTAATGGCTATATATTGGGGTATATTTCTGACTTAAATTTTTTGAAGGCTAGTAATTGTCTTCTGGTACTTGTTATTCCTGTTGTCAATATTTCTTAGATATGATATTCTTCTAAAAATATTTTTTTAAAAACCCCTAATGAGTGAATTCAAAAGGCTGGGGTTTGATGTGAGGGGTCATACACTTTTTCTTGGTGTAAACCAGGAACACAGGTAATTTCTTTTTTCTTTTCCATCACTATTTCTTGGAACTTTGAAAGCACATCAGTGAATCAAATCAGCTTCCCCAAACATCAGTGGATTGAGCATAGCTGAGAGTTATTATTTCTAATTTTAATTTTTATTTAAAAAAACTTCAATGTGGGCTTCCCTGGTGGCGCAGTGGTTGAGAATCCGCCTGCCAATGCAGGGGACACGGGTTCGAGCCCTGGTCTGGGAAGATCCCACATGCCGCGGAGCAACTGGGCCCGTGAGCCACAACTACTGAGCCTGCGCGTCTGGAGCCTGTGCTCCGCAACAAGAGAGGCCGTGATGGCGAGAGGCCCGCGCACCGCGATGAAGAGTGGCCCCCACTTGCCGCAACTAGAGAAAGCCCTCGCACACAAATGAAGACCCAACACAGCCATAAATAAATAAATTAAAAACAAAAACAAAACCAAAAAAAACTTCAATGCTATGAAGGAAAAAAATTATTGAGAGGAGGAGCACAAGAGAGTCTTTTGAGCTGGAAATGCCATATATCATGATCCTGAGTGGTGGTTACATTCATTGAGCCGTATGCATAAGACTTGGGCTCTACATTGTATATATGTCACACCACAATAAAGCAAACTAATATTTTCTAGTTTTGAAGCATCTTTTATTTGAAAGCATTTAGAACATGAGATAAAGTAAGGGAAAGAAAATTTTAAAGTGTAAATTGTAAATTTTAGTTCCATCTATGGAACTAAAAGATGTCATGATCTAGAAATATAACTAGCATATTTGGTATACAAAGTGGATTGCCCTCTACCCTCTAGCCCTGGATTTTTAAATTTTTTATTGATGTATAGTTGATTTACAGTGTTGTGTTAGGTTCAGATGTACAGCAAAGTACATATATAGTATATATATATATATATATATAATGAATGTGTGTGTGTGTGTGTATACACACACACTTCAGTCCCTTGGCCTGGTGCCAGAGAGGGAGTTCTCTTTGTGCCAGATGATTCTTACCTCTGTCCCTGCTGTGGGACTTAAAGGTTTAATTCTAGGGCAATTAACCTGCAGATCTTTCTCCAAGTCTGTGACCTTACTACAATGTAATGAAACAGCACCTATGGTCCCTGGGATGGTCATGGACAAAATTTCCAACCGTTGGAGGGGAATTCATTGGAGTCAGGGGTTGTATTAAGGATATCTATTATAGAGATAGAACACGTCATAAGGGTGTAATGAGGATGAGAACAGGTTGGAACACTTACATTCCTGTTAACACTTGGCTAAGCGTTTGTGGCAGGCAACTGCTAGTGCTGGCAGATTAATGAAGAGAGAAGAAGGAAAACGGCTCTGTGAGTTCCAGGCTAGGTTCATCATTAAAACAGGTTTGAATGTCACTTGGACACTGTGGAGTTGTAGTACACCCTTTCAGTGTGAATCCCAAGAACAGGGAGAGCCTGAACAATAGGGCCCGAGAGCTGGCAAATTCTTGCCTTTCCTCCTCTCATCCACCTCTTCTTCAGCAGCTAGCTCAAGTTTCATATCTCTCACCACTTCAGCCCATATTGGTCTCCCCATTCTTGTTTTGCTTACGATCTGTTTCTTTCACATGGCACTCTATAATTTTTGACCTTATTTCTTCAGTGGTTCATATGAATGACATAATTCTTCAACTTTCTTGGAGGGAAAACATCACCTTCATTTTGTATCCACTTTAGGGGATAGCACATTGCTTTAGAGGTATTAGGTAATCAAAATATATCTGTGGAATGAACAAATAGTGTAATCAAGGCTTCTGTAATATTAGGTACTCAATCTTTTGTTTAAAGCTAATGCTGTGTAAAAATGAGTGCATAACGATATTATTTTGAATCTCAAGTAATCTCGTTCTTAAGGTTACATTCTTTATTTACTTTTAATTTTCCTTTTGCAATTGAATCTGACAAGAGACACCATTTGTGTATGTGTAGGAAATCCTTTGCCCAGTTTAGGCTTCCAGTAAATACAGGTTTTAAATAATGCAACATGGATATGGCTCATTATAGTCTCTAAATAATTACCAGGACCTTCAGTAAGGGAAATACTTTTCTGATGGATCATTAGATACCCATTTGTGGTAGACTTTTAAGCCATTAATAATCATAGAGATTGTCTTAATTGCTTTTGGAGTGAAGAATTCTTTTGTGATACGAAGAACTACGTTCCAATTCATCTGTTTTGCCACCCTGGATTTTCTTAAATTGGCTTGCTTTAAAATGGGCATACTTGTGCTTAAAAAAGCTCCAGAGACCTTCCATCCATCTACAAATACAAAAATAGCAATAATGACTGTCACCCCTCCTTTTCCCCTGTCAGTTATGGGGACTATTTAAGCTTCTTTCTTTCTTATGCTCTAGAAGTAATGTGTGGTTTAGATTCAACTCCCTTTAATCTGAAATTCTGACTGAGCTCCAAACCACTTAGCAGCCTGCCATTTTTCAACGGGAGGGGAAAACAGCAATATAATTTACTGTC
Organism: Eubalaena glacialis; assembly: GCF_028564815.1. Taxonomy (NCBI): domain Eukaryota; kingdom Metazoa; phylum Chordata; class Mammalia; order Artiodactyla; family Balaenidae; genus Eubalaena; species Eubalaena glacialis. Next base: position 77,881,139 of record NC_083719.1, read on the forward strand.
CACATTTTATAGTTTCCCCTTTAAAAAACCTGGTTACACAGTTCCTGTATTTGCAGAGACTAGAGAGTGAGATGGCTTTTAAACGCAGCCCTGGCTGGGCAATGCTGGGAAACTCAAAGGAGCTGACAGGCCATCTAGCTGGTGCAAGGTGCTGAGAGATAAGGGGCTCTGGGAATAACGTTGTCAGGGAAAGTGTGAAGGAAGATGTAGGCATCACAACAGGTTTGATGAGCCAAAAGGGGAAGCACTGTACGAAAGGACAGAGGGTCACGGCTGGCCTCCGCCACTGAACTTAGGTGTAGCCTAGATAAGAGTCGTGTCATTGTTTTAGTCAGGCAGCAGCATTTACTGGGCACTGACACTACTGGGGACTTTCTTTACCGTTACCCTATCTGAACCCTGGTCTCTTAGAGATTCAGCCAAAAGAATCTCTGGCCTCACATACTGCTTTTATTACTGAACAGGCAGTGTCTGCCCTGGGCCTTGCCTAGGAAAACTGGAGAAGAGGTGGGATTCGTGAGGCCTCACCCTCAGGATGGTGTTCCACCCACCGGGACTTTCCCCACTCTCCTTGTCCCCGTGCTCAATTGCCTCACATTCTTCAGCAGTTTTCATTTTCTCCTATTCACTTCATCTGTTCACTTCCAGCTCACCCATTCATGGAGCGGTTACTGAACACCTACCATGGGAGGACACACACTGGAGAAATACTGTATTCACCAGCGTTCTCAGACAAACAGAATTAATATGATATCCTATATATGACATAGCATTTATATATATAGATATAGGTAGATTATTTATCTATGTATGTATGTATGTACGTATGTATGTATGTATGTATGTATGTATCCATCTATCTATACAGTTAACCCTTGAACAACATGGGAGGGGGGTAAGAGCACAGACCCCTGCACAGTAGAAAATCCATGTATAACTTTACAGTTGGCTCTTTATATCCAAGGTCCCACATCTAACCAACTACAGGTAGTGTAGTACTGTAGTATGGATTTATTGAAAAAACTCCACATATAAATGGACCTGCACAGTTCAAACCTGTTCAAGGTCTCTCCCTCTCTCTCTCTCTCACACACACACTCACAGATTGATCAGTCTATCTTTCCATCTGTCTATCTATCTGGCCATAATCTATTTAGATTTATTTTAAGGAATTGGATTATGGAGAATGGCAGGTCCAAAATATGCAGGGTAGGCTGACAGGTTGGAGACCCAGAGAAGAGTTGATGTTGCAGCTCAAGTCTGAGGCAGTCTGGAGGCTGCCTTCCCTCTTCATTGGGGGAGGTCTGTCTTTTTTCTATCAACATTTTCAACTTACTGGATGAGACCCATCTAAATTATGGAAAGTAATTTGCCTTTCTCAAAATTTACTGATTTAAATACTAATCTCATCTAAAAAATACTTTCACAGCAACATATAGATTAGTGTTTGACCAAAAATCTGTGTACCGTGACCTAGCCAAGTTGACACAAAATTAACCGTTATGGGTACTATGTATATTATAAGTGAAAGTACTATAGGCCCTTGTCCTCAATAAATATATGTTTAATTAGAGAGATGCTCATATAAATAAGTAAATAACTATAAATCAAGTCATGAGCCTTGTGATGAGTACTTTATCAGCTATCAGCAAAGAGCTTTGGGAATCCAGAGGAAAGAATGATCAATTCTGACTGGGGGTAGTAAGAAAGGCTTTGTAAAAGGGGTGCAATTTGTGGTGGATATTGAAAGCTAGGTAGGCTTTTGCTAAATGAAAAAAGGTAGGGATTGGGGGAGGGGAAACAGTCTAGGTCCAGTAAAAACAGAATTTGTTCATGAGTTCATGTATTTTCTAAAATTTTCAAACCTTTGAATGGGATTAGTGCTCTTTTAAAAGAGATCCATAGAGCTCTTTCAGCCTTTGGACCATGTGAGGATGTAACAAGAAGCCTGCAACCCAGAAGAGGGCCCTCGCCCAACCATGCTGGCGCCTTGATCTCAGAGTTCTAGCCACCAGAACTATGAGAAATAAATTTCTGTTGTTTATAAGTTGCCCAGTCTGTGGTATGTTTTTAAATAGCCACCTGATGGACTAAGACAATGATTTAAACAAATGACTCCAAAGGAGTGGGGTTGGTGCTATAATGGAGGTATCTTTAAGGTACAGACGATGGAGTGATGAGTTCCATAGGAGATGTGAGCAAAGGTATATATATTGCAAGGTGTGCTGAAGCAAGGGGGCCTGGAGTCTAGGCAGCTGATGAAGCCAGAACCAAGACAGAGGCAATGGGAATAGGAAGGAGGGACTTAACATTAGATTAACACTCTGTAAGTCTAGGAGACAAAGCTTAGTAACTGATTTTGGGAAAGTGGAGCAACTTAGGTATCAGGACTCTTAGTTGCATGCAAAGGAATACCCTCAGCTAACTGAAGTAGAAAAAGGATTATGGAAAGATATTTCCTAGGTCACAGGATTCCCAAGAGATCCAGAGAGTCAGGATTGGGGGCCATGCAGCCAGGAACCATGCTCACACCACACCATGAGGTTCCTATAGTGAAGAGTCCACTGTTGGCACCACTGGGCACTGTGTATCACACCACAGGTAAACTCTCATGCTGGGCATGGGATACCAGAACCTCCACCACTGCTTGCTCCAAACTGCATACCTCTACCTTCAACCTCATGAATGTGATACTGTACAGCTCTGGTTTCCTCACTGGGTCAAAAGCTTGTATCCCGGCTGCAAGGGAGGCAGGGAAAGGGACATTCTGCCTTTTCTACTTTTGGGGGTTTGAGGAATTTCTCAGATTTGGAATGGATGATCACAAGATGCTGGTGGCAACAAACATGGCTACTCCAGGTGGAGAAGGAGAGGAAGGACTCAAAACTGACTCCAGGGTTTCTCATTTAGCAAATGGATGATTAGAGATACTGTGACTAAGGTCAGGAAACTGGAAGGAGGAATAGATTTCTGGGGCTAAAAAATTTAGTTTGTTTTCAAATACATGGAATTTAAGATATCCGTAGCACATCGGTGTGATGACAGTTATACAATAGGCAGTTAGTAATTTGGATCCCAGGTTCAAGATCGTAGGTAGAGCTAGAGATGTATATTTGGAAACCAATATACAGATGTGGGAATGGATAAGGTTGATCGGGAGGTACATAACCCTGGTGAACGTTGCCTCTGAAGGGCAGATAGAAGAGAAGGAAGACCCACTCAAGGATTTTGAGAGGTAGAGTGAGAATCTAAAGACAGAAAATTCGAGGGTCATAGAACTCAAAGATGCAAAGGAAGGAGATGGTGATCAAGAGAGTGAAATGCTGCAGAGAAATGAGTAGAGTGAGGGCTAAGGGTCACTGGGTCTCACAGATAGGAATTCATTGGTGGTTTGTAGAAGTTCTTTTGCCTCAGGCCAAGATCATGACCCATTTAAGGGTGGACAGTCACATACCCTATACCTCTCCTTAGCCCCTATCCAATATACAGCTTTCGTCCCTTTGTCCCCACCCAGTCCTCAACTGCCCTTCTTTTAACCCTCCCAGTGTCCCTTTTCAAGACCAGCTTACCGTACATTTCCTAATAACAAACCTTCCCTCAAACTAGTATCCCATTTTAATCTCAGTCCCCAGCTGTGCCTTTCCCAGCCTCACTGTTCTATCAGCTCCCACTTTCTTCTCCTTTGCTGTCTCCATCCCCTCTCTGTTCTCTTTGGTGTTTCTTCAATTGCAGGGTCACTCACCTAGCACCCCATATCAGTCCCTAGGCCTGAACTGGTTCCCCAATTCCTTATTCCTGGATGTACTTCCCATCTACCAATCGAACTCCCATTTACCCCAGATTTGCCAGTGCTTCATGTACCAGAACCCTCACCTACACCCACCATTTTCCCGGCACTGGGGCTGGTCTCAGTCTTTGGAGTCTTTGCTGGCCAGCCTTTGCCCTACTTTTCTCTGCCTATCTCTCTCATTTCTAGTCCCTTCTCTCACTTCGGATGCTCTTTTTTCTCTCTGGACTACTTACTTTTGTACTTCTGTACCTGCCCTTTTTCCTGATCTGCTAATTTTAGAAAAAAGAATGTCTAAAGAAATTCCTTACCTTTCAGAGGCAAATACTAAAGTATTTATTGATGCAATAATATGATGACTGGGATTTGATTCAAAATATTTGGGACGCGGGTTGGTATAAATGGAGAAATGACTGGTTATGGATTGATAATTGTTGAAGCTCATGAGTACATAGGGGCTCCTTATGTTATTCTCTATTTCTGTATATGTTTAAGTTTTCCATAAAAAAGTATTAATGAAAAAAGTTAAAATGTATATAAGTAAAAAAAATGAATTGATATAAAGAACACTATTAAGTAATACTAGTATAGATATGGCAAAAATATGATATGGCAAAAATTATGAAGGTGATATTTGAATGCCTAAAGTGGAGAAAACACCAAGATAATAGAGAAGGAGCTTAGAATGAGTGGGGATATAGAGCGTTAGAGGAAAGAAGTCTCAGCAATTCCATCGTTTGGGCTTGACCCTCTTGGTGAAGGCGTCCATATGGTCTCCAGGGAATGAGGGGGTGGGGAGTAGGTAGGACTCGAGTGAAGAATTTTGAGACAGCCTTTGTGGGGAAGGGGAAGGAAGCCAGCTAGAGATAAGCTGCAGCTGAGTTTGGAGAATGTGCATCTGCAAAAGGGCTGCTCACCAGTATCTTAGCAATGTAAACCGTCTTCTAAGTGACTCTAGGGACCCTCACAGGTGCTTCAGGTTTTCTGCAAAACAAGAGAAGTCTTTTCTGTAAATCAGTGAAGATGTAAACTGCCTGTAAAACCTAGTTGTCTAGAAAATCTGTTTTACATACTGGGTTTCAGGGAAGATATTTATTGAAAAAAGTTCCAGTGCTAAAGTGCTGAACTTAATAAGCATTATCCCTGGCATAGCTGTTTACTTTCTGGTGTGTTACACACTTGTTGCTACTTTTGTTGTAGATGTTAGTAGGATACACTGTAGGATGATGGATATTGAGTCCATCTGAAAGGGAAGGGAATATTTTTTTACAATTTTTATTTTTTGGGGGGAAGTTTCTCCTGCTTTATTTAATTTTATTTTTTATTTTTAATTAATTTTTATTGGAGTATAGCTGCTTTACAATGTTGTGTTAGCTTCTTGCTGTACAGCAAAGTGAATCAGTTATATGTATACATATATCTACTCTTTTAAGGGAAGAGAGTTTTGAGAGTGGCTGTTGCTCTTTGGAGTGGCTCCTAGGGGTTTATTTGCCCTCTCTTTGGTTTTCAACCTATACACACATACACACACACACATTCAGTTTTGCATATAATTTCAAGGGTTCAAAGACCAGAAATCCCAGTTAAAATCCCATATCCGAGCCACTTGGCAGGAGACCGTAATGGGGAACATGTCCATTTGTGTTTAGCAAACAGAAGGCTCATTTTTGGCTCTTAGAAATGATGAGCAGTATTGTCACTGAGATTGTTTATTCTCCAGGCCTCTAATGTCAAAACTTGACCTTCTTACCTTAGAGGATTTAAGTCTGACTCAAAGTCTGTTATCCCTTTGATGTTGGCTAATATACAGAACACTTGTAACAGTATAACATGTCCACATAGCACAAGTTGTATTTTATTTTGTATTTTAAAAGTAACCTATGTGTGCACGGACTTACACAGTGACTCAGTAGCTGTCCTGCCATATTTAAGAGAGAGAAGGGAGGGATCTAACATTTACTGAGGATTTAGGACACATTAGTTGCTCTGTGAATAACTTATTTAGTCAACACATTATTGCCATTAGACAAATATTACTTTTCCTATTCGAACGATGCAAAACCTGAGGTTCAGAAAGTCTAATAAATTTGCCTAAAATGACCAGTTAATGAGTGACTGAGCCAGCATTGAAACCCAAGCTTCTTCTAAGTCTTTGCTTAACAGAGAACACTGGATATTTGTTGCGTTTTGGCTACTTGTGCTCATTTCTCTCTTTTCTGGAGAATTAGTCCCCCTGTTCCTACCCCCCTCCCCCCACCCTATTCTGTGATGTGGCCTTAAAACTATCAATCGGGCTTCCCTGGTGGTGCAGTGGTTGAGAATCCGCCTGCCAATGCAGGGGACATGGGTTCGAGCCCTGGTCTGGGAAGATCCCACATGCCACGGAGCAACTAGGCCCGTGAGCCATAACTGCTGAGCCTGCGCGTCTGGAGCCTGTGCTCCGCAACAAGAGAGGCCGCGATAGTGAGAGGCCCGCGCACCGCGATGAAGAGTGGGCCCCGCTTGCCGCAACTAGAGAAAGCCCTCGCACAGAAACGAAGACCCAACACAGCCAAAAATAAATAAATAAATAAATAAATTTTTAAAAAAACAAAAAAAAAAATACTATTAATCAAGTTACCCTGACTCAGGACTCAAGGTAGGATAATCACATTCTCTTTGATTTGTTTGAATCTTGCATGGAGAGACTGAAAGATTGAAAAGTTTGTTGGAACTAATTCCTTCTAGTATTAACACCATGAATGAATTAACTGTTGACTCCTGCTACCTACCCACCGTGAGCTACCCTGTTGGTTCTCTAGATTTCTTTTTGATTCTGTGAGCTATTCAACATCCTTTAAGAAACTCGTTTCTTTTGTAGGTTATATAGTTCTCTGAGCTGAATTGTGCTCCCTAAATTCATATGTTGATGCCCTGACCTCCAATGTGATCGTGTTTGGAGATGGAGCCTTTGGGAGATAATTAGGTTTCAAGGAAGTCATAAAGGTGAGACCCTCATGATGAGATTAGTGTCTTCCTAAGAAGAGACACCTGAGAGCATGCTTCGTTTCTCTCTCTGCCATGTGAGGACACAGTGAGAAGGTGACTGTCTGCAGGCCAGGAAGAGAGCCCTCATCTGGGAACTGAATTGACCAGCACTTTGATCTTGGACTTCCCAGACTCCAGACTGTGAGAAATAAATTCCTGTTGTTTAAGCCACCCCGTCAATGGTATTTTGTTGTGGCAGCCCAAGCAGACTAATATGGATATTTTCTATTACTTGCTACCAAAGAATTGACTACTATACAAAATGGCTAGTGAGAAGACATATTTTAGCTTTTAGTACCTTGGTTCTGAGATGGAGGAGAAAGAAGGACAGAGGTCACACCAGCAAATTTAGTGACTTACTATCATTTCTAGGAGGAAAAGTTTCGTGAATAAGGAGGGAGCTGAAACTGTTTCATAGTGTGGGATTTGGGAATTATTTATGGCTTATGCTTATTCTTACTCTCATTTATCTTGTTTGCATTTTCCTTAATTCTGACTTGCTCATGATTTAGCCCTATACAGTGATAAACCAATGCAGATTTAGAAAATAAATTGGCCCAGGATAACTTTTCCTTCAGGCTGCAGAACTGGTGAAATGAAAGCTAATCCCTAAAAAGTGATCTGCCAGGAAGAAAAACTGCACTGAAATGGGCACTAAATTTCTCCTTCCTACTTGTTTGCTTTGGTCTTAAAGAATGTAAGAAATTCTTCCGACAGGAATTTCTTCACTGGCTCTTAGTCACCTCTTCCTAACATAGGTTCATCTTTTATTTTTAGAGCTTTGTTTGGATCTATGTGTCTTTTAGCTCTGAGTAGTGCCTTCCATGAGATAATTCAATTCTGAGAAATCAAACCAGGTGAAGATGAAATGTAAGATTTTCCCCACCTCTACTGTACTTTTTGTCTGCTTTTAAAGATGTATTCTTTCCCTCCAGGATTTCTTGGCACCATCTATATTTTTTCCTCTTAGTTACAGAACATTTTGGGTTTGATGGTATCCTAGCAATTGTGCAGTCCACCCTTCTTATCTTACAGAAGAGGAAATAGAGGTCTGAAGAAGTATCTGGCTTGTCAATAATTATATAGTTAGTGACTGAATAGGGACTTGAACACAATTTTTCAGATTTCCAGTTTCGCGTGCATTCTATTTCCACGAGAGACCAACTAATTGACCAAGTCAAGAGAATAAAAGCAATTCCCATTCAACGCAAACTGAAGAAAAAATAAGGAAAAGAAGAAGAAATAGAGTTTTCAAAGTATTGAGTTTCACTAGGCAAAAGGGGAAGATTTTGAGCCATGTGGAGGAAAGAGGCAGAGAGGTATTGCTTTTTGGATGGATTGCTTTTAAGCCCACTGCCAGATTGCTTTATTCTCTGGGCAAGTGCCTGCATGTTTATTTCATGGGTTAAATGATCCCTTCAAGGTGAATGAAACACCATCTCATTTCTATGTGAACAAAAATTTTAAAAAGAACTTTTTCCCTTTTGGGAGTTTGTCACATTAAATATGCTTGTTTTGAGCATCTGTGTTGAAAATGGGCTAAGGGGGACTGGAACTTCATCTTACTTCTCTAATTGGCTTCTTGCCTTAACTGTCTTGCAAGAAGCGATGATGTCTGGGCGCCCTTTTCCTTCCCCGGCTCAGCACTGAATGTCCACTGTCCGCTGGGTAGCTTGTCTCTTTTTGGGCAACCACGCCCTAGGTCAGGATGGTTTGTTTTCAGTATAGGGCCAGCTGTTCCAGGATTACTTTTTCAGAGTTGGAAACCACCAATTTGAACCCTGAGGCAAAAGGCTGAGAATAAAAATGTAAAGAAAAATGTCAAAGAACTTTTTGTCAGATTGTCGCCTTTCTATTTGGAACTGATTCTATCTTCAGTGTTATTCAGTATCCGTGCTCTAGACATATTGCTCTAAAGAACATATGATGAAAAGTCATAAATATTAAGTGAAAACACACATCCTTCTCCTTTCTTCTAGGCAACAAAAGCAAATATTAAAAAGGAGTAGAATGACTGAAATTTATAATCTTCCTTCTGAATAAAGAGGTATTTCATGATAACACGAAGGGCTTGGGTTCTGGGCCTGGACTCTCAAGTCCCTCATTGTGTAAATAAAAGACAATGATCAAAGCAAACATTTTGGTGAGGAAAACAACTTTGGAGCCATCCTTACCATAATGGGTTGCTGAAGTTGAGTAATTAGTAGCTACAGAATTTAGAGCAGGGTTTTAGGAAGTCAGTCTCTGTAGTTGAAAGCATATGCCATGTCATGAGAATTTGCTGTACCATAAGAATATTCAATGAATTCTTTAAAACAAAGAAAAAGGAAAAAGATAAATATCAAGTTCAGTAATTGAAGCTTGTTGTATTTTGGAAAGTTGGCTATTTTTCCCTTTGTATTTAGATTATACTTAACAAACCTTTGAATCATAAATCCCTGTGGTTTTTAATAAAGGTCAATAACAATATAAACACACATTTAAAACCAATTCATAATCATATTTCCCCATTCAATGATACATATTTTTGCATAATAGTCTCTATAGTTCTTTTCATAGGCCTATGTGTTTTATGATATTTATAACCACACTATTTTATATTATGCTTTTTTTAATGTAACATTCTGTTTCTCAACATTAAAATTTCCGATTTTTTATCATATTAACAATTGCTATTTTAAATGATTGCACAATATTTCATATTATCTATCCTAATTTGCTAACTTCTACTATTGGCCCCTTAGATAGCTTATATTTTAGAAATATAGATGTGTATTATAGATAACATTGCATTGAGCATCTTCATGTTTGTAGGTATTTATTTTATTAGTATTGAATTCCTTTCTCCTAACTAAATTACCCTAAATGGTATAAAGGTTAAAGATTATGAACATCTTTATGGTTCTTGCTGTACAACAACATGACACGTTGCTTTCTGAAGTGTTTATGTAATATGACCATGTGACATCCTCTGCAGTGTTACGTATATTGAGTATTATCATTTCTTTGTTTTAATTTGCATTTCTTTGATTATTACTGGAATGAACATTTTCCTTTGTGGATTTTGTTTTATTGTTTTTGCTAGTTGTATTTATTTGGATGTGCATTGTCTATGACAGTTCAACAACTTATTTTTTCCTGTTTAATAGGTTCTCTGAAGAATAGCACACTTTGATCTCTGGACACTTGATTGTCTATTCTAAAGTGACCTTCAACGCAGAGGTAGAGAATGGACTTGAGGACATGGGGAGGGGGAAGGGTAACCTGGGACGAAGTGAGAGAGTGGCATGGACATATATACACTGCCAAATGTAAAATAGATAGCTAGTGGGAAGCAGCTGCATAACACAGGGAGATCAGCTCGGTTCTTTGTGACCACCTAGAGGGGTGGGATAGGGAGGGTGGGAGGGAGGCTCAAGAGGGAGGGCATATGGGGATATATGTATACATATAGCTGATTCACTTTGTTATACAGCAGAAACTAACACAACATTGTAAAGCAATTACACTCCAATAAAGATGTTAAAAAAAAAAAAAAATACAGTGATCTTCAGGCCAGAAGCATAGAACAGTTTCTTCTTATGTGAGATTTGCCTGAAACCATTGCACTACATTTTAGCTGAAATAACTATTTGTACCATGAGGAAACTATTCCACTTTCTCACTATGTCCTCAGAGAGAGAGAGAGACCTCTCCGGTGGCTCTTATTATACAGGCATTAATCCCATCACATCGCTCCACCCTTATGACCTCATCTAAACCTAATTACCTCCCACAGGCTCTATTTCCAAATATTACCACATCTGAGGTTAGGACTTCAATACATGAATTTTGGGGGGGACACAAGCATTCAGTCCATAACAAGAAGGGGAGAAGTCCCCTTCTCCCTCAGGTCACTCCAACCTCTACCCAAGTACATATCCTCTTAAGTAAGGGGGACTTGATGTGTGTTAAAAACAGAGGTGAAATTTCATGAACACTTGACTGAGCTTGTAAAAATCTAGTCAGTAGATATGGAACAAAATGAAATGAACAAACAAGAAAACAGTGTGGAAAGAAAGAAGTTGGAGCATTTTACATCAGGGCCAGTCTCTAAGCATGATTTGTCTTGTGGGTATTGATGGTGGCATGTGGTTTTAAGAGTCCATTTGGAAGGGTATTTTTATGTCTTGTAAATCATGCATTCTGAAGTTTGAGTCTCTGTCATGAACGATAGGGATGGAACATCATAATGCAGGGATCTTAGCAGCACTAGGAATTACGTCGTTGGTGACTTCTCTCCTCCCCCTCCCCTTCTCTCCCTTCCCTTCCCTTCCCTTTCCTTCCCTTCATTCCCTACCCACATCCCTTGCCCTAAGCTCCCACATACCAACTGGCATCAGGCTAGTTACACATCTGGTTATTTCTTTATTTTTCTTTTGTGAGTCAGAAATGAATCAATATCCTGGCAAGGAGTTAAGAACGCTGGCCTTTTCAAAGAGCTGTTTTGTAGGTAAATACAAACATGATAATTTGAGTGTTTAAAAACTTAAGCTTGAATAGTTATTTTAGGATTAAAAAAATTCCATTATTGATAATTTTAAAAATGCAATCAGTTTGTAGAATCTGAATAAATCTTATTTGCACATGGTAAAAATGCAAGCATTACAAAAGGTGTGTGGTGAAAAACAAATTTCCTTCCCATCCTACAATCCCAGTTCCTTTGTCTCTCTTTTTCTCAGAGGCAACAACTACTAATTTCTTGGTAGTGCCCTATGGAAACACTCCCTATATAATCAAACTTAAATATTATTTATATAGTCCCCCTTAAAAAATCCCAAATAGAAAATACTATATATACCTTGTTTTTATTCTTATTTTTTACTTTTAACTTAACTATGCCTTGTTTCTTGGAGATTGGTCCATATCAGCACATACAGCTTTATGCCATTCTTTTTACTGGCCATATGTTGAAGATATGCTGTAATTTATTAAATTAGCCCCCTACTAATAGGTATTTAGGTTATTTCTAGTCTTTTAAAAAACAAACCCTACTGCAATGAAAAGGCTTGTATATATGTACTTGTGCATTTGTGCAAGTATATTTATAATATATTTGCATGCTGAATAATAGCATGAAGAGAAATGTGGTATTGTAGTGGTTAAAAGCATGGATATTAGAGTTTTACTATCCACTACCTGCCTACCACTTACTAGCCTAGGGACAAGTTCCTTAACTTTCTGTACCTCAGTTTCCTCATCTGTAAAATTGGTATAAATATTGGTATAAATAATAGTACATACTTTGGAGATATAAATATTAAGGGTGCTAATATAAGTACAGTACTCTGACTTAAGCATATAATATGTTCTCTATAAATTATCTTATTGTGATAATTTTCTAGAAGCCAGGACGTTATCTTTTAGAAGCATCAATACTATTATTGGAGAATAACTTTTTTCCCCCAACCCTGATAAAGAAGAACTCACTGCTAAGCTTGTTATAAGTATTGACATAACTGATGCTTAATTTTGGCTCAAAGGAGATGGTTGGGAGGGCAAATTGAGAGTAAGAGTTCCTGCTGTAGGTGGGAGGTTGAATTTAGTCTCATTTGTTTTTGAACATTGGATTAAAAGTCATCATTTTGGGCCTCAATGTTCTTGTCAGTTATATGCAAGGATTAGATTAGATGATTCCTAAAGTAACTTCCAGCTCAAACAATTTTGTCTGTGCTTATTCCATTCTCAAAATGAGATATGATTTATATGGCATAGGCAATTGTGAGACATAAAATTAAATCCTGACTCATGTAACAGTGTCACTTTGCACATGTTGTTCCCTCTATGCGGAATGACCTTCCCCCTTGTCTGACTGTGTAGCTGAGCCCTGACTCATCCACATAGACTTAGCTCTGGCTGTGCTTTCACGGTGAAGCCTTCCCTGGGTACCCCAGCTCAGTTAGGATCTCTCTCCCTTTGAACTATTTTGGCCCCTGTGTTATGTGGTGGGATAAGAGTTTTAAATTATTACCCGATAGCTTTTATTTGTCACCCCAGACTCAGCTTTGATATTTCATCTTTGATGCACCAAGGAGGATGAGATGACACAGTCTTTTCTTGGATTTTAAGATTCAAAATCTGGGCCCTTCAGGGAGTGAGAAGGTACATGTACATAGATAAACCAATCACCAGGAAAAGACATGCTGAGCAAGTAAAGCTCCCAAGCTCCAGAAGAAGAGAGAAAGCTCTCTGGACTGGAGGAAGCAAGGGGTTTATAGACACTGTGGGCCTCTGACAAAGGAGCAAGGCTCTCTGCCTGGTCCTCTTGGTCCTTTCCCTGAGCTCAGCACAGGAGTAAGGAGTGTGGCAGAAATCCCCCAGAGATGTGCAGAATCTGAGCCCAGAGGGAACCCATGTTTCCTTTCCTGGATAGAGCTCAGCAAGGTGGGAAGAACCCAGAGTGGACATGGGGGCACAGAGTACCCAGGTACACAGGACTGAGGGAGCTCGCAGAGGTTCCATAGAGTGTGGCATGGCATGGGAGCAGAGGGTGACATCCTGTGCTCTGAGAGGAGCATGGAGGTGGTGAAGGATTGAGGATGGCCCTGCTGCATTTCCTGGGACCCAGTGTGGTATGGGAAACACCAAATTGTCCCATGTACTGTAAAGGGACAAGGGAGTTAAAGAGGGTTGGGCCCCAAGGTACTTTAGATAAAGAACATGGACAGAATCAGCAGTGTCCTACATTGACCAACTCCTGAAGACCAGTTGGAGGACAGCTCAGTAAATACCTGGACCTGATGTTCACACCCTCCCAACCCGTCCCTGAGAAATGGCGGGATCCCAATTTGACTGAGATTCAGTTTCTGTAACCTGGAGAAACAGGAACTCCATGGTAGAAATTTTTTGTTAGAATTTTAAAATATTTAATAAATATTCCTAGGACTTCAAATTCTTCCCTATTGAATCATAAATGTTTGATTCCTTATCTGCTTCTCTGGATCACAAGCTCTTTGAGGGAAGACACTAAGTCTTTATTTTCTATTTTATTTTTTCCTCTTCTTTGCAAGTGCTAACACAGAGAAAGCCTGTAGTAAGCTTTTTGAATGAGTAAATGGACATTTATTGGATGGCTGTTCTGTGCCACAACCTATCCTGGGTACCTTCAGAGCCCTGTGACCTAGACGTTATTATCTCCGTTTTGCAGTTGAGAACGCTAAATGAGACACAGGAAGTGATGTAACCATCCCTGGGCAGTCAGAGGCAGATCTATCATTCACACTCTAGGCCCTCTGACACCAGACTGCCTTCCTAGGTAAAAATGATTCTTTTCTCTTATTGTCTGAATATAACTATGGAATTAGGACGAAAATTAGTTTTTCACTTATTGTAGTAAATTTTTACATATTTCTTGATTACTTTTAAAATAAAGAGCAGAGTGTTCTGTTCATTTGACTTTCTTATCGATTACAAATTAGAAAAAAGTACCTATCACAGTATGACCATGAAACTACAAGCATAATAAATGTACAGATAAAGCTTAATATTCTGGCTAACACTGCTTTATTTATAAAGAAATATATGTTTTTTTGTAGATGATATGTAAAATCAGAAAAGTATAAGAAGTTAGAATTCACTTATAATTTCACTTCCTACAGATACCCACTATTAACCTTCAGTTATATTTCACGCTGATTTCAGAAAATTAGAAAATTTATACTGACACTTTGTTTATATGTCACTATATCAAGAGTGTTCTGCATAGCACAGGGTGTTTAATGTTCGTGGAACCTACTCTATTTAGACTGCAGTGATCAGTGGGACAAGTTATTGGAGTTAGGGCTTCACAGGTAAATTGAGATACTCAATATGCAAATTCTTGTCTTAGATACTCTTCTAGAAAACTTTTAAAATTTCATGAAAAGTGACTATATATATAATCCAATAAGACTATCATGACTACAATAAGGTTTAATTGCAATTTGAAATACCAAGAAGATGGTAAAAATCACCTACAGCATGGTTTATAAATGGTTTAACAATCTGCTGGAGAGAAGAGGGGCCTCATGTCCGGGAGGAATTTGACCACCTGACCTCAGTGTACCATCCATGCCCATGGGCAGATCTGTCACTTCATCTGTTTTCTTGAACCAAAGAGAGAGGTGAGGAAGTCAGTCATGGGGCACAAGAGTGACTGTGTAGCAACTCCCTACCACCCCAGAGGTGGTGAAACGCGGCTACAACAAGGAGGAAAGTTTAGTACTAGATTTACATTCCAAACTTTCTAGAAAATTAACATGTCTGTTTCAGGCCAATTAAAGAAGAAAGGTACCTTCTACCCAAGGTATTAGAATTTTCTCAATGTGAATGGAAACTGCTGTAGAATTGTTTTGGCTTGTTTCCATGGAGTTTAAGAAAGAAGGAGGCCTGGAGGGCAGTCTAAATTGACTTGATGTTTTTAGGTTTTTGACATGTGGAGACTAATCTTATTTCCATGTCAATGTACCCTGTCAGCTGCTGCAGATTAAAATATGATTAGCCTTTCCCTTTAATTGGCCATGTAATAAACTCATCATCCCCAAACCATGGCTTGGTGGTTCAGAGCACAGACTTAGAGCCAGACTGCCTGCATTCGAATCCTAATTTTGCTCTTTATGGGCTTTGAGACTTGGGGCAATCTACTAAAGATCTTTATGCCTCATTTTCCTATTTGTTCTTATCTCATGGGGGTTGTTGATAAGGATTAAATGAGCTAAAACGTGTGAAGCACTTTGAATAATGCCTGGTACAGAGTCAGAACTATAAATGTGTTAAATAAGAAGTCATATAATTAGGCTCCCCATTTGTGATTGCTGGTGAACCAGCGATAAAACAACTAACTGGGAGTGCGCTAATGACATATGGCTGACTTGGAAATCTCATAATAATGAAACAGTGCCTATGTTTTTGTGGCAAAGTGGGTGGGTGGTTTAGCAGGACACTGGCAGGTTAGGGCTGAGTACTGCAGGGGTCTTCAAGCCCACTGGGTTGCTTCACTGAACATGGTATACTGGGGCTGCCCTGGGGAGTGGATAGGAAAACTGGGTTACTTTAGGAACAGGATGCATATTTGAAAGGAGGATTTGGATTTCTCAGATTACTTACCTGGACTGTGGGTGAGGTAAACTGAATCTGGGGATAGATTGGAGAGATCCAGGGTTATTCCTTCTTGCTAGATTTCTGGATAAATCAGATAGAATTTTAATCTTCAATTCACTGTTTCTGTCAGTTACCATTTGTTGGCTGGTATCACATAAGTCACTGCTGGCCGCTTGAATCAGAGAAGTAATTTATTGGAAGCAGGGAAGCTCAAACAAGCAAGAGGAAAGTCAAGGCAAGAGGCTTAGAAGGGCCAGGAATTATGGCCACTGAGAGTCTGGAAATCAGGGACTGCTGCTCTTGTCCCTTGTTCATATTCCAGAGAGGGGAATCTGATAAGCTTTGCTTGTGCCAGGTACCCAACCCTTGGCTAGAGGGCAGGGCATGTAAATTGGCAATCATACTTGCCTGTATTTGATGGAGCAGTTCCTCCACAGCAAAATCAGGATGCTATTACCGGAAGAAGGAAGAAAGGAAGCAGAGTGGACAAAAACAGCAGATGTCTACCACACTACTCTGTATTGCTTCAAGAAACCGATGAGGAAGACAAAAGGCATAAGGAAATAAGGAGACACTGAACACTTTGATTTTTAATCTTTCTCCCCTATTCCAGCTGCCTTCTTCTCTGACCTTGAAGCTAGACTCCAAAGCCTGGACTTACACCAGAAGAAATCCTCAGATTCTGATGGAATTATCTCCTGATCCTACCATAGTCCAATTTAAAGGAAACAGCTTAAAGCACTGTATAGATTTTTATCAAAATGGTGATAGTTGTTTTTCCATTAGATACTTACTGGGTGTCTACTATCTATCAAAAAAAGGCAAATAGCCCTGTCTCCTGCCTTTCAGAAATTTATAGTCAGGGAAGCAAGACAGACAAATAAATTACATGATTACAATGTAGTGTGGAGAATAGAATAATAGAGAAACAAAAAACACGCAGCTAAATCTGCCTAGGGGCTTCAGTGGAGGTGGTATTTGAACTAAGTCTTGAACACTGAATGAGCATTTATAATTTTAAATTGAGGCATTTAATATAAAAACAAAACTGTGATCCAAATTATAAACATTATTCACATGGCTGTCAGTGGCACCAATTTCATCTACTGGCAGGATAAATATTGTTCTTTTGGTCTTCTAAGGTTAAGAAGTGAGCTCATCAAAAGAAAGTCAAAGACTGAGGAACAAATACGCTGTTGCATTCCTAAATTATAACAAGTTTTAAACAAAGCCGCGTTCCTAATAACTGTAGTTTCATGAACTTAACTAGATATAGAATGTGCCAGGTCCCTCCAGGGCTTCTGGAACCCTTCAGAGCTGTCACTTATTGACTGGGCAGCTTGAAGGTCAGAGCCTCTCCTGGATCAGGCAGGGGTCTTGGGTCAGCTACTGACTTTTTATTACAGAAGCTACTTATGCATTTAACATTCATATCTTGGCTAGAACTCATCTATAGTATGCTTTTGGGTTAGTAATATGTCTGGATTTCAACCTTATGTAGAAACTGAAATGAGAGTCAGGAATATAGCAATAAAAAAGAACTCAAAATTCCCATGGATAAGAAGAATCTCATCACAAAATAGGATGATAAAGCCTCACGAACTAGCAGATTATTCTTTTTTTTTTCTTTTATATTCTTTTCCATTACGGTTTATTGCAGGACATCGAATACAGTTCTCTTTGCTATACAGTAGCACCTTGTTGTTTATCCATTCTCTATATGATAGCTCACATCTGCTGACCCCAACCTCTCCCTCCCTCCCCCAAACCCCTCCCCCTTGGCAACCACAAGTCTGTTCTCTATGTCCGTGAGTCTGTTTCTGTTTCATAGGTTCATTTGTATTAGATTCCACATATAAGTGATATCATATAGTGTTTGTCTTTCTCTTTCTGACTTCACTTAGTATGATAATTTCTAGTTCCATCCATGTTGCTGCAAATGGCATTATTTCATTCCTTTTTTTGTGGCTGAGTAGTATTGCACTGTACATATGTACCACATCTTCTTTATCCATTCATCTGTCGATGGACATTTAGGTTGTTTCCATGTCTTAGCTATTGTGAGTAGTGCTAGCAGATTATTCTTACTTAATAAAACTATTGTTAGAATTTCTTATAATGGGAGTGTGTTTTCCTGTGCCAAATGAATATTCCAAAGTGTTGGAAAATATGTTTTCTCTTAGATTGATATGCATGCTTTACCTTGTTGCATGGCATGTGCCTCTGTAAACTACCTCAGATCACTTTTTAGACCAAGGTGGGAAAACAGAGGAAATGAATGAATGAAGGAATAAATAAGCTCCAAAAAATAAAGTCTGTTAAAAATTGCATTAATTATCTAATTTGAATTAATGAAAACTGTCCAGAGTCCTATAAAATGGTTCCTTTAGCCCCATTAGTTTGCCACAGATAAACTGGGAGTGAGAAGACCTGAGTTTTGTCTTGGCTCTGCATCTACCTACCTGTGTGAGTCTAGGTAAAATAGTAGGAGGACCCTGATGGATGAATTGACCTCTGAGGAAATTTCTACAAGAGATGGTTAGCCCTACACTTTTGCAATCTCTTCAAGTCACTCATCAATTTACCCCAAGAGTTATCACTACTTAAATCAACCAAATTCATATAATTTGTGGGGTTTAGTGTAGACATATTTGATTGAGGTCTACTTTTCATTTTAGTAAACATTCCTACTATCTGTTTTGATTAAAACCTCTCTGAAACAGAATTTAATTTAAAGGACATGCAGGCAAAAATAGCACCTCTAAAGGCTGTTTGTTGGTGGGCAGGGATAGATTCTAGGTGACCTGTGGATTTCCTGTTTGTAGGAATGTAGAACGACTTGCTAACTAGTTACATGCTTAGCTTTCATATAACTACTATAATCAATAGTTTTCTCTAAGTGTTGGTGGGCAGAAATCCTTAAGCATAACATTTTGATAGATTCAATTTAGGTATTGAATTGCTTTATTATCAGAGGTTCACTTACATTTTCCCAGAGTCATCTCAAGGTATATAACATAGGAGAGCTAAGAGTGTATGTGCATTTAAAAAAACAAAACAAAACATATTCCACCTAAAACTTGGAAGACCAGTCTTCATAGGTAAAATTTGAACTTCAACTTAATTATTTCCTTTTTTCAGGATTCTACTTTTTCTTCATCTTTCTGTTTTTCTTAGATTCTTGTTCATTCTTGCGCATGGAAACTTTCTCTATACCAGAGGTACATAATAGAGAAAAGGCTCAGCAGAATGGAGGACGAGAGATAATCATAGAAACCCATGTTGAACTAAATGATCCCTGGAATGCAATTTGAAGATGGATGTTCCAAATTATTTTTTCTCTGTCTAGTTGACAGAATAATAAGGGAATCAATCAATCAGTCAAACTCAATCAATGAGAACGGAGTAAAGCTCATCTGAGTGGTGATGGATGATACTTGAAAGTGAATTAGTGACTGATTTGGAGAGATTTCAGAGGAGTAGAGCTAACAATGGCAAATCAGGTTAACTTGTATGTATTGCTGACAGGATGCGGGCTAGGCAACAGCAAATTCTATCCAGCAGCCTCCAACTGCCTGTGAAGCTGACCTAGAGATTACTTCATATCCGATGGACTGAAACAGGTCCATCTGAAATAGTTTTTTTCAGCCTTGAAATTTCCATAATAATATGTATCAAGCCTAGAAACCTACATTTAAGTATCTGAATACATCTGCACGGGGCAAACAACTCCCAACAATGCCTCCATGACAGTATGCTGTTAGTTGCTAATTGGGAAAAAGCACAAGTAATAATTAGAAAGCATTCTGTTGCTTGCTGGGGGGCTCCTTCCCTAGATGGTTAAAATATTCAGCTCTATTGGGCAAACACCTGGTTTAAAAATCTTTGG
This sequence comes from Eubalaena glacialis, assembly GCF_028564815.1. Lineage (NCBI taxonomy): Eukaryota > Metazoa > Chordata > Mammalia > Artiodactyla > Balaenidae > Eubalaena > Eubalaena glacialis. The sequence continues at coordinate 77,900,959 of NC_083719.1, forward strand.
CAGTTGGTGTTAGCAGTGCATATTTACTTGTACATGCAATATCTGTGCAAAAGCTCAAAAAATCAAGACAAGCTACAAATGATCATTTATATGACCACTCTTGGGACCTCATCACCTCCTCTAGAGATAAAGTTCCTCCCATGTCAGTTCACCCTCAACACTCATCTAAGCCACTGCCTTTCCTCTCTGTCCTCTCCAGGCCATGGTGCCAGCAGGATCTGTTCCCCAGGTGTTGACAATCAACACTTCAGCAAGGTGATTGCCAAGTAGCAGAGAAACATTTTGTAATGCATCCTGAAAGGACGTCAAACCCAGACTTTTAGCAGATTCAAATAAGTAAAATTAAGACAAAGGGAAAGTGTGTGGCTCACATTCTCTCAGCCTTTGAAGCCCAGGATTCCTGCCCGGATCCTATAGTTTTGATTGGATTGCACCATTGGATGGAGATATTAGTGTTGCAAATCCATTAGGGGTTTATTCACTCTAGAAAATTTTTATATTGGAAAATAAACTATAGGGTTTTTACTGTATTTTCTACTATATCCATTTCCCCCACATTTCAGTAGTTAGGAAGCTGTTTAATACTCGCCAGTCTCTCTTTAGTCTTATGTTTCTGGTGTATTGTCCCTCCCCCATGCTCTTTTCCCCCAAGAAACAGGGGCAAAGAGTAGATTTTGAATGCTCCTGCTTGTGGCAGGCATCCTCTTCCTGGCTCACAGCTCACCCTGGCCTTTTTAGGCAGCAGGCTGGTGGGGTTACTGGGATACCCAGAGGTGATGTGTGTGGCTCTGACAGTACCCTGGTGGATTGAGCCAATTTGTCACAGCCAATTGCTTATTTTCAGGGATTTTCCTACTTTGCCAGCATCATCTAGGTGAGGACCAGATGCTTTTAGTTAGCATCTTTTGCAGTTTAAGGGGCTCCAAAAATCTTCTTTTATTCCGGGAATCTAATGCCCAGGCCTGAACAAATAGGTTTCCCCTATTCACTTGGAAGGCAGTATGTGATTTTCAAAGGAGCAAGTGAACATATGGGTGCTTTTCTTTTCAACACAGAATGGAACACTGTTTTGGAGACAGTGGGGGAGCAGACATGAGTATGTATTTTAAAGACTGTAAATTGGTGCACACTTTTTGGAGGCAATTTGATTCTATCTACCAAGATTTAAAATACAGATACTCTTGACTGAGGAATTTTGCCTCTTACCATGTATCCCCAAAGTATAGCAGCATATGTGTTCAAGGGCGAATATATATTTATACAGCATTGTTTACAATAGCAAGAGATTGGAAGCAATCTAAATGTCCATTTAATAGGGGACTAGTTAAATTATCGCACATACATACAATAGATTCTTTTAACAATTGTTAAAAGAATGAGGCAGGTCTATATGTACTAATATGGAAAATTTCCAAGATATACTAGGTATCTAAGAAGGGATGGACAATGCTGCCATTAATGTAAAAAAAGAAAGGGGGGGCCGTATGTACACATGTGTATGTTTGTGTATGTTTGTGTATGTGCAACCTATCTTGATTTATTATCAGCAGTTGACTCTGATGAAGGAACTGGGGAGCTGAGAGAGAACTGAGAGGGAAGGAGTATTACTTTTCACTGTATGCCTTTTTTTTTTTTTTCATAAGGTTTTTAATCAAAAGATCACAAATTCTTTTGTGGATGATTGAGTCTTATACTCCAACTGTGAAGCAAGGGAAGAATAAAAGAGGAATATATCATATAACTTGAAAAAAATCTCAAAAAGAAAATATAAAAAGGGAAATGCAATCTTTTTTTTTTTGCTGCTCTGAGACTCTTCCTTGTTTTGTTTTGTTTTTCACACACACACACTGTATTTTATTTTTACAAGAGATAAATAAACTGACACCAAGCATTGTGAATGGATGACCACAACAAAAGCAACAATGATTGCAATTACCAAACACGAAACACACTCATACTATGTCACGATATTGACATTCAGTCCAGTAATCCTCCACTGTAACAGCTCCTTTACTTTGCAGTGAAAATTGATTTGTATAATTTTTGCCTCTGAGTCCTTGTGGGATTTTTTTTTTATTCAAACAGAAAGTCACAAAAATTATAATCATCCTCATCAGTTCACTCAGTTGTATGCCTTTTTATAAAGCTTAAAATGTTTTCCTTGTGCATGTAATTCCTATTCAAATAAGTAGGTAATTAAACAAACCAACAATAAAGATGTTAATTTTTCATCTTTTCTTTAGGATTTCTTCCCACTGCTCGCTTTCCACAGAAAGGATCCTCTTCCTGGTCATTGGTGTCAGTTAGACCTTTAGCTCTGGCCCCAGTGACTAGTGTGATACTCAGCAAATGATTTAGTGTTGTCCAGAGCCTCACCACTGTTTTTCTCCTCTAAAAATGATTAAAAATATCTCAAGACTTGTGAGGCAAGTTTCCTCGCATAATGCCTAGGACGCGATCCTTAATGGGGCCTTGAGAAAAGGAGGTAATGCTGGTGGGATAGGTATTTCTAGCACCTTACTGCAGCCAAAAATCTTTCCTTTGCCCTTGTTTGAAGGCAAGTCTTCTCCTCATAGGACACTGAAGGTTTTATGGCTTACTAGGTTAAAACTAACAGAAACAGATGAGAAGATGCCCTAAAGTAAAGAAGCAAAACCTCTTCTCCACTGGTGTTATGATTCAAAACAGGTCTCCCATGAGGGCCTCAGGCTGGCGTTAGAGCAGGTGGGGCTGTGGTCCCACTGAGCTTGAAGCATCCTCCCAGGGCCCCTGAAGCTTTACAGTTCTTTGTGGCTGTGGCCCTTAGGCTCCTCTTGGGTCCTCTTAGTTTGGCAGCTGCTCAGTCAGCCCAGGAGGACCAACAGCCACCGAACTATTCAGTCTTTTTCCCCCAGTCTCCTGGGGTCTTAACTTTCAGGAAGAGGGTTTTTTCCCCCCTCATTCTATTTATTTTTAGTTTTCAAACATGTTTAAAATATTGCTTCTGTTTTGGTGGGAAGAAGAGGGTACTTTTTGAATAAACTCCTCTCTGGGGGAATTGCTGTGGCAATAGAGTGTGTGTGTGTGTGTGTGTGTGTGTGTGTGTGTGTGTTTCTTTTCGGAGATCAGCAGAGAATCTGAAGCAGCTGAAGTGTTTTGTGTTGGTCCCACTGTGGCCGTGGTCTAGTTGCAGTATACCACATCCTGGATAGTTTTACACACACCAACTTCAGATTCTGTTGAAGCCAGAGGCCATGGCCTTGAATCCACAGAAGAGGACCTAGTTCTTTTGCGCTCTGGTGAGAGGCCCGATACCTATCCATTTATTCTAGCTTTTGGAATTTACTCTGGTTGCAGGTTCACAGGTGCATCTTCATGAGTATGGATATGTCTGTGAGTAGCAGAGACCACAGTACTTTGCACCTGTCTCCATTACCACTCCGCACATTGCATCAGTGTAGGGCTGGGGTGGAGGATGCTGGCTCTGGAGGAAGACTGACCTGGGTTTGAAAGCCAGACTTGCTACTTTCTAGCTGGGTAGCCTTGGTGCCTTAGTTTGTTTTGTCTGTTCTAACAGAATACCATAAACTGGGTAGCTTATAAACAACAGAAATTTATTTCTTACAATTCTGAAGGCTGAGAAGTCCAAGATCAAGGCATCGGCAGATTCACTTTCCGGTGAGGGTCTACTTCCTCACAGATTGTTTCTTCTTGCGTATAACCTCATATGGCAGAGGAAGAAGTGAGGGATTTCTCTGTGATCTTTTTATAAGGGCATTAATCTGATTCTAACCACAGGCCCTGCCTCCTAATATCCTCATAATGGGGGTTAGATTTTCAACATATCAATTTGTGGGGGGACAGAAACATTCAGATCATAGCACTTGGGTAAGTTATGGACTCTCCCAAAGTCTTAGTTTCTTCATCCGTGATACAGGGATAATAATGGTACCTGTCTCATGGGGCTGGTGTGCCCAGCACAGTGCCTGGCACACAGCGAGCCCTCAGTCAGGTACAGTGCTAGCTCAGACCCTGGCTGTCTTTCCACTCGATGATGAGTTCTTGCGGGGCAGACACTGTGTCTTTCCCTTTATTACATTCCAAGTGCCCAGCACATTACCTAAGCACTTGATGAATAAATAAAGGAAAAATGAATGAATGGATGAGATCCCCGAAGCAGAATCACAATATGACTGATTTTGTGACACATTTACCATTCTTATTTAACTGGCCTCCTTGGAAGAACTCCTTTTAACTTCATTTCCTTCTTGACTACTCCTCTCTCCTTGGAAAACTCTCCTGCTTCTATAAATTATTTTCCACAGGTGCCTTATTATAGTTTGTTTTGTCTTTTTTGGTCTTAAAGAAACCCTCTCATTCTCAAGACCAAAATAAAAGAAAAGGGAAGAAAAAAAGATATCAGATTTATAGCAGATTTCGTTAGTATTTCTTTTTCCTTAAAATACACATTTGGCTAGAAAATAGGATATTTGCTTTTCAGGATTTTATGTATAAAATTCCCTTAGGTCTACTCTGTGGCATTCAATATGTATCCTTAGACTCTTTCCTCTCCAAACTTGAGTTGGGCATCTTTTAAGTTTTCACGTAGCTTCCTGATGTAGCTTCATGATACCCAAATTCAAGATCGCCATTACTGAGTTGGTTCAAACTATGCATTATGACTTTCAAAAAGTGAAAACCGACCAGTTAACTGTTTTGTATTTGACCTAAAATTTTTTTTATGACATACTACCTATAAATGGGAATAATTTGATATGAGCTTCCCCCCCAAATATTGTGATTATAAAGAGAAGGCACTGGAGTTTTTCTATTTCCTGGAGAGAAACCTCTTTACTTCTGCCTTTTAGACATGGCCAAACTGGGCTCTGATACCCTGTGGGCAGCGTTATAATCATAGAAGGAAAGAGCTGACAGAGAACATAGAGGTCCCCCAGTCCAACCCCTTCATTTTACAGAGAGACTGTGTGGCTTAACCAGGATCACAGAGCTAGTGATCGGGTGGTGCCTAGAAGCCGGATCTCTTAAATCATTGTTCAGTGATTTTTCTAATTCATGCAATGCCTTTTCTCCTACACTCAGGATTTAGAGGCTTTAGTGATTCACATTCTGATATTGTTATTCTTAAGTTAAATAATTTGAGGATTGATGGCAGAAGATTGATTTCATTGAGGAAATTCCACAGGCAGTGATGAGGGAGTGCCAAATTATTAAAATGAGAGAAAGCAAAAATGAGGGATCAAACAAAATGTGTTCGGGATCATATTTGATAGGAAGACCAGCATTTTGTGACCTAATTTATTACCTAGTTATGGATATGAGTCTAGTGCACATGAAATGAGCAGTGAACAATATACAGATGTTTTGTGAAGTGACAGATTATATGGTACAGAGAAAATGTTTATTGAGTAGTGCAGGAGTGAAAGAAGGCTTCATGGAGGATGTGAAACTAAATGCAGGCCCTGAAGAATGAGCAGGGTTAGGATGTGCAGTTGGAGAAGCAGGGCATTTTATACAAGATCAAACAGCATATGTGTAGTAGTGGAAGGCACTATGAAGCAGTGTGGGTGTGAGTCTTGAGTGTTCACGGGAGATTTGTGAGGAAGCCTGTCTGACTGGAAAATAAGGACGGGTTGGTAGGGTGGAGTCAGATTATAAAGGACTGAAAGTCAGGAGAGCTCAGACTTGTAGACCTCAGGAAGCTCACCTTGAATTTTGTGCTAAAGTGTGACTATAGAGACCTGTTTGAGATGGTCACTTGGGCAGTGTGGTTTGGAGACTCTGAACGGCTAGTTACCAGGCACTTGAGTGTACAGGCAGGAGATGGTAAAGATGTCAGAGGCAAGTGGAGATGGAAAAGAAGAAGAAAATATGTAGACTTTCAAAGGAATAATTACTGGGGTAACTGGTTAGATTTGGTAGGTCGAGAGAAGAAAGTGTTCAAAGTTGGATCCAAGGGTTTTAACCTGCGTCACCAAGCTCAGAAAAGTTTGTCTTTGTCCCTGAACTTCTTTTCCTGCCAAGACTAGAGTTTGAGCTGATTGCTCTAATAGAACCTATTCCTGTTGGCCAATCTTTCTCTCCCCACATCTCTTTTCTTCTTGTTTCAGGTTACAGAACTGTTGTATTAAGGACGTGTCTCATTTCCCTTAAGGAAAAATAATCTTTTTAAAAAGGTTCTTGGTTCCTTGCACCTGCCTTCTGATTATTGTTGACTTTGCCACTTAGTTATCTCATGGTTAAATATATAGAGAGATCCCTGGAGCCCATTAATCTCTGCAGGTGAGAATGTATTTAATCTATGGGAGAAAACAACATTACTTACCTGGAATGTTTGTTCTCTGACTAATAATTTAGTCACATTGATCCACCCTCTATGCCCAATGAGTTCCCATTTGTATTGGGGGGGGCATTAGAAATGGTTTAATTCACATATATAACTAAGGAGTCAGTTGAGGGACCTTGGTTATACTCACTAGGAGACTGATGAAGTTAAAAAAATATATAGTGCACAGAGGCCTGCAGATCTTGTATAACAGAGTGACATTTTTTTTCTGGTCCAAGAGACATCTCATTCTATCACTGCCATATCTCCTTCATCCTGAGAGACTGAGAAGAAGATACACTAGAAGAGGGCTGTGCTGCAGGTTTTCCTAATGCCAGCAAACGTTTATGTAGTATAAATATTTATTATTATTATTATTTAATCCTCACAGTAATCTTGTGATTACTTGTAAATACAATTATCGTTTTCATTTTACAGATAATGATACTGAGAAAGGCCGAGAGAGGTAAAATGAGATGGGTATTAAACCGGCTCTCTGACTTGAAATCCTGAATTTTTCTCACTCTACTGTGAAGAGCATGGGCAAGAAGTCAGGCTCACAGAAGCTGCCAACTTGTTTAGATGTTCATTTTTCAATTATGTGACACTCCTTCTTTATGGATTGTTTGGACTCGTCTATTACAACAAGTAATTCAGGGGGTTGTATGTTTCTTTCCACTGGCCATTAGTTCCTGTGAACTAATTATGTTAGGAGTCATCCTTACAGCTGTCTAAATTACCCAGCAAACCCAAATTCTTGTTTTGCTTTTTATAAGGTTCTGCTTGACTTGGGAAAAAAATGGGTGTTCCATTTCTTTCACTGTATTTATCTGTGTGGAATGGTAACTTCTACCTGCTCTTGGGAGTTTGGCTCAAAGCCAAGGTGAATTGGCTAGTTTAGGCTTTATCTTGTGTCAGCCGTTTTCACAGGGGCAGCATTTTGAGAAAAATGTCACAACATGGCTGAAGGAAATGCTGGTTTGCAAACATACTTGCTGTGGTTTCTATGATTTTACTCATTTTTTTTACCCCATTAGGCTTTCTTGATAAGCTTATCTTTTGGACATGTGTTACTCTAAAATAGAGTTCCATAAAAGGTGGCATGTTCTCTGCTTAAACATGTGGCAAATCATCAACATCACTCCTTTTAAATTCCAAGAAAATATTCTAGGCACCAAGGAAAAATTAGCTCGGATTTCTTCCTCATGTGATATAATCATTGCATTCCTTGACTGGAGGAGACCTTGAGAAGGCCAGCTTATACTTTCTACCTTGCCCCTATCTTCTTGACATGGATCCATTAAAAACATCCTTGGAAAAAAAATCACACTGTATTAAACCCCTAAAGAGAGTCCAACTTCTTTTTATTATTAATTCTACTGTTTAGCATTTAGACTGTGTTTAAATAACAGAAAAATGCAGATGATGACAAAGCTGACCAACTTTGTAGCCATCTTCCTGTTTGTTTTGGCCCCTACACAGCCAGTTGAATTGATTATGTAAACATCAGCTATTCATATGGAAGAAGACTTAGAGTATGTGGCACTCAGGTCACAAAGAAAGACCTAACCTTAGTATCAGTAAATTCATCTTTTACCTTACCTCAATTTCTGGGGTGTTATTCAAGTAAATCTCCTCTGAAGCTGCCCTAAATGGAGATGGCAGTACCTTCCTGCCAACTACTGTGTAAGAAACGTCCATATATACTGAAAGATAAGATAAAGAAACTTTGGATTCTTAGAGTAAATCATCAGAGACCTCTTTGCTGCTCAAGTCATCCTAGGGACCTAAAGTTGCTCATTAAATGAAATTGCTTATAAACAATTTAGCATAAAGCCCAACAGTTTTAAGGATTTGGCAAAAATTAGCTATTCTTCTTATTTAAAGAAACCAGAGCTTAAAATGAGCCCTCCACACAGAGGAGGACAAAGGAAGGTGATAGAACAAGTCGAAGGTGTTGGGAGCAGAACCAAGCCATTGTCGTAATGAATCCCTCTGAACAACTGTCATAACTTTAAGGAAGAGGCATTCTCACTCACTACCCAAACACGCCTCTGCAATACTGTGGTGTTGCTTCCATTTCATTTAACCACGTAGTAATCTGTTCCCTATTTATCCAGTTGACCTTGTCATTCTCAAATCCTCTTGTTTGAAGACCCTGGCTTTAAGACCCTATTCCATTACCATCTGCAGCAGAAGTATCTGAAGCTAGATGGCCCCTATCACCTGAGTGAAGGGCTGTACCTGCTTGGGTCCAGCAGATCCCTAAAGTACCTGATCAGATAACATTAGGTGAGAACCCCACACCAGTGCTCTGAGCAGGCCAGTACCATAGACCCCCATCAGAGCTGGCAAAAGGATGCCGCTCCTGGGGAATATTCCCATCAGTGGACTCCTGTTGGCAGTGTTTTGCATGTGTTCATGCAGATGAGTCACACAGATCACCAAAATTATCCAGCGCACTTAAGAAAACCACAATTTCGTGTGCCCTACCACCTGATATTCTGATCCTTTAAGTTTGAGATAGGGCCCAGGGAAAAATTTTAGAAGCTTCTTAAATGATTCTAGGAGCCTTTGATCTAAGTAACTGAGCTTTTCCAAAGGAATGATTTATCCTGAATGAATGGGGAAGCTCTCTGAGCTTTAACAGTTACTCACCTACCTACAAATGTAATATTTTACAAGGCTTTGGAGGGCTCTGATTTAATTCCATTATTAGCCCTTATTGAATTAGTTGTACCTCCTACAAAGTTCATGACAACACCGAGGTCTTTATTGGGATTTCAAGGTAGGACAGACTCTTCTTAGGTCACCTTCAGTTTCTTAGACATGGGCTGGTGGACTGAGAGGCAGCAGTGTCTGGTCAGCCCATCTTCCCAGGCCCCCCACTGCAGGATCAGCCTCTTCTTTGCCCAGTCTTGCCCAGGTCTGGAAGTAGATTGATGGCCTTAGTCTATATTCTTCTGGGCCTGGCATGAGTTCTACCACATGCAGGTTGTATCTGGTGTGCCAGATGTGAGTGCTGTGTGACCTCTCTGTTGGAGCCTGTCGCTCCCCTAACATGCTGGCTTCTGCCTCAGTTTACCAGCCTAACTTTCCAGTTCTTCGCTGGGTCTGCAGCCTGCCTTGAGTGTTGGCCCACTGGCCCAGCCCTCTACCTTACTGCCTGGCTCTTGCCTCTTCTCTTCTGTGGCCAGCTCTCTGGATTCCCTACCGACTAATCCTACAGCGCATGGAATGAAGTGTCCTATGGGGCTAACAGTACATCTCTAGACTTAAGCTGTCTGCGTTGGACGCTGGCTTGAGCACCTTCTAGCTGGGTGAGCTTGGGCAAGTGACCTAACCATTTAGTTTTTCCACCTTACTTTCTTCATCTTTCCTCCCTTAGTCTCTTTATCTGTAAAATGGAGAAATAATAGTATCTACCTCACAGAATTGTAAGAATTAAATAAGACAACACATGTAAAATACTTAAAAAGTGCTTAAGTGTAAGCTGCTCTCATTATGTTATTATTGGCTTACTCGGAGTCATGAAACCATTGCCTGCTTGATTACAAATTTTGTCTGCTATATGAAGTTGAGTTCACCGCATCCTTTTAACATTGTCCATCATGCTGCCCAGCACATGAGTTCCCAGCTGCTTATCCTCCCCCATCCCCCAGTAATGTCAGCTGTGTTTCCTGGTACCCTGCAATTATCTTGCCCAACCAACCTCATTTATAATAATTCATTCTCTTCAATTCTCTTGCTTTTTTCCTGACTGAATTGACTAAGTTCCTTCAGATTCATGGGTTTTAATTTCTAATCACTCAATCATCTTTCTGCCTCCACTTTAAACCTTTTCCAAATTCTTTACTCATTTAATTGCTTCATCCAAATGCAGTTTAAAAAGGTTACAAACTAGGCTGAGGGCAGTGGAAAGATTATCTTGGGGTTTCTACGTGCTTTCCCTGATTCTCCATTCAGGAGCATGCTAATATGATGAACCTCAGAATACAGATACTCATGTGCTGTCACTCATAACCAAGCATTTTCTGTGTTTTGTTGCATTATTCTACAAAAATAAATAAGATCTCCTCAAGAAACTGCCCATCTGTTATGGGAGGCTTAGTGGTAGGCTGCCTTCTTCTTTTTTTAAATTAAAAAAAAATTTTGCAGTGGTGAGGATAAGGAAATAATGATGAGACAAGAAAGAGTATTGCTATTTATTCAGGATATTTAACTAGTGCCATTTTGTGCCAGGCTTTGGTCTAGGTGCTTAGGAGGATATGAATGAATAAAACAGACAAAGATCCATGTCATGGAAATTCTCTATCAACAGTGGACACAAAATCAATAGTTGTTTTTTAATCAAAAATATTTTTGTTAAAATGTGGAGGGTAGAAATATTTTAAGATGTGTTAAAGTTTAAACAGATCATCGAGGATTGGGAATTATGACATTTTATAACATGCTTGGCAAAATCCAGATGCTAGTGATATTTGAATTAGTAAACAATAAATATAATAAATAGTAAATGTAATTACCTTGATATCTTTTACATTTTCAAAAACTAAACTGAATAGTGAAAAGTATATAATTTTATTCTGGTGATCTGGAATCTTGTAGAAAATGTTGATGAGGCTACGAGGCTCTAAGGTAAATTGTATGTAGTAAAATTTACAAATACTGTTTGACAGTGATCAGCCATCGTCTACGAGGGGCTGGCAATCTTTTGGATTAAAAAAAGTCAGATCTTCATTTATTATGATTTTCTGAGTAGTAGCAGAGGTGGCGTTCCTGTCTAAGAAGAGTTAACGGTGATGGCGGCAAGAGTAGTGGGAGGGCAGGTGTGAGAGTGGTTTAAAGATCATTTTCTTCTCACATCTATGTTGTTAGGTTGTCTGGTGGATGTAGGGGTTATTTCAGGACATTCAGGGGCAGCAGAACTGACAGAGGATACAGAAAAGAGAGAGTAGTTCATTCCAGCCTTTAAAAATACAAATCACTTGGTGAAGAGTAATATCTTAATTCTTTTTAAACTAACATGCTAATATTATAGGAAAGAAAACCGCATGAAACCGTGTTTTGAAATGGTTCTGATATTTTAGTATATTTAAAGTTATGTGTTAAAATATTAAATAGAAAAAAATAAAGCACAGCTATTAAAAGAAATAGAGTGGAAATTTAGAAATTCAGAGCAAATTCAACAAACTGTTATTGAAAATCCAGCCTGTATTCAGCATTTTGCCAAGACCCTGTGAATACAAAAATTGGCTAAGACACATCTCTGATTCTCAAAGAACTCACAGTATGATAAAGGGTGAGAGTGACACACACACACCACCAAATAAATACTATTCAGTGTTGCAGATGGTCTATCAGGCTAGATTTTCTCAAATTGCAGTGTGGTGGAGAATGGGCTGGTTCTGGGTGTTATATTATCAGGTTTTCTCTCTCTTTTTATTTTTTTTCTTTAATCTTATGGCTTAATTGTATGTGTGGCTCTTTGTGCAAGTCATCTCAAATTCTTTTGAGAAGTAGGAAATATCCTTTGTCAATCAATAAAGATAATCCTCTGATAAAGTAAAATTTGAATACACAAATCATGTTGGTTTTACTCTAGCTGAGGCACAATGAATCTGGCCAGAATTGGGAAGAGAGGGCAACTGTGAAGGAGGATTCTGCAGGTGGAAAGGCTGGTGAAATTATAGTTCTGGGGGATTATAGGAGAGGGAAAATTGGGTCTGCCTAGGTAATTAGTAACGAGATGTTTAAAAAGTTTGATCCCATTTCTGATCCCAGGGAGCAGGTTGAGAAGGTAAGATTTCACTCAGTAGCTCCAAAGCACAATCAGATGAGTATAGCCTAAATGTTTCCAATTCTGAAAATCAAGACAGGGAGAAAATTTGGGCGTGAGAAGTAACACTGCATTAAACAAGTAGTGACAGGAGTCAAAGAGTCATGTGATGGAAGGCACCAACTTATTTGTATGAGTTTGCATTTCTTTAAATCTTATTTTATGTAGTTTTAAGAATATTTTATATTGTTTACAATAAGCAATGCTAATGAGTAGCTTCCTATTTATATTGTTACTTTAGTAAAACTTCTTTTATACAAACAGAAAAACTGACTCAATTGTATGCTAAATATTCTGAGAAACTTATCTGGGGAAAGCCAGCTGGAATACATGACGTAATCCAGACTCTATTGTGTCCCCTAGTGGCAACAACACAAATTGCAGGCATAGTGATCCTGCCCAGGAAGAATTAACCAGCCTTGCAAATCCAAACCTACTGAGTGACAGTAAATGGCAAATTATGGCAGGGATTGATTGGCAACCACTTTAGATCAAGAATGGAGCATACTATATTGTCGTTACTTATTCCTGTATTTCCCACTGTGTGATAAATTTTGTGAGAGCAGGAACTGTATTTGACTTATTTCAAGTTACATCTCTAGAGCCTAACAGTGTATGATGCATAGTTGGTATTTGAGAAAAGTTGTTAAATAAATGAGACACTGGGGTGAGGAGTAAGGAGAGAAACAGAAAAAGGGAAGTAGGAGGACCTCAAAGTTGAACTGTATTTATTTCCCAAATTTGCCTAGAATCCTCTTTGGCTTTTCCCCTGAGCCCAGATGTTTAACTCCATCTAGAAGGGCTTATTAAGTACTAAAAAGAGTCTTAATTTTAGTTTTCAAAGTATTGATTTGTCTCTCTATTGACAGCATGTTTCATAACAACGTTAGTAATTTGATTGGTAGTTTCTTTGTAGTCTTAGAACTAAGAATTCAGGGCAAAGATGTGAGATTTCAGACCAAAATATATTTTCCATCACCTAAAATACACCAAATAGAGTAAGACTATTGTCTCCAGAGAATTCTCAGCATGCAGGCCTGTCCATTTTATAGAGAGCAGGTAATGAAGTGCCTTTATGAAAGTGCCTATTTAACTCATCTGAATTAAGTGGGAACAACAAACAGAAGAGTTTTAACCACAGAGATAAAGTAACCATCTGAGTTGCAAAGCCAAGAATGAGTCCAAGTTAATGGACACATATTAGGAAAGGCTTAGGAGAGCCCATTAGAAAAGGCACTGCAAAAATACAAAATGGGGTCTTAAAAAGGATCTTCTCCATATGGATTAAGGATTAGTGCTTTGAAAATATGATAGCACATAGAAAAATAGCATTAGGAACTGAAAAAGCCATTTTCTAAAGAAGCCATTCTCACCCAGAGCGCAAAAGACGCCTTTCAGCTGGAGTGGCTTTTGCCATTGCCTAGTTCCAGGGAGCTGCAGCACTGGCAGGCAGCTTCACATGGCTCCTTCCCTGCAGGAGTGCCAACAAGGAGAGGCTTCCAGACCCTGTCTGCACAGGAGACCAGAAAGCTCAGGTTCCTTAAGGTCTAAATAAGGAGATTCATTCTAAGATTCCTCCTTAGTCAATCCTTGATGACTCCAGAGATGGTAGCCCTGTTGGTTTCATTATGTTATTTAAAGGAACATATTAAAAATGTTAATAGGACCCCATGACTAACTATATGTATTGTAACACAGGATAAGGTCGGTTTTACACACCTTTTGTCTATTTTATATACTACTAGCCAGACTCCTTAGGTCCTCCTAGAATTTCAGTGAACAATTCCAGCCATCGAAGAAACACTTTTTATAAAAGTACTAGTTTTCAGTGACTAGCATATAAAAATAATAACAGTTTGACCATCACCTCTCGGCAAAGGTACAACATTTTTAGACGGTAAATAAACAGAAGGTTGTTTTAAGGTGCAGTAAACCTGAGCAAGGAAAAGTAGTCTGGAGATGAATGTAAGAGCAGGAGGGAGGGTGGAAAGGGAGAAGAAATCTGGGTGGTAATTCTACAATCCTGTGACTCCACCGTGGTCTGTGTTCCAGTGACGTCTACAACAACTGGCGAAATCTCAGGGCCCCTTGTCCCCTCAACTGACTGAACTGTTAAAAGGATTCCCAGGTGATTTGTACGCCCACTGAAGTTTGAGAGCTTGGCTCCAGCGGTCCTGAGAGGCTGGGTTCTGAGTAGTAAATCTACAGTTGCTAGGGCTTCTCAAACTTTGGTATGCATGAGAAACACCTGGGGAAATTGTTAAAAAGGCAAGTTCAGGGCCCAGATCAAACAGGTTGTGATTCCGTAGGTTTGTGTGGTGCTTAGCAAAGCTGTATTTCTAACACATTTCCCAGGGGTTTTGGCACAGATGGTCATTGGAGCACACTTTAAGAAATCTCTGCCACTGATATCAAGATCTGGCAAAGGAAGACTATGCTTACTAAATCTATTGAAGCAGTAGGCCCTTGAAAACTTCCTGTCTGGAAATAGTAATGGAATTCCTTGTCTGAGACATGATAACTGGTTGTAGGACCCCAAGCGCTCAGCTTCCTAGCTTTATCTGTGTTCTTTATCTGTGTCACACTGAGCTCTTTGCTCTTTGCTTCTAAAACTCTGTGTGCTTCAACACCTTAGTCTTTGCTGTGCTCTTTGCGCAGGTTTCAGAGTCTGAAAGGCTGTGTTTGGATTTTAGCTTAAGGCATGTGCTAATTTGTTGACCTTGGGCAAGTGATCACAGTCTCTGACACTCAGGTTCCTCATGTGTAAAATGGGTACTGTAGTACCTGTATTATGGAGTTATTCAACAATTACAAGAGAAATGGCCTGTGTAAAATTTACAGCACAGTGCGTAGCATTTAGCAGACCTCAGTGCTTGATCACAACTACTTTTTGTGTTCCTTTTTTTTTTTTTGAGTCTGGAGAGCTCCCTTTTTTCTTCCAAAACGTGCTTGTTGTAGCATTCCTTCAAGAGCTCCCTTTACTTCCACCATGAATTACTAACGAATCCACATTCTCATAGTACTTAAACATTTCTCTCTTTGTGTTCCTTTTTGTCATGTGTTATTAGTTTGTTCTCTGTCTTTTCACTGAACTGTGAGCTCAACAAGACAAGCAGACAACAACGAAAACAAACTCTGTCTTACCCCTCTGTAGTTTTAGCGCCTTGCACATAGTAATATTTAAGGCAAGGTGTTTGTTTATGTGCTACACACTGTTCTAAGCACTTTTAATGGATTAACTCGTTTAATCCCCAGAACAAGCCTATGATGTAGATGCTGCTATTATCTCCATTTTGTGGATGAGAAACTGAAACACAGGGGACTTAAGTAACTTGTCCAAGGTCACACTGCTAAGCGGTAGACCTGTAATTTGAACCTGGGCAGTCTGGTTCCAGAATTCAAAATTTAGCAGATCCTAAACGAATGCTTGTTAAACTGCATTACACTGTGAATACATCAACTTTAAGTGAGGTCTTTCCTCTTCAGAAAATGGTGTTCTGAAGATGAAAAAGGAGCAGGTCAAATCATTGCTCAGTTTTCTGATGTATTTTATTAACTTGAAACAATATCAAAACAAATCATAGATATAAAACGGTTACTGGGTTCCTTCTGAAAGGAAACTTCAAATCTGTTATGAATGTGATGGTAAGTATTCAGATTATTTCAAAGAGCAAGATTTTGTCTAGCAGCAGGAATAAATAAAGACTTCCTGACATTGAGATTTCTTTTTTTAGCTTTATTGAAATATAACTTACATATAATAAACTTGCTCATTTAAGTGTACAGTTTGATGAATTTTGGCAATTATATGTAGCTGCAAAACCTCCACACAATCAAGATATAGAAAAATTCCATCACCCTAGAAAGGACGCTTGTGCCCCTTTGTAGTTGATCCTTTCCTCTGACTCTTGGGTCCAGGCAACCATTGATCTGCTTTCCGTCACTATAGTTTTACCTCTTCCAGAATGTCATATAAATGGGATCAAACAATATGGTAGTCTGTTGTATCTGGATAGTTTTGCTTAGCCTAAAGCTTTTGAGATTTATCTGTGTTTTTATTTTTATCAGTAGCTTTTCTTTCTTATGGATATGTAGTGTTTCGTATTATAGATATACCATGATTTATTTATCCATTCCTAGTTGATGAACATTTGTGTTGTTTCCAGTTTTTGGTTATGATGAATAATGCTGCTGTGAACATTCATGTGTGGAAATATGCTTTCACTTCTCTTGGGTAAACACATAGGAGTGGGTGTGCTGGGTGGTATGATAAATCTATGTTTAACTTTATAAGATACTGCCATACTGTTTTTCAAGTGGCTATACTCTTTTGTATCCCCCCAGCAATGTACTACAGTTCTGGCTGATTCTGTCTTTGACAATATTTGATATTGTCAGTCTTACTAACTTTAGCTATTCTAGTGGCTGTTCAGTGGTAGCTCATTGTGGTTTTAATTTACATTTTCTTGATGACTAATGATGTTGAACATGTTTTCTTGGCCTATTTGCCATTTGAATATCTTCTTCTGTAATTGTCTGTTCAAATCTTTTGTTTATTTAAAAAATTGGATTATCTTTTTCTTATTGATTTATATTTATGTTTTCTAAAGAAAATATACTCTTAATATAACCTTTTGTCAAATGCCTGGTTTGCAAATATCTTCTCACAATCTGTGGCTTGCATTTTCACTTTCCTAATTGTGTCTTTTGAAGAGCAAACATTTAAAATTTTGATTAATTTCATTTTATCCATTTTTTTCTATTTTGCACTTTTTGTGTCTTGTTTAAAAAATCTTTTCCTAACTCAGTGACACAAGGATTTTCTTCTAGAAGTCTAATAGTTTTTTACATTTAGGTCTACCATCATTTCAAGTTAATTTTGAGTCTGACATAGAGATTGAAATCCTTTCAATAGAAATGCTTTCACTAGAGTCTTCTCTTCTTGCTGATATGCCACATAGCTCATTCTGTAACCATGTCAGGTTAAGATGGCTAGGTGGAAACTAGTATAAGAGAACGTGTGGGTGTGAGACTCAGGGAAACCTTTTAAAGCTGGTAGCTGTTCAATTTTCAAGTCCCACAGGACATGGTATTGTTTGAATTAGGCTTGTGACTTTTTGTGGGCTGTGTAGAAAAAATGAGAGGGAAATATCTCACAGTAGATATGGTGTTCAAGTAATTTTTTGAAATCTTTAAACTTTGGGTGGATAAATATGTTTGAATCAAAGTTAACTAGCTAGAATAAGGATGACTGTACTTATGACTCCAAGTTTTGTTGAATTTTCTAAATATTAGGCCAAGTGATATTGTTTTGCTTGGTTTTTCCTTTTTTGCCCATTTCCAGGAAGCACAAAGTTCTTATTTGAAGAGAACAAACACTTTTCTTGCTGCAAACCTGTTTGAAACAGGGAAGGACCAGTCTCAGGAAAACTTTTCAGCCTGATGTCTTTTTTCCTAGCCTGCCTTTTGCCCATAACCACTCCCATACACTCTGTTCCTAAGACAGTCTGAAGTTTCAAAATGCCAACAAAAAATTCTTTGTGTTTAGGTTGTTTTGGATTGTTAATTATTGGTGGCAATGGATGAGTGTTCAGCACCTTGGAACTTTTGCAAAAGAAACTTAATAAGGATACGTTTGCTGTAGTTGGAAAAGTATTTGATGAACAGCTGACCTTTCAAATGTTTACATGAGTTGAATCTCTGAACTGGTAATGTTAGGAAGGTCCAAGTTCTAATTCAGACTCAGACACTGAATCCCTTTGTAGGGAAAGCTTTTAAATATCTTCAGTTTTCTCATTTGTTTTTTTAAAAAAAGGCTGACTTCGCTCACCCATTAATTGGTTAATGTTTGTGAATGTTTTGAGAGGGTGAAAAGCGCTTTCTCAGAGCAGTGCCCTATCGTTCCTTCTCATGATTGTGGTTTGTCATCCACCTGAAGTAAGTGGGTAAGTCATGTACCAAGTTTGCACTGTAGAAAGGAAATGATTCTACAGATCCTTAACCACGGGATGAAAAAATATGTTTCTTTCACGTGGAGTTGGTGAATAAAGCATCCACTGTTCTGAGGGAAAAATGCCAAAGGAAGCCTGCTTGTGTGGATTAGTTCACTTATGAATACTTTTAAAAATATTTACATAAATCTCTACTGACTAACCAGTTCTCTGAGCACATTCCATAAAAATTTCTTTTCAAGCAATTTCTTTTAGAAATTCATACATATATATTTTTTTGTCCTTTGTGTCTTGCACGAGGGCTGGTGTTCACGGTGCTCAATGGACTTAAAGAAGCCAATCCATGCAGCTAAAAGAACTGGGGAGATGGGCTGAGGAAGAAAGCTGGGGTTGAGAAATTCGGAAGGACCTCCTTTCTATTGTGGCTTTTCCCCCCTGAGGTCCTATTTCAGCTTTTTTTTTTTTTTTTTCTTAGATTCAGTTGCTTCATTGCTCGAGTTCCTCTTTCAGATGACCTGTGTTCCTCCCACCCGTGCCAGTCAATATGGCTGTCTCACCCTAAAGCTATTCCACAATGCTCCCTCTGTGGTTCTGGACATTATCCTGGGAGCAGCAAGTCAGGGTACTTCCAAATTTTCACTGAACATATCACTTTGAGATTCTTCTAAAAGCATTGATCATTTTGGTTACAGCTGGAATATGAAGGGAATTCTTAGGGAATCCATGTCTTTACCATAGTAGTCATCTGGCTCCCATGAAGGGAAGAAAGGATTGTGTTGTTATTTTTGGAAACAGAAAAAAGAAATCCGGGCATCTGCTCATCTCTGTTGAGGTCTGACCACAGGTTGAAGGAATGGAGAATAGAGGTCACATTTAGGTTTTTATTTGACCTATAGGGTGTTCAAAAACTGAAAAGCAAAAGAAAACAAACAAAACTAACAAAAAAAGAAACCTCAAAAACCCAAACTGAAATTCCCAGCATTTAAAAATCTGGAGGTTTCATATAAAAATCTGAAATATCAGCTTCTTTTGAAAAATCGGAAAGACTGGTATCTCTGGATCTGCATTCTGACATGGCAACGTTGACTAGATTGGAGCATCGGCTGCCCCTTTGGGATGTCTAAAGCTTCATATTACCAACTTGTCCCCTGAAGATATTATCTGTAAGGTTTTACATATTCAGATTAAAGGTCCAAATATATTACATTAAATCATTCTTTTCACTCTCTCTAGATAGTTCTTTTCCTCTGAACAGGAAATAGACATGAGAAAGTATGATAAGAGAATGTATGACTAGCATGTTTTTGCATGTCTGTTTCCTATTCAAAGAGCAGGAGTTACCTAGAAAGAGTGAAAAAAATGATTTAAAATGATATATTTAGACCTTTATTCAGCTGTTTATAGTCAGCAATTCACAAGGTTATCCCATAATTCAAATTCAAGTATACTGATTTAAATATACATCCTTTGATTCTTCTGAGGGGAAGGTGTACATGTGTTATGTATTATTTGTCTTAAAAAATTAAATTTGTTTTCAAAATTGTTTATCTAGACATTTAGGGCCTTTTAAGCAAAAACCTTTGTGTGACCACTTGACAGCTAAATAAACTAATCTCCACTGTAGTCTGTTGAGTACCAGGATTATATTTATACCTAGAAAGAGTCAAACAGCAATTGGACACCATTAATACCTCTTTACTGAAAAGTATGTGCCAATTTATGAGACCACTTTTATTCTGAGCTATCTTTTGTCTTTAATTCTGCTTTTATCCATCAGACATAAATGGCCTCCCAGACTAGGCTTCCTGGTGTTCATTCTTCCTTCCTAATAGTATCCTGATTTCCTTTTGGACTGTTGTCTCTTTCCCATGTAATGCAGTCTTGGGAGTCTGGGTCTGATGGTGGTAAATCATCTTGGACCCCCACTACAGAAGCCCTTGGTTCTTTGCCTCCACTGCTGGGTATGTGTCAAGAAATGGACATGTGACTAAAGCTTGGAAAGCTGAAGTCGCCTGGTTATTTGAATCTCGAGCGGAGCAGTGCAAAGTCAAAAGCAACAGTTAAAGCTCATGCACTCTGGGGGTGTCGCTCGATGGTCAGGTAGTTCCTAGCCTTGTTCCTGTCCGGTTCCCAAGTCTGCTTGTCCACGCTCCGTGTCAATTTCAGGAGATTCCCCAATATTTTGTTTAATTTTCTTTTCTTTTCATTCTTTCTTTTTTTGGTTGAGTGGCTTTCTCTTGCATATAATCGGTGACCTCTAACTGATGTATCCCGTCTCGCCATTTCCCCTGCTACTGCCCTAGTCCATTCCCTACCATCTCTTGCCTGGAATACCGAAAAAGCCTCCTCACCAATTAAAGCAGATGTATGTATCTTCTTTATATGTATCTGCTAGAACATTTATAAGTCAAATCAAGTCACTCCTCTACTCAAAACCTTCCAATGGTTGCCCAGTTCATTCTGAGTTAAGGCCAAAATGCTTAATGGAATACAAACTTCACAAGGACATAAAATGTTCACTTCTGTATCTCCACTACATAGAATAATCCTTAGCACATTAATTTGTTGAATAAATGATGTGCCCCTTGGGGGAGCAATCATGTTTTATTTGACTTGAATCCTTAGTATGTGGCACAGTGCATGGCACAGAATAGGCACATAGTAAATATTTGTTTTTGTTGTTGAGCCTAGCTGCTTTAGCTGTTAAAAAGGACAGAGTCATCAGGACCTAATCCTTTCATGGTTTCACTCTTGTTGATAAGTGGTTTGTAAAAATCATAGGGACTAACTCCACCTAGTATTGAGCTTATATTCATTTTGGTGAAAAACAAAACAAAACAAAACAAAAAAGTGGCAGCCTGATCAGGATGGAACTTGCTTAAAGAAAGGCTCAGATTAGTTTCAGCAAGTTTACATAGTCTGCATTTTGGAGGTGAAGTTCTGAGGTTGAATCAGGCCAAGAAATACAGTTGATCATCCTATGGCAAATTTCATTTGCAAGTTCAATGGAAGTGTAAGTGGAATGGGATCATGTTATTAGTTCTCTTAGAGGCACAGATTTCCAAGATAGGAAAATGTGTGTGTGCTTGCCTGGTTAGGCAGACATGGGCTGTCAATGCAGTGTTCCCAGGGATACTCCTTGTAGGGAAAGAAAGGACTTAAGAAGGGACTGTTCTAAGTAAGATGTTTGATCCCTCCATTCTCTTCTCCACACTTCCCCCTCCCCAGCACACACCAGTTAAACCAAATGGTTTTAATATTGTGACAAAAAGATAAATATAATTTGAATCTAAATTTAGTCCATTCTTTCAGTCAGAATATTTCTTTTCTTCCTTTTGCAATTAAGCATTCTAATTTTCTTTTCCCGCTGCAGAATTGTGTCTTTTTAGGTTGGCAGGGCTTCAAATGGTATTAATCATAATTTCTAAGTATTTAAGCTATTTCAGTGATTGAAGAGAACTTCTATGATTATAGGATACTGTTGAGTAATGGGTCCTTTAAAAATCTCATTGGTCAGTTTCAGTTTAGTTAGGAAAAAATCACAAAAGCAAAAATATAAGTTTTGAGAAACTACCCTTTTTAGCTTCAGACAAACACTAGGTTGTATTTTTCTTGCCAGAAGTAGAGGAAAGGTTTTGCTGCAAACTTGGGAGAATACTGCTTAATAACTTCCTTGTAACATGATGAGAACTTTTCCTTCCTGAATTTCAGCAATTTTGAAATGCTGAGACGCTTTCATTTTTCCTTTATAATTCAACTCTGGAACCCATAGTTCTTCCTTGGATTGTGAATTCCCAAACCCCAAGAGCATTTTGAATTTCTAAATTTCTTTTTAAAAAAATAATAAAATGGTACTGGCAATATTTCAGTTAGATAAATCCCAGTTAAGGTCAAATCCACCTTGTTTGAAACCTGCTATTCAAATCAAAACCACCTGGGGCCAGGGGTGGTTCTGTTCTACCCACGCATCTGAGGAAATAAGAATGGAGCCTCCTTAGTGGGGGGTAGAGAGCTGACTCTCAGACTTCATCTCCACATACCAATTGAAGAAATGAGATCACTATACAAACCTTGAAGCAAGAGTTTACTGGGTTATTTTTGGGGGGGTGGTGGGAGGGGAGCAGTTTGTTTTTTGTTTTAGTCAAGCTTGCACACTTATGGAAGTGGAATTTGTTATGTGGGTTTTTAATGGATATTCAGATGGCAGCATCAATTTTCCATTTTAATTTTGTGTTCACTTCAATAAATGTTCTTGTACATGTGAGGTCAAATAAAGTAACTATCCAGATAGTGTTATCATTTTCATTATTTATAAGATAATGTACATTTGTTGTCAGTGGTACAGTTGTACGTTCTAGATGGCAGGGGCCATTCTTATTAATTTTTTTATCCTCAGAGCCTAGCACAATGCCCAGCACATAGTAAGTGCTCTATACCTGCTTAATGTGAATTAACTGAACTAATGGAGTGGTTTGTTACTATAATATAGCTTTTTGACCTATAGAAATGACATCTGTTATCTTGTTGATATATTCTATTCTCCTTATTATGCCATTTAGAAGTTGTTAGGATACATATATTAGGCTTATAATAATAGATCCTTGAATTTGAATAACTTTATAAGAAACACTCATATTCATTATTTTAGCATGTTCTTACCACATCTCTATGAAGTCAGGAGGCAGAGAAGCCTACAGGTTAAGAGACTGTTCATCATTCTTTATTCTGACCCTTAGGCCCATTCTCTATTTTTTTACTAACTGTATGGTGGGCATAATGAACACATTATTAATTTCTAATAAAAGAATTTCCTCCTAAAGGCTTGCTGGTTTATACTGTTAAAATAATGATGGGGAATTCAGAAATCAAACTTCTGACACCTTTACATTGTTGGCATGAGTTTAATGTTTTATTTTAAGTAGCTATTTCCAAATTGAAGTTCAGCATGATGGAAAAACCAACTCTGGGCTATCTTGAGGATTGTTTACTTGGTGGATTAGTTAGACAGTTGTTGGTTTATTCCAAGTTTGTGTTCTCACTGGGGATCCCTGAAGGTTGATATGTGCTCACAAATTACAAAATAGTTTTAATAGCAAATTCAACATAAGGGAAATATCTTCTGAATTATTTGGCTAATGCACCTATTTAACTCCCCAATGGGGGGAATTGAGAGATGATTTTGTGAGTTCTTATACATTAAAACTCTTATTTAAGGTTTGCAAACATTAAAAAATAACCTGTCTTTTCTTAAAATTGTTTGCTTATTTCCCCCCCTGTGCTTTGCCTATTTCACGGTCTTCTTTATTCTCTTTTCAGAGTACGAACGCTTGTGGTTCTATTCAGCTGCCTCCTCTTTCCTTGAATAATTTTTCTAGTTGGTTCTTTCAGTAAGACAGGCAATATTTATTTGGTTGGTTGGTTGATTTCTCAGAATTTTAGATCTGGAAAGGTACTAAGTTTCTCCCCAAAATGTAATCATCCTGATCATCAAGGTTGTCCTTATGTGTGCTCAGACCAAACTCTCCCCGTTTCCTAAAATTTTTTGTTAAGATAGAGCTAATTAATGCCATCAAAAACTTTTTTATTCTTTTTCCTTTTTAATACCCTTTAATTTTAAGTATCTTAAAATGTATACCCAACTACATGGTTGACTCAGATTTAACTGTTAGTCATTATAACTTTCAAATTTTTTCATCTAAATGTGTAAACTCTTTAAGGGTAGAGACCTTACTTTGTTCCATATTCCACTTTACATTCCTGTCCTATAGGACGCACCTGGTACCTTTATAGGAGGAGTATCGTACATGGTTATTTGCTTAATGAGCAAATTGATCGTAGTTCATACCTGTATTTCTTTTTTAAAAAAATTTATTTATTTATTTATTTTGGGCTGCATTGGGTCTTTGTTGCTGCGCGTGGGCTTTCTCTAGTTGCGGTGAGCTGGGGCTACTCTTCGTTGCGGTGCACGGGGCTTCTCGTTGCAGTGGCTTCTCTTGTTGTGGAGCACAGGCTCTAGGCGTGCGGACTTCAGTAGTTGTGGCTTGCGGGCTCTAGAGCGCAGGCTCAGTAGTTGTGGCGCACGGGCTTAGTTGCTCCGAGGCATGTGGGATCTTCCCGGAGGGCTGAAACCCGTGTCTCCTGCATTGGCAGGCGGATTCTTAACCACTGCGCCACCAGGGAAGTCCCATATCTGTATTTCTTAATTGCAACAATAAACACTTTCAACATTGATCTCATATAAATGTTAGACAAGTTATAAGATTGGTAACAAAACAATGCAAATTGTTTCACAGAGCTGAGGGTTACATCAGCTATTAATGTGTAATAATGTGTACTGAAGATGTTGGTAAAGTTATCTCCATCTCATTTTATTTTATGTCCTATCACCTTGTTTACCCTGTCCTTTGATGTTTGAATAGGACATCAATTCACTTTGACGACTAGTCTTACATAGTTATTGTCTTTTCCCCCTTGATTAAATTTTTAAGAGACTGTCCCTATTCTTAGAACAAAATGTCACAGTGGGGGCAAAGATGTGACAGTTTATGTGCATTGCAACTGTCCATATCTTACCAAATCAGGCTCTGATTCTATGCAGATTATTCTGAGCCTGTTATTTAACTAAGAGGATTTTGCAGCCTTAAAGAGCAAAGCAATCTATTCTCCAAAGTTGATGATAGGCTTTTGCTCAGCATTTTACATGGTATCTAAAGTGCCCTTAAGTTTAAAGAGTGAACTTTTGGGTTTCTAGCCCAGTGATTAAGAACTTTATAAATGTCATATTTTATGGATAGATATGAATAATTATAGTTTCTTATTTACAGTAACCTCAATGATTTCCCTCAGTGGTGGGGCAGGCATCTAAAGGTTATCTCTTTAAAGTTCAAAGCTAATTTAGATGGTGAGATACTGGATCACTTGTGGAGTTTTCATCTGATGCGGAGCTTTATGAGAGAGTTTTGGTATTAGAATGCCCACCTTTGACTCCTGGCTCTGCCATTTGCAAGCTGTGTGGAAGTGCTAGCAAAAGATTTGACTTTTGTATCTGTTTCCTTACTGGCAAAAAGGTAATAATAATAGTACTTCCCTCATAAGGTTGTTATGAGCTTGTTATTAGCTTAAAGTGCTCAGTTAACACTCAATAAAGGTCAGATATTATTCTTACTCTCTTTCTATGAGGTATCTCTTCTTTTCTTTTTGCTTTGGCATTGGCGTGACTTTGGCCAGGAATTACCTGACCTTGAGGACTAACTATTTCAATATCTACTCCTGAGGATTCCCACTTTCTTCCCCTTCTCCTCTTTCCTCCTTTCCATACTGGCAGTGATGTGGAATGCAATCTTCCTAATTTGTTTCCCCTTCCTTTTTCAGAGTTTTGATATTACTTCCTAAGAGAAAACAGTTTAACAACCATGATGAAGTGATAAAGCTTAAATTCTACAGAGTTCTTACAGTAATGTCTCTGGTATGATACTTGCCTCCCTTACAGCAATATCTCCATTCATTTAAACTATTTAATGGCAAAAGTACCTGCTTTCTCCTTTCTCCATGAATACCCTCTTCCAGAAAGATCAGTACAGAGGGTGGTGGGCTTGTATGATGAGGTGATATCCACTATAGATTTCTGCTTTATGCAGGAATAGTACCTTGGGGGAATCCTTTGCAAACCCAGCACAAAGTCTATTATATTATTAATTTCTCAAATTCGAAAAGTGCTTTTTGTTGCTTGGTATGGGATTTCTGATTTTATAAAAAAAAATGTGTCACTGCAGTTTGGTAGGGAGTCTGTATTGAGAAAGTCTGTGAAATTTATCTTTTGTAAGGATACTGTTGAAGATGTTTTTCATTCTTTTTTGTCCTCTTTTGAAAGACTCTTGGAAAAAATTCCTGTCTTGTTTTAGTGTCAACTAATTATTGATTTATTTGTTCTATCTTAGGAATCATACTGTATAAAACTGATGAAGCTCATCTTTTCTGACATTTTGCCTTTTTAAAATTAACCTCATCTTTTTTACTCTTTCTTTTTGTGTTTAAATTTTGATTTAGTGACTGTATTTTAAATATCTTTGTAAGCTACCTTAAAGGTTTCCTGAAACCAAGGTAGTACATATAAGCTGTCATGTTTGTAGGAATTCAAATTATGGTATTCTAAACATCCTTCGTTTCCTCACAATTACAGTTATCATGTGTTCATCTCTGTGGGCCACAAACTATGCAAAACACTTTGTAAATTATCTCTTTTAATCCCTATAAGAGCGTTATGCAGAGGCTTTTTTTCCCCCTTTTTATAGGTGAGAAAACTAAAGTGTAGAGAGGTTAGGGTCATAACATTAGTAAATTAGGAAGCCAGATTTTGAACTCAGCTGGACCCAAGCTTGAATCCTAGTCTTTACTGTTTTTAATTACTTGAAAAAGGTGAGTTGGTCTTCCATGTTTTGAAGGCTTACTGATTTATAGCTTTTGTATGCTAGGATAATAAATATGTTGGCTATCCAAAATCTTCACTGGCAATGACATTTGAACAATTCAATGTCCTGGGCCTTTAAAATATGTTGAATAATTTATCATTATTATCAAATGTCAAATTACAGACTAAAGAGGGCATAATAGACATTTTTACTTGCAATCACCTCCAAGATAATTTTACCTGAGTGTATTTAAAATTGGTAGAGGGTGGTCACAGGAGATCATTAGATGCATTACCGCAAATTATGTTTTTTTGTGAAATTGTGAATTCAATAGTTGGTCTTGTGAAGGCAACTTCCATTGCTGTTGATTTTAAAAGTGAATTGTAAATTTATCTGAAAATGAGCTAATATACTTGAGTGTTGCCACTTGCTGTTCCTGAAAACTGGAGTGATTTATCTCAGCCACACCCCCTGGTCTTACTGATGAATTGCAAAGGAGAGAAAGAAAGGGCAACCTGCTTTCTTCAGCCCTTGATTGAGAAGTCCAAAGGTCTGTTTTCTTTATTTTTGAGTACCCTTTATGGTCTTGCTACAGAATATTAAGTGACAAGAAGAAGGTGTTTTTTTCCCTGTTTTCTTCTCAATTCCTTTAATCTATTTTTTTTCCTTTTTCCTAACAGTTTTGGAAAGCATCCTCCTTCCAGGCATTTAAAAGCTTTTTTGGCATCTTATGCTGCCAGTGTTAACACTGGCAATTGGTGCAGTTTACAATTGTGCATTAAATATAAATCTCATTTTTACATCACTTGCTTAAAGTTGATTTGTGATACACCTTTTCTGGTAATGATAGATGTGTATTATGAATTATTGCATGTTTAGTCCATGCACTTAAACTATATGGAGGTAAGCAATTACACGTTTATTTAAGAAGTATTAATGTGTCTCTACAACTTAATTTTTGTCATGTCTTTGTCAGCTTTGCGAAAGGCCATGATGAGTTTTTATGTGCTTGAGTCAGGTCATTTCTGTTCTGGGAAAGAGACACTGAGCAATTAGAATAAATGATTTTGAGGCCTTTTTAGAATTTTAAATTAACTTCTGACATAAATCTTTCTCATCTGGATAACTTCTCAGCCTGGAGAGTTTTTGTGGCATGCCTTGTTATCTTTGTGTGATTAGAACATTGTTTGTAGGATATGTGAGTATATAGGAGTTTATTTCAAATGTTTTGGGGTCCCCCGAGGAGTACAGAGAAGCATAATATTTTCTAAGCTTTTCTGATCTCTTTTTTGGAATGGGGGCATTTGTTTTGGTTTCAGCTGCACTGTATTTGATTTTAGTCTGCCTCATGTTTCCTCCACCCAGGCCTCTGCACATTATGTTTCCCTTAGAGCACTCACCTTCAGTGAGTCTAACTTTCCTCTTTGAATCCTTAGTTCTCTAGAGACTTTCTGGCTTCTGGTTTATTTTTTATTGTTGTTTTACGGTCTGTGCCTTTACCAAATTAGATCTTTCCCCCGAATTGACCTTACTTTTTAAAATAGACGGTGAAAATGATACTGTCCTCCAAACTTTCTTAACTTCAGCTGAGGTTTGTGTGAGAGAAATAAGCTCTACTGAAATTGATTTGAGTGGTCGTTTTTTCAAGTCTCCTAAGTGTGGTACTTAAGTAAGTACCCTTCTGGATGCATTGGAGAGGAATTCATTCATTTCATCCAGTGGATGCTTTTGGGCATTAGGACTTAATTCCCTTGTAGAACCCCAATATAGAAGGACAGTAAGACTTGCTTTGAATGTACATCAAACAAAGGAAGGGGCAGGATGACTGACACTCCCTCAGTGGCTACGTTGCCTTGGGGTAATGCGTGGGACCTTTAACGGATTATCTCATTTAATATTAGAGTTTGCT
Organism: Eubalaena glacialis; assembly: GCF_028564815.1. Classification (NCBI taxonomy): domain Eukaryota; kingdom Metazoa; phylum Chordata; class Mammalia; order Artiodactyla; family Balaenidae; genus Eubalaena; species Eubalaena glacialis. The sequence goes on from NC_083719.1 coordinate 77,929,388, forward strand.
TGAAAATCTGTGAAAATAATTAGGACCACTGATAGTGCTTCTGTTAGACCTTTCCTGATTTTTTTTTTAAGGCTTATAGGAGACCCAGGCTAAGTTGAGTATGTTTGATTCCTCTTGCAGCCGAAATGATAAAACAAAGACCCCAAGACCTTGAACTGCCTGATGGTAGGAATTATGTCCATTTGTACTCTCCTCTGTCCTTAGCACCTAGAGTTTCTGGCCTATTACAGGTGTACAATAAAAAATTTTCAATAAAGTAAAACATAATCTATACCAGATATACTCTACACATTTATTCTTAATCTCCTCCAAGATAGTTTTACATGCTTTTATTTTAAATTTGTAGAGATTTTAAACAGGTTATGAGTCTGGTTATGGTCTCCCTGAGCCCTCAGATCTTCATTAAAGTGAGTGAAGATTCAGAGAATGCTGAATGTGTGTGGATTTGTTTTGTGCACTTGTGGGTGAGACAGGTTAACTATGAGCAGAAACACGTATTTTTCACCAGAAAGCTGTCGTGAGAAGCTGGGATGTCCTGGTTCTCAGTCCTCTGGCTGATGCTGCACCAGATGAGACAAAGCAGAGATTATAACAGGAGATGCTCCCCATCAGGAACTGTCATGAATCACTGCTTTTATTGGGAAGAAATTGTTCGCAGTAATATGAAGACCTTGATACAAGAGTGACCATCCCTGGCACAGGAATACATGAAATAAAAATCTTGGTACCATTTCTAGACCCATTTGAAAATAATTAGGTTTAGAATGACATCAGAGGGGCTTCCCTGGTGGCGCAGTGGTTAAGAATCTGCCTGCCAATGCAGGGGACATGGGTTCGAGCCCTGGTCTGGGAAGATCCCACATGCCTTGGAGCAACTAAGCCTGTGCCCCACAACTACTGAGGCTATGCTCTAGAGCCCACGAGCCACAACTACTGGGCCCGCATGCCTAGAGCCCGTGCTCTGCAACAAGAGAAGCCACCGCATTGAGAAGCCCGCGCACCTCAACGAAGAGTAGCCCCCGCTCACCGCAACTAGAGAGCCCGCGTGCAGCAACGAAGACCCAACTCAGCCAAAAATAAAAAAAAAAAATAAATAGAATGACATTAGAGACGTTTTTCTACATTATATATACTAAGAACAATCTGACTTCAGTGACAGGGACTTCAGTGAAAACATGAAATCATTTAGAAAATATAACAAGGCTTTGACCAGTGTAAACATTTAAACAATTTCAAAAACTATGAAGCTGTCTCTAAAAAGTGTTAATTGTTAATCAAGTATTGTCTTGATTACCTTTGTTTTTTCCCCAGAGTGTGGTATTGTATTCCTTACAATTAATTGGGCTTTGTTGAGATCAGTATGCCAATCTTGTGACATTACATACAGTGCCATTAGTTTTGCTATGGACAAATGTACCAAATAAGGAAACAAACATCTATTTCCAAAATGAAAGGAGGAAAAATAAAATGGTTGAAGGATTGATAGGGTGAATGGAGGTAGGAGATGAGGACACAAGAGGCAGAAACACAGGATAATGATGAAATCCTAAGCCCTTGAGAAACAAAGAAATCTTGGGGAGATCTAGTTCTCCCTAGGCCATAGAGCTGAGGGTTCAAGGATGTCCTACCTAGAACTCAAGAATTAGGGAATCTTCGCTGATGCCTGGGTAGCATTAGTCAGCATCTTGAGTTTTCTCCCAATATTGTACCAACTTCTCCCCTGCTCCCCATCCAAACCCCCACCATACATCCCATCACTTACACCAAAATCTAGGAGTCGTTTTTGACTCTGCTTTTTCCTCACCTCCCACAACCAGTCTATCAGCAATTCTGAGGTTCTATTTCCAAAATAAATGTTGAAACTATTTACTCATCTCTGATTCCATTGCCAATCCTGGTCCTAGGACACCATAATTTCCTTCCTGGACAACTGCAAGAGAATTCTGATCTCCATTCTAACCACCCTTTTCCCACTCTTGCTGTCTATGCTCCTTCCTTCCACAGCAGAGGGATATATGAAAACTAAATAAAATCAATGTTCTTCTTTGTTAAAAATCCATCAGTAGGTCCCCTTAAACCTGGGGATAGATTGCAAACCCCTGCGCTGCTGGGGGGAAGCTGATCCCTAGTCCTGTGCCACCCACTCTCAACAGGCTCCAGCCACACTGCCTGACTGTGTTTTGGGTGCCAAGGTTTCTCCTGCTTTAGGCCTTTTGTTCTTGCTGCCTCCTGGACACATCTTTCTCTTTTTCATCCTGTCCGCACTTTCTCATCCTTCCATGTTGGTTCAAACATCCCTATTTGGGGAGGTCTTCCCTTTCCATTCTACTGAAAATTGTCCCCATTTACCACATTGCTGTATTTCTTTCACAGCACTTGTTAAGATCTATGACTTGTTTATGTTCTATTTCTCTTTCTACCAGAGGCAGGAACCTGTGGCTTTTTCACTGCTGTATTCCCATTGCACTCCATAAATATTGGCTGAGTGAAAGAATCCTTTATTCAGATGTTCTCTCTCCTTATGGCTCAGAGATACCTCAAGCCTTGATATCTTGTATTTTACTTTCATACAGCTCTTCTCTATTCCCCTCACCAAACAAACCTCCTACTCATGCAAATAGGTCTCCAGTGGGGTGGGGAGCAATCTCTCTGGTTGCCATAAGGACCCAGCCATGGCTGAGTCCCAGTAAGGGGCACAGATTGGGCTGCAACTGGGACTCTCTTTTTTAAAAATTTATTGAAGTATAGTTAATTTACAATGTTGTGTTAATTTCTACTGTACAGCAAAGTGATTCAGTTACATATATATATACATATATATATGAATATATATATATTCTTTTTCATATTCTTTTCCATTATGGTTTATCACAGGATATTGAATATAGTTCCCTTTGCTATAAAGTAGGACCTTGTTGTTTATCCATTCTATATGTAATAGTTTGCATCTGCTAATCCCAAACTCCTAGTCGATCCCTCCCCGCCTTCCCTCCCCCGCTTGGCAACCACAAGTCTGTTCTCTGTGTCTGTGAGTCTGTTTCTGTTTCGTAGATAAGTTCAGTTGTGTCATACTTTAGATTCCACATATAAGTGATGTCATATGGTATTGTCTTTCTCTTTTTTTTTAATTGAAGTATAGTTGATTTACAATATCGTGTTAGTTTCAGGTGTACAGCATAGCGATTCAGTTATACATATACATACATATATATGTATATATATTCTTCAAATTCTTTTCCCTTATAGGTTATTACAAAATACTGAGTGTAGTTCCCCATGCTATACAGTAGGTCTTTGTTGGTTGTCTATTTCATACATAGTAGTATGTATCTGTTAATCCCCAACCTCCTAATTTATCCCTCCCCCACCCCCCTTTCTCCTTTGGTAACAATAAGTTTGTTTTCTATGTTTGTGAGTCTCTTTCTGTTTTGGAAATAAATTCATTTGTATTTTTTTTTCCCACATAAAAGCAATATCATTTGATATTTGTCTTTCTCTGTCTGGCTTACTTCACTTAGTATGATAATCTCTGGGTCCATCCATGTTGATGCAAATAGCATAATTTCATTCTTTTTTATGGCTGAGTAAAATTCCATTGTTTGTGTGTGCATATGCATATATATATATTTATATATATATATATATATAAATATATATATATATATAAACATCTTTATCCATTCATTTGTCAATGGACACTTAGGTTGCTTCCATGTCTCGGCTATTGTAAATAGTGCTGCAATGAAAATTGTGGTGCATATATCTTTTTGAATTATAGTTTTGTCCGGATATATGCCCAGGAGTGAGATTGCTGGATCATATGGCAACTCTATTTTTAATTTTTTGAGGAATCTCCATATTGTTTTCCATAGTGGCTGCACCAATCTACATTCCCACCAACAGTGTAGGAGGGATCCCTTTTCTCCACATCCTCACCAGCATTTATTATCTCTTGTCTTTTTGGTAATAGAATTCTAAAAGGTGTGAGGTGATATCTCATTGTGGTTTTGATGTGCATTTCCCTGAGAATTAGTGATGTTGAGCACCATTTCACGTACCTGTTAGCCATTTCTAATGTCTTCTTCGGAAAAATGTCTGTTCAGGTCGTTTGACCATTTTTAATTGGGTTATTTGTTTTGTTGCTCTTGAGTTACATGAGTTCCTTGTATATTTTGGATATTAAACCATTATTGGATATATGGTTTACAAATATTTTTTCCCATTCTGTAGGTTGCCTTTTAATTTGGTTGATGGTTCCCTTTGTTTTGCAGGAGCTTTTTAATTTGATGTAGTCCCCCTTGTTTACTTTTGCTTTTGTTGTCTTTGCTTGTGGTGTCAAATCTAAAAAATCACTGCCAAGACCAAAGTCAAGGAGCTTATCTTCTATGTTTTCTTCCAGGAGTTTTATGATTTCAGGTATTATGTTCAAGTATTTAAACCAATTTGAGTTGATTTTGCTGTCTGGTATAAAAGAGGGGTCCAGTTTCATTCTTTTGCATGTGACTATCCAGTTTTCCCAACACTATTTATTAAAGAGACTATCCATTCCCCCATTGTATATTCTTGGCTCCTTGTTGTAAATTAATTGACAATATATGCATGGGTTTATTTCTGGGCTCTCTATTCTGTTGCATGTATTTATGTATCTGTTTCTGTGCCAATAGCATAGTATTTTTATTACTATAGCTTTATAATATAGTTTGAAATCAGGATGTGTGATGTCTCCAACTTTGTTCTTCTTTATCAGGATTGCTTTGGCTGTTAGGAGTCTTTTGAAGTTCTATACAAATTTTAGGATTTTTTTTCTACTTCTCTGAAAAATGCCATTGGAATTTTCGTAGAGATTGCATTGAATCTGCAGATTGCTTTGGGTACTATGGACATTTCAACAATATTAATTCTTCCATGAGCACAGAATATCTTTTCATTTATTTGTGTCTTCTTCAATTTCTTTCATCAATGTCTTATAGTTTTCAGTGTACACGTCTTTCACCCCTTCATTAAATTTATTTCTAGGTATTTTATTTTTTTGAAGCAATTGTAAATGAGATTTTCTTAATTTCTCATTCTGATAGTTCATTATTAATGTATAGAAATGCAACGGATTTTTGTACATTGATTCTGTATTTTGCAAATTTACTGTATTTGTTTATTAGTTTTAAAAGTTTTTGGGTGGAGTCTTTATGGTTTTCCATATATAATATCATGCTACCTGCAAATGGAGACATAGTTTTATGTCTTTCTTTCTGATTTGGATGCCTCTTTCTTCTTCTTCTTGCCTAATTTCTCTGACTAGGATTTCCAATACTATGTTGAATAAAAGTGGTGAGAGTAGGCATTCTTTTCTTGTTCCTGATCCTAGAGGAAAAGCTTTCAGCTTTTCACTGTTGAGCATGTTAGCTGTGGGCTTGTTATATATGGCCTTTATTATGTTGAGGTACATTCCCTCTATACCTAGTTTGTTGAGAGGTTTTTTTTTTTTTTTTTTACTTAGAAAGTTTATTACTAGAGGATTAATACTTCATATTCTTGTTTTTTTATTTTTAACATCTTTTTTTAAAAAATAAATTTATTTATTTATTTATTTTTGGGTGTGTTGTGTCTTCGTTTCTGTGCAAGGGCTTTCTCTAGTTGCGGCAAGCGGGGGCCACTCTTCATCGCGGTGCACGGGCCTCTTACTGTTGCGGCCTCTCTTGTTGCGGAGCACAGGCTCCAGACGCGCAGGCTCAGTAGTTGTGGCTCACGGGCCCAGTTGCTCCACGGCATGTGGGATCTTCCCAGACCAGGGCTTGAACCCGTGTCCCCTGCATTGGCAGGCAGACTCTCAACCACGGCGCCACCAGGGAAGCCCATATTTTTAACATCTTTAATGGAGTATAATTGCTTTACATTGTTGTGTTAGTTGCTGCTGTATAACAAAGTGAATCAGCTATACATATACATATATCCCCATATCTCCTCCCTCTTGTGTCTCCCTCCCACCCTCCCTATCCCACCCCTCTAGGTGGTCACAAAGCACCGAGCTGATCTCCCTGTGCTATGTGGCTGCTTCCCAATAGCTACCTATTTTACATTTGGTAGTGTATATATGTCCGTGCCACTCTCTCACTTCTTCCCAGCTTACCTTTCCCACTCCCTGTGTCCTCAAGTCCATTCTCTATGTCTGCATCTTTATTCCTGTCTTGCCACTAGGTTCTTCAGAACCATTTTTTTCCTTTAGATTCCATATATATGTGTTAGCATACGGTATTTGTTTTTCTCTTTCTGACTTACTTCACTCTGTATGACAGACTCTAGGTCCATCCAGCTCACTATAAATAACTCAATTTCGTTTCCTTTTATGGCTGAGTAATATTCCATTGCATATATGTGCCACATCTTCTTTATCCATTCATCTGTTGATGGACACTTAGGTTGCTTCCATGTCCTAGCTATTGTAAGTAGTGCTGCAGTGAACATTGTGGTACATGACTCTTTTTGAATTATGGTTTTCTCAGAGTATATGCCTGGTAGTGGGATTGCTGGTTCATATGGTAGTTCTATTCTTAGTTTTTTAAGGAACCTCCATACTGTTCTCCATAGTGACTGTATCAATTTACATTCCCACCAACAATGCAAGAGGGTTCCCTTTTCTCCACACCCTCTCCAGCATTTATTGTTTGTAGATTTTTTGATGATGGCCATTCTGACCGGTGTGAGGTGATACCTCATTGTATTTCTGATTTGCATTTCTCTAATGATTAGTGATGTTGAGCATCCTTTCGTGTGTTTGTTGGCGATCTGTATATCTTCTTTGGAGAAATGTCTATTTAGGTCTTCTGCCCATTTTTGGATTGGGTTGTTTGTTTTTTTGATATTGAGCTGCATGAGCTGCTTGTAAATTTTGGAGATTAATCCTTTGTCAGTTGCTTCATTAGCAAATATTTTCTCCCATTCTGAGGGTTGTCCTTTCATCTTGTTTATTGTTTCCTTTGCTGTGCAAAAGCTTTTAAGTTTCATTACGCCCCATTTGCTTATTTTTGTTTTTATTTCCATTTCTCTAGGAGGTGGGTCAAAAAGGATCTTCCTGTGATTTATGTCATAGACTGTCCTGCCTATATTTTCCTCTAAGAGTTTTATAGTGTCTGAACTTGCATTTATGTCTTTAATCCATTTTGAGTTTATTTTTGTGTATGGTGTTAGGGAGTGTTCTAATTTCATTCTTCTACGTGTAGCTGTCCAGTTTTCCCAGCACCACTTATTGAAGAGGCTGTCTTTTCTCCATTGTATATTCTTGCCTCCTTTATCAAAGATAAGGTGACCATATGTGCGTGGGTTTATCTCTGGGCTTTCTATCCTGTTCCGTTGATCTATGTTTCTGTTTTTGTGCCAGTACCATATTGTCTTGATTACTGTAGCTTTGTAGTATAGTCTGAAGTCTGGGAGCCTGATTCCTCCAGCACCGTTTTTCTTTCTCAAGATTGCTTTGGGTATTCGGGGTCTTTTGTGTTTCCATACAAATTGTGAAATTTTTTGTTCAGGTTCTGTGAAAAATGCCATTGGTAGTTTGATAGGGATTGCATTGAATCTGTAGATTGCTTTGGGTAGTATAGTCATTTTCACAATGTTGATTCTTCCAATCCCAGAACATGGTATATCTCTCCATCTGTTTGTATCATCTTTAATTTCTTTCATCAGTGTCTTATAGTTTTCTGCCTACAGGTCTTTTGTCTGCTTAGGCGGGTTTATTCCTAGGTATTTTATTCTTTTGTTGCAATGGTAAATGGGAGTGTTTCCTTAATTTCTCTTTCAGATTTTTCATCATTAGTGTATGAGATTGCAAGAGATTTCTGGGCATTAATTTTGTCTGCTGCTACTTTACCAGATTCATTGATTAGCTCTGGTAGTTTACTGGTAGCATCTTTAGGATTCTCTATTTATAGTATCATATCATCTGCAAACAGTGACAGTTTTACTTCTTCTTTTCCGATTTGGATTCCTTTTATTTCCTTTTCTTCTCTGACTGCTGTGGCTAAAACTTCCAAAACTATGTTGAATAATGTGGTGAGAGTGGGCAACCTTGTCTTATCCCTGATCTTAGTGGAAATGGTTTCAGTTTTTCACCATTGACAACGATGTTGGTTGTGGGTTTGTCATGTATGGCCTTTATTATGTTGAGATAAGTTCCCTCTATGCCTACTTTCTGGAGAGTTTTTTTTAATCATAAATAGGTGTTAAATTTTGTCAAAAGTTTTTTTCTGCATCTATTGAGATTATCAAATGGTTTTTATCATTCAATTTTTTAATACGGTGTATCACCTTTGCATATATTGAAGAATCCTTGCATTTCTGGGATAAACACAACTTGATCATGGTGTATGATCCTTTTAATGTGCTGCTGGATTCTGTTATCTAGTATTTTGTTGAGGATTTTTGCATCTTTGTTCATCAGTGATATTGGCCTGTAGTTTTCTTTCTTTGTAACATCGTTTTGGTATCACTGTGATGGTGGCCTCATAGAATGAGTTTGGGAGTGTTCCTCCCTCTGCTATATTTTGGAAGAGTTTGAGAAGGATAGGTGTTAGCTCTTCTCTAAATGTTTGATAGAATTCGTCTGTGAATCCATCTGGTCCTGGGCTTTTGTTTGTTGGAAGATTTTTAATTACAGTTTCAATTTCAGTGCTTGTGAGTGGTCTGTTTGTATTTTTCCGTTTCTTCCTGGTTCAGTCTTGGAAGGTTGTGCATTTCTAAGAATTTGTCCATTTCTTCCAGGTTGTCCATTTTATTGGCCTAGAGTTGCTTGCAGTAATCTCTCATGATCCTTTGTATTTCTGCAGTGTCAGTTGTTACTTCTCCTTTTTCATTTCTAATTCTGTTGATTTGAGTCTTCTGCCTTTTTGTCTTGATGAGTCTGGCTAATGGTTTATCAATTTTGTTTATCTTCTCAAAGAGCCACCTTTTAGTTTTATTGATCTTTGCTATCATTTCCTTCATTTCTTTTTCATTTATTTCTGATCTGATCTTTATGATTTCTTTCCTTCTGCTAACTTTGGGGGTTTTTTTGTTCTTCTTCCTCTAATTGCTGTAGGTGTAAGGTTAGGCTGTTTATTTGAGGTTTTTCTTGTTTCTTGAGATAGGATTTTATTGCTATAAACTTCCTTCTTAGAACTGCTTTTGCTGCATCCCATAGGTTTTGTGCCACGTGTTTTCATTCTCATTTGTATCTAGGTATTTTTTGATTTCCTCTTTGATTTCTTCAGTGATCTCTTGGTTATTTAGTAGTGTATTTTTTAGCTTCCATGTGTTTGTATTTTTTACAGTTTTTTTCCTGTAATAGATATCTAGTCTCATAGCATTGTGGTCTGAAAAGATACTTGATATGATTTCAGTTTTCTTAAGTTTACCAAGGTTTGATTTTTGACCCAAGATATGATCTATCCTGGAGAATGTTCCATAAGCACTTGAGTAGAAAGTGTATTCTATTGTTTTTGGATGGAATGTCCTATAAATATCAATTAAGTCCATCTTATTTAATGTATCATTTAAAGCTTGTGTTTCCTTATTTAGTTTCATTTTGGATGATCTGTCCATTGGTGAAAGTGGGATGTCAAAGTCCCCTACTATGATTGTGTTACTGTCGATTTCCCCTTTTATGGCTGTTAGCATTTGCCTTATGTATTGAGGTGCTCCTATGTTGGTTGCATAAATATTTACAATTGTTTTATCTTCTTCTTGGATTGATCCTTGATCATTATGTAGTGTCCTTCTCTGTCTCTTGTAATAGTCTTTATTTTAAACTCTATTTTGTCTGATATGAGCATTGCTACTCCAGCTTTCTTTTGATTTCCATTTGCGTGGAATATCTTTTTCCATTCCCTTACTTTCATTCTGTCCCTAGGTCTGAAGTGGGTCTCTTGTAGACAGCATATATATGGGTCTTGTTTTTGTATCCATTCAGCCAGTCTGTGTCTTTCGGTTGGAGCATTTAATCCAGTTACATTGAAGGTAATTATCGATATGTATGTTCCTATTACCATTTTCTTAATTGTTTTGGGTTTGTTATTGTAGGTGTTTTCCTTCTCTTGTGTTTCCTGCCTAGAGAAGTTCCTTTAGCACTTGTTGTAAAGCTGGTTTGGTGGTGCTGAATTCTCTTAGCTTTTGCTTATCTGTACAGGTTTTAATTTCTCCATCGAATCCGAATGAGATCCTTGCTGGGTAGAGTAATCTTAGTGGTAGGTTTTTCCCTTTCATCACTTAACATATGTCCTGCCACTCCCTTTTTGCTTGCAGAGTTTCTGCTGAAAGATCAGCTGTTAACCTTATGGGGATTCCCTTGTATGTTATTTGTGGCTTTTCCCTTGCTGCTATTAATATTTTTTCTTTGTATTTAATTTTTGATAGTTTGGTTAATATGTGTGTTCCCATGTTTCTCCTTGTATTTATCCTGTATGGGACTCTCTGTGCTTCCTGGACTTGACTGACTCTTTCCTTTCCCATGTTAGGAAAGTTTTCAACTATAATCTCTTCAAATATTTTCTCAGTCCCTTTCTTTTTCTCTTCTTCTTCTGGGACCCCTATAATTCGAATGTTGGTGCATTTAATGTTGTCCCAGAGGTCTCTGAGACTGTCCTCAATTCTTTTCATTCTTTTTTCTTTATTTTGCTCTGCGATAGTTATTTCCCCTGTTTTATCTTCCAGGTCACCTATCCATTCTTCTGCCTCAGTTATTCTGCTGTTGCTTCCTTCTAGAGACATTTTAATTTCATTTATTGTGTTGTTCATCATTGTTTGTTTGCTCTTTAGTTCTTCTAGGTCCTTGGTAGACATTCCTTATATTTTCTCCATTCTATTTCCAAGATTTTGGTTCATCTTTACTATCATTACTCTGAATTCTTTTTCAGGTAGACTGCCTATTTCCTCTTCATTTGTTTGGTCTGGTGGGTTTTTACCTTGCTCCTTCATCTGCTGTGTGTTTCTCTGTCTTCTCATTTTGCTTAACTTACTGTGTTTGGGGTCTCCTTTTCACAGGCTGCAGGTTCATAGTTCCCATTGTTTTTGGTGTCTGCCCCCAGTGGGTAAGGTTGGTTCAGTGTGTTGTGTAGGCTTCCTGGTGGAGGGGACTGGTGCCTGTGTTCTGGTGGATGAGGCTGGATATTGTTTTTCTGGTGGGCAGCACTGCGTCCGGTGGTGCGTTTTGGGGTGTCTGTGACCTTATTATGATTTTAGGCAGCCTCTCTGCTAATGGGTGGGGTTGTGTTCCTGTCTTGCTAGTTGTTTGGCATGGGGTGTCTAGCACTGGAGCTTGCTGGTCGTTGAGTGGAGCTGGGTCTTAGTGTTGAGACACAGATCTCTGGGAGATCTCTTGCCGATTGATATTACGTGGGGCCAGGAGATCTCTGGTTGTCCAGTGTCCTGAACTTGGCTCTCCCACATCAGAGGCTCAGGCCTGACACCTGGCTGGAGCACCAAGACCCTGTCAGCCACACAGTTCAGAAAAAAGGGAGAAAAAAAAGAAAGGAAGAAAAAAATAATAAAATAAATAAAGTTATTAAAATAAAAAACTTAAAAAATATTATTAAAATAAAAAAAAAAGAAGAGAGCAACCAAACCAATAAACAAATCCACCAATGATAACAAGTGCTAAAAACTAAACTAGGGTAAACATATAAATCAGAAACTAGTCAGTTGCATATAGCAAGCCCTAAGTCTACAGTTGCTCCCAAAGTCTACCACCTCAATTTTGGGATGGTTCGTTGTATATTCAGGTATTCCAGAGGTGCAGGGTACATCAAGTTGATTGTGGAGATTTAATCCGCTGCTCCTGAGGCTGCTGGGAGAGATTTCCCTTTCTCTTCTTTGTTCGCACAGCTCCTGGGGTTCAGCTTTGGATTTGGCCCTGCCTCTGCATGTAGGTCACCCTCTGCTGTCTGTTCTTCACCCAGATAGGAGACGTTTAAAGGAGCGGCTGATTAGGGGGCTCTGGCTCACTCAGGCCGGGGGGAGGGAGGGGTACAGAATGTGGGGTGAGCCTGCAGCAGCAGAGGCCATCATGACGTTGCAACAGCCTGAGGTGCGCCTTGTGTTCTCATGGGGAAGTTGTCCCTGTATCACGGGACCCTGGCAGTGACGGGCCGCACAGGCTCCCGGGAGGGGAGGTGTGGATAGTGACCTGTGCTTGCACACAGGCTTCTTGGTGGCTGCAGCAGCAGCTTTAGCATCTCATGCCCATCTCTGGGGTCTGCGCTGATAGCCACAGCTCGCGCCCATCTCTGTAGCTCATTTAGGCGGTGCTCAGAATCCCCTCTCCTCGTTCACCCTGAAAGAATTGCCTCTTGACTCTTCGGCAGTTCCAGACTTCTTCCCAGATTCCCTCCCATTTATCTGTGGCGCACTAGCCCCCTTCAGGCTGTGTTCATGCAGCCAACCCCAGTCCTCTCCCTGGGATCTGACCTCCAACGCCCGAGCCTCAGCTCCCAGCCCCCACCCACCCCAGCGGGTGAGCAGACAAGCCTCTCCGGCTGGTGAGTGCTGGTCGGCACCGATCCTCTGTGTGGGAATTTCTCCGCTTTGCCCTCGGCACCCCTCTTGCTGTGCTCTCCTCCATGGCTCCGAAGCTTCCCCACCCCACCCCCTGCCCATCCCCCATCCCCGCCAGTGAAGGGGCTTCCTAGTATGTGGAAACTTTTCCTCCTTCACAGCTCCCTCCCAGAGGTGCAGGTCCTGTCCCTATTCTTTTGTCTCTGTTTTTTCTTTTTTCTTTTGCCCTACCCATGTACGTGGGGAGTTTCTTGCCTTTTGGGGAGTCTGAGGTGTTTTACCAGCGTTCAGTAGGTGTTCTGTAGGAGTTGTTCCACATGTAGATGTATTTCTGATGTATTTGTGGGGAGGAAGGTGATCTCCACTTCTTACTCCTCTGCCGTCTTGAAGGTTCTCTCCCCTGTTGAGAGGTTTTATCATGAAAGGTTGTAGAATTTTGTCAGATGCTTTTCCTGCACCTATTGAGATGATCATGTGATTTTCATTCTTCATTTTGTTAATGTGGTGTATCACATTGATTAATTTTGTATTTCAAAACATCTTTGCATCCCTGAAATAAATGCCAGTTGATCATGGTGTATGATTCATTTAATATATTGTTGAATTAGGTTTGCTAATATTTTTTGCCTCTGTCTTGATCAGGGATATTATTGGCCTATAATTGTCTTTTCTTATAGTATCCTTGTCTGACTGGTATCCGGGTAATGCTAACCTTGTAAAATGAGTTTGGAAATATTCCTTTCTCTTCTATGTTTTAGAAGAGTTTGAGAAGGATTGGTAGTTCTTGAAATGTTTGGTAAAATTCACTAGTGAAGCCACCTTGTCTTGGGGTTTTCTTTGTTGGGAGGTTTTCAATAACTGATTCAATCTCTTTAATAGTAATTGGTCTGTTCACATTTTCTATTTCTTCATAATTCATTCTTAGTAGATTGTATGTTTCTAGGAATTTATCCATTTCTTCTAGGTTGTACAATTTGTTGGCATATAATTGTTCATAGTTCACGAGCCTTTATATTTCTGTGGTATCAGTTTTAATAGTTCCTCTTTCATTGCTGATTTTATTTATTGAGCCCTCTTTTTTTGTGGTAAGTCTAGCTAAAGGTTTATCTATTTTGTTTATCTTAAAAAAATTAAGCATCACATAAGTTTTGATATGTTGTGTTTACATTTTCGTTTTTCCCAAGATTTTAAAAAATCTCTCTTTTAATTTTTTCTTTGACCCATTGGTTATTCAGTAGCATGTTTTTTAATCTCCACATATTTGTGAATTTTCTAGTTTTCTTCTTGTGATTGATTTCTAGTTTCATACCAGTGTTGTCAGAAAAGATACTTCATATGATTTCTTTTTGATTGGAGAATTTAGTCCATTTACATTTAAAGTAATTATTTGTAGTTATGAACTTTAAAAAAAATAATTTATTTATTTTTGGCTGTGTTGGGTCTTTCGTTGCTGCACGTGGGCTTTCTCTAGTTGTGGCGAGCGGGGGCTACTCTTCGTTGTGGTGCGTGGGCTTCTCATTGAGGTGGCTTCTCTTGTTGTGGAGCATGGGCTCTAGGCACGTGGGCTTCAGTAGTTGTGGCATGTGGGCTCAGTAGTTGTGGCTCACGGGCTCTAGAGTGCAGGCTCAGTGGCGCATGGGCTTAGTTGCTCCACAGCATGTGGGATCTTCCTGGACCAGGGCTCGAACCCGTGTCCCCTGCATTGGCAGGTGGATTCTTAACCACTGTGCCACCAGGGAAGTCCCCACAGCTTGTTCTTTTCTACCCTCTCTTCTCTTTGCTGAAACAAATGCCTTAGGTATAAATAAGGCTTTTAAAACATTTTATGTTCATTTGTGAGATATTTTGGAGTTAAGATATACAGGTATGGTTACTAAAGAAAGCACTATAATTTTCTGCCTCTGGGGCCTGACTCTTGCCTGTTAACTTCTTCATATTTCGAATGCTCTAATCTGAAATACACTGATATTCTTATTTGGTATGTAGACTGGTCTTTACCCTGCTCCTTGTAGCATGTTGTCTTTGGTCCACTTGTCTAGAAAATTTAATATATAAGTCCAGTGGGTATGCTTCAAGCTTGCTCATTAAACTCACATTCCTGGGGTTTACTATGATGGGGACATGTTTTTCTTCTATTTGTAAGAACAGTGCTAACCAAGTTGCCTATAAAACTGTAGTACTTCTATTCTTTTAGTCTACAAAAACTCTAGAAGTACTTCCTTTTAATGTTCATAGTCTTCAAATTTAAGATTAGCTATTTTTCTATTGAAGACTTTAATTATTCTCTTTAATTACTTTGTTTCTAATTAATTACCTCTATCCCTCTCTCCTTCCCTCTTCTCCTTCCTTCAAAACACATTCATTGACACTGCTTTGTGTCAAACAGTGTACAATTATAATTATAGCCAAATGTTTAATAATTAGATTGAGTAGCTCCATTTGCCATCTTTCATCCATGTTGCTGAATGAAGCTTTGACTGTGTTGAGTACAGAGGAAATGGAGCCATTCTCAAGTATTCTGCTAGCTTTTCTCTTTTCTGGCTTCTTCTTCTTTTTTTTTTTCTAGTTTTACTCAGTTGGGTTTGTGTTTATTCATTATACCCTGTGACTCTTGCTGACTGGACTTCTCGTTTCAGATATCACCCATGATTGTTGATGTCACCTGAATCAAATTTATTGTTTTTGGTTTTCTTATGTGTGATTTCCTACTTACACACACTGGATATCATTTTATTTTTGAAAATGCTGTTTCTTTGAATTGTCATGGCCATTTAGAACCCTTTTCAACTTCTAGGAAGCTAACAATTGCACTCCAATGGAGGGAAATACAGATTTACTGGGCTCCTTTCTCTCATAGGTCACTGATAAAAATAAACAACTTGGTGCTTTTTCTCTTGATGCAGAAAGTAGGTTACTGTGGGCCCATAGAAAATAGCTTCTCATTTCACTGTGTTACAATGTTGCTTCTAGACAGTGATCATGCGAGATGTTGCTGCAGTTCTGGCATTCATTTTTTTCTGTGTATTCCCTAGTTAAATGTAACATGTGACAATCATGCTTCATATTTTATTTTACTTTATTTTAGAATATGTGTATATGAAGAGTAACAAGAGATTAAAGCTCTGTCTGACTCTTTTGTGGTAACATGTTATCAGCCAGGTGTGTAGTCTTCCAAAAATATTTAAACATAAAGGCACATTCAGAGGGTTTTTAAAAATAGTTTCACACCATACATACTATTCTGTAGTTCTCTTTTACCACTTAAAATTACATGATAACATCTCTCCAAGTTAATAGATATGGACTGTACTCTTTTTTTATAGCTGCATAATATTCTATAATATGGATATACTATAATTTATAGCCATTACCCTATTGATAGACATTAAGATTGTTTCTAATTTTTTGCCACTAAAAATATTGTATAACAACATTACAGTGTTACACTGATAATCCTTATGCATATATATGTTTTCATTCTGGTGCTTTTACTGCTGTAGGATAGATTCCCCAAAGTACAGTTGCTAAGTCAAGGTGTATATGTGTTTCTTCCTGCAATAGATATTGCCACATTACTTTGCAAAATGTTGTAGCAATTCATGCTTCCATCAGCACTGTAGGTGAGTGTCCATTTTTCTGCATCTTTCTAAACACTGGATATTTTTACTCTTTTAAACATAGGCCAAAAGCTAATGGTTAAGAAACAGTATCATGTTTTATTTTCTGTTTCCCTTTGTCCACTGATAAGGTCAATGTCTTTTTTTGGTTTGTTTGTTTAAGTGTTATGGCCATTTGGATTTCCTTTCCTGTGAGTATCCTGTGTATAACCTTTGCTCATTCTTATTTTGAGTTGTTTGTTTTCTTCTTTTCAGTTTGTAGTTCTTTATATTTTAGAACCAGTAATCTTGTATTTGTAATTTTTTAAAAATAAACTTTTAATTTTAGAACAGTTTTAGATTTACAGAACAATTGTGAAGATAGTCCAGAGAGTTCCTGTATTACCCTCATCCTCCCTGCCCCTAGTTTCTCCTATTAGTAACATCTTACATTAGTTTGGCACATTTGCCACAATTAATGAACCCATAGAATACCTTATTATTAAGTAAAGCTCATACTTTATTCAAATATCTTTAGTCATTTTCCCTAATACCCTTTTTCTGTTCCAGGATACCATCAAGGAGACCACATTACTTTAAATTGTCATGTCTCTTTAGGTTCCTCTGTGCTGTGAAAGTTTCTCAGAATTTCCTAGTTTTTGATAACCTTGTCAATTTTAAGGAGTACTGTTTAGGTATTTGTTGAATGCCCCTCAGTTGAGATTTGTCTGTTTTTCTCATGATTGGACTGAGATTATGGGTATTTGGAAGGAAGATCACAAAGGTAAAATGCCATTGACATGGAATCACATCAAGGGTACATTCCATCAACATGAGTTATCATTGTTGGTGATCACCTTAATCACTTGGCTGAGGTAGTGTTCGTTGTGTTTCTTCATCATCAAGTTACTCTTCCCTGGCCACCACCCTTTCTATACTAACTGCACTCTGGAGAGAAGTAACTATGTGCAGCTCAAACATATAAGGAGTGGGGAGTTATGATCCACCTCCTTTGAGAGTGCAGTATTTATGTAAATTATTTGTAATTCTTCTGCAAGGGAGATTTGTATCTTTCCCCCACTTATTTATTTATTAATGCTCCCATCATTGTTTTGTTTGTTTGTTTTAGCAAGAGCACTTCCTTACATGTTCTGCTAGATACTCCAGGCTCATCTTATATATTTCTTGCCCCAGTCCTAGAATCAGCCAATTCTCCAAGGGACCGTGGTTCCTTTAGTAGACAATATTAGAAAATAACATCTGGCCCTACCTAAGATGTTGCTACAAATTCAGCTGACAGGGCAAGGAAATGTATGTGTATACATTTCTATGCAAATGAATATATTTTTCTATATGTAACTATCTGTATCTATATTACACTAAACATAAGTTCATACTGATGTCTGCAACTCTAATCTATTACCACAGGGATCATTCTAGTCTCCTCCTCTCATTTATTTGTAACCTCCACTCCAACAATGAGAAACCTAGCCGCCGCCCCCCCCCCATGACTATTCATTTTCTTAATTGTACCATTGTGTATAAATTGTTAACCTATACTTACACCCAGGGGAGGTGACTTTATCAGCAAGAGTTCAGTAATTTAGTCAGGTTTTTTGGTCTTTAGTCTTCTAGATTCTACTCATTTCCATTTGTTTAAGTCAGCACCTTTTGCCTCTATTCCCTTCCCTGAGGCTGTTTCAGACATTTGTAATGCAGTTAGAGTGTTTTGTCACATTCTGCATTCCTTTCTGAGATTGCCTGACCTACTAAATTGTGTTTTTAAAATTTGTATACATTAAGGTTCACTCTTTGTGCTGTAAAAGGCTATGGATTTTGGCAAATTCATAGTGTCATTTATCCACCATTACTATAACATACAGAATAGATTCAGTGCCCCCAAAATATCCCTGGTAACTCACTTATTCAACTCTTTCTCCTTCCATAACCACTGATCTTTCTACCATTTCACTAGTTTTGCATTTCCTGGAATGTGATATAATTAGAATCAGAGAGTAATTAGCCCTTTCACACTGATTTCTTTCACTTAGCAATATATATTTAAGATTGACATGTCTTTTAATATTTTTCTAGATTATACCTTTTTAAAATCACTGAAAAATTCCATCATATCGTATTTTACTTATCCACTCACTTATCAGAGAATTTCTTGGTTGCTTCCAGTTTTTGGTGATTATGAATACAGCTGCTATAAACATTCATGTGCAGGTTTTTGTGTGGACATAAGATTTCAGTTAGGTAAATACCTAGGAGAGTAATTATTGGATCATGTGATAAAAGTAGGTTTAGCCTTGTAAGAAGCTGCCAAAGTGTCTTCCAAAGTAGCCACCAGCAAGAGTGAGAGTTCCTGTTGATTTGCATCCTAGTCCCCAGCTGGTATTGTCAGTTTTGGGGATTTAAAAAAATTTTTTTACAGGGGCTTTATTCATAACTGCCCAAATATGGGAACACCTGAGATGTTAGTAGGTGAAAAGATCCTATATGGGGTACATCCAGGCAAGGGAATGTTATTCAGTGAAAAAAAGAAATGAGCTATGGAGCCATAAGGAGACATGCGGAGAAAGGTAAATGCTTATTATTAACTGAAAGAAGCCATCTGAAAAGGTTACACATTACATGATTCCAACTATACAGGATATTCTGGAGAAAACAGAACTATGGAAACAGTAAAAAGATCAGTGGGTTGCCAGGGGTTAAGGTGGAGAGAGGGAAGACCCAGGTGTTTCTCATCCCAGAACTGCCGGAGTCCTGGTAGAACTCCCGAGATCCTGCAAGATCTGGCTTCCTCTGAGAAGAGTGGTCGAGCGCCTCCAGTCTTGATTCCGCCATATTCCAAGCCGCCTGTGATTGCTCAGCACAAGTTTTTTTTGCATTTTAACCACTCTAATAGGTATGTAGATGTATCTCATTTATGTTTTAACTTGCAATTCCCTACCGACAAATGATGTTGAGCATCTTTTCATATATTTATTTGCCATCTTTGGTAATATGTCTCTTCAGATCTTTTGCCCATATTTTAGTTGGGCTGTTTGTTTTCCTATGGATTTTTAAGGGTTCTTTCTATATTTTGGATATAAATCCTTTATCACAGGGGTCCCCAACTCCGGGTCTGTGACCTGTTAGGAACTGGGCCGCACAGCAGGAGGTGAGCGGTGGGCCAACGAGTGAAGCTTCATCTGCTGCCCCCCATCACTAGCATCACTGCCTGAACCATCCCCCCTCCTCCATCCGTGGAAAAATTGTCTTCCACGAAACCGGTCCCTGGTGCCAAAAATGTTGGGGACTGCTGCTTTATCAGATATATATTTTGCAAATATTTTCTCCCAGTCTGTAGCTTGTCTTTTCATACTCTTAACAATGTCTTTCCAGAGCAGAGTTTTTCATTTTAATAAAGTCCAACTTATCCATTTCTTCTTTCATGAGTTGTGCTTTTGGTGTTGTGAACAAAGTTCACCACTAAATCCAAGAACACAAGTATTCTCTTATGCTTTCTTCTAAAAGTTTTATAGTTTTGAATTTTACATTTAGGTCTGTGATCTCTTTTGAGTTTAATATTGTGAAAAGGGTAAGGTCTATATCTAGGGTGTTTTATAATTTTTTTTTGCATATGAACATCTATATCATCATTTGTTGAAAGAACATCCTTTTTAAATTAAATTGTCTTTGCTTCTTCATCAAAGATAAGATGATTACATTTGGGTGGGCCTATTTCTGCATTCTCTATTCTGTACATTGTCTATTATTTTTCCAATACCACATTATCTTGATTACTGTGGCTTTATAGTAAAGCTTGAAATTGGGTAGAGTGAGTCCTCCAACTTTGTTATTCTTCTTTAGTATTGTGTTGGCAATTCTAGATCTTTTGTCTTTTCATATACACTTTTGAATCAGTTTTTCGACAACTGTGAAATAGCTTGCTTGGTGTTTGGTTGGGACTGCATTAAAGTCACAGACTAAGTTGGGAAGAATTGACATCTTAACAAGGAAGTGTGTTTCAATACAGGAACACAGTATTTCTCCATTTACTTAGATTTCTAAAAATTTCTTTCATCAGAGTTTTGTAGTTTTCCATATACAGATTTTGTACATATACATAAGAATCTTATTTTATTTCTTGGTGCCATTATAAATGATATTGATTGTTTGTTAAATTTCAAATTCCAATTGTTCACTGCTGCTGTATAGGAAAGCAATTGATTTTTGTATATTATCCTGATATCCTGTGACCTTGCTGTACTCACTCATTATATGAGTTCCAGGAGCTTTTTGTTGTTGTTGCTGTTGATTTTTAAAAAATTTGTCTACATAGTCAATCATGTTATCTGCAAATAAATAGTTTCATTTCCAATTTTTCTTTTTGTTTGTTTTAAATTTTCTCTTCTTGTCTTATTTCACTAACTGGGACATCTGGTACGATAATGAATAGGAGTGGTGAGAGGGGTATCCTTGTTCTGGATCTAAGGGAGAAAACAACCAGTTTCTTCCCAGTAAATATGATGTTAGTTGTTGGTCTTTAGTAGATGTTCTTTATTAATGTGAGAAAGTTCTCTTCTATTCCTAGTTTGTTGTTTATCAAAGATTTTGCAAATATTATCCCCATTCTATAATTTGTCTTTATACTTTATTCTATCTTTTGTTATGTACACATTTTACACTTGCTTCCCAGGATTATCATATATAAGCTCTCAGATAAACTTTGAGCTTCTTTGTATCCTTCCATTCTTCCTTTATTTTTCTCTCCAGTGCCTGAGACTTCTTAGTAGTCAAGCATATGGGCTTAGGAATCAGATTCTTCTGGGTTCAATTCCTAGATTTCCCTTTACTACTTGTCTGACCTTGGAAAAATTCTTTTACCTCTCTGAGCCTTAATTTTCTCCCCTGAAAAAGTTGGTATATTATACCTTTCTCAAAGCATCTTTGTAACATATTTGTAAGTACTCAATAAGTGGCTGCTTTTATGGAGAAAGTTAATGTATTTTTTAATTCTGGAAAACATTAAGATTATATTATCCAGTTGTGTGACATTTCTAAGGAAAGAAAGTGACCAGAATATAGTTTCATTTATGCAACTGTTTTCTTCTGTGAACGGAGAAATATCTCAGTCAAATTCTAGATCCATCCATGTTATATCACTGTTATAAGTAAGTATTCTTCTTCTAATTATTAGCCTTGACCGGGATGATAGAAGTGGTATTAAATTTTGTTGCAGGGAAACTTGATGGGGACAATCTTTCACAGATGTGTGTAAAATGTTGTGGCTATAACCTGGAAAGTTGGTTGTTTAAATGCTTTACAGAAATTATAAATCAATGCAAAGAATCTTATTAACGAGTTACTAATACACAAAAGAAAATCCTTGGTGTACTATTACTTCATTATGGACATTCAAGTGGGATTTGTATTACCTGCACACACATTTGGGCACGGGGAAGAAGTTGGTGACTGCTGTATTTCTTTGTCACAGTACTTATTTTGTATTTCTCAGATTGACATCACAAATTGGGAACAACTTGTCTAGAAATAGCTAAGGTTCCGCTAGGAAGAGGATTTAATTGGGAATGTGCTCTTGGAATTTCTGAATTTGAAGAAGTATGATTGTTGAAGGCATACCAAATGTTTGGAAAACAATACTTGCCAACTGTGTAAAACCAACGTGAATCCTGGGCTACAAATTAAGCTGTTTGGGTGCTAGGGGCCCATTATTTCCCTTGCTTTAAATTGCTTAACCTTTCTTGGTTTCTCCAGATATAAAACAGTAATCATACTTTCCATTATTTAGCTCACAGAATGTTATAAGAACAGAACAAAGATTCTTCATTTGTTTTCCATTACTTATAGGCTGAAATCCAGATTCCTTAGCAATATCATAGTGGCTGAAAAGACAGGTTTTGGAGTCAGATAGATATTTTGAGCCCAGATTTTTACCTCCATACACAGCCATGTTCTTGGACAGTTTACTTGACCTTTCCAAGCTTCAGTGTCCTCATCTATAAAATAAAGATAATAATAATTTTTTCCTCATAAGGGTTGGTGTGAGAATTAAATTGGGTTATGCATGTACAAGGCAAGCACAGGGTTTGGTACATTTTATGTGTTCAGTAAATGGTAGCTGCTGGTATTCACATCACTGTGTCATATAAGGCATTTGCTAGGTGGTCTTTCCAACCTCATCCGCCAGGTGGTCTTTCCAACTTCATCCGCCATCATTGACTCCCTAGTTCACTCCTTGTTTATGCTGAGTACACTTCTCTATTACAACACACCCCACTTACCTCCTGACTTTTCTCTATCATTACACTGTGTATCTTTGATGTCAGAAATGTTAGCCTATTCATGGTTGGATCCTCATTAGTTAATAGGAGATTGTAGCCAGTTAACTCAAGAAAATTGTGTAGAACTAAGCTAATATAGGGATAGTCATAAATATATAAGAATTGGTCAGATAAATGTTATATTCTGTGCATTAACGATAAAGTGAATAAAAATCCCTGTGTATATGAGACATCTTAAACCAGTGGTCAGTGGGCCAAACTAGGTATATGGAGCTGTTTTATCTGGTCTTTGATATTAAAATAAATCAGAGGAATTGACAACAAAAGTTTGCATTTCTGGCTTCTCTTGAAAAGGTTGGAGACCTAGAAACTGAACCTCCATTGCTTCATAGAAATGGTTGGGGTTCTCCAGTTAGCCTCACTCTCCACTCAGGTGATAAGCAGTAGAGACACTTTGCAACAGAGACTCTTTGTGTGACTACCAGCAGAAAGTTCATATTTTCCTTCAGAAAAGGAGCTTTGATTCATGCAAAATAGGGAAGAATACTGCTCTTTATTTATTCCCAGGTAGGTAGGGCATAACTGATCTACCTGAAGAAGCAACAGCAGCCACCTACACCACATCCCAGTTCACCTAACCAAATATTCTTTAAAATGTTTGATCTTGGTAAAGCCCATATTTCTATTGCTATGTATAGTTTTGGTACTGAAAATCCTATTCAAAATTGCTCTTGTTGTTTGTTCTGTGCTCTTCTGAGAAGCCCTAGAGTTTGTAAAGATGACTTTGAGTTATTTATAGAGATGGATTGTGTTAGATGAGCCCTGTTTTCCTAAAGCCCTATGACAGAAGTAGGTGGTGACAGGGTCCAGGGGCCCCTGTGCACTCATGTTAGGAGGCTGTGTAGAAGAGTGTTTTACATGGGTATCAGGCCAGTTTACAAGTTGAGTTTTTTGGGGGGTATTCATTCAATTTTGATCACTTCAATAATTAAATTAAATGTCATCTCTTGTGGCTGCAAGTACATCCCATAAATTCCCATGCTTAAGAGAATACCCACAAAGAACAAAGGGAAATGACTTAGCAGTAATCTAGTTAATTTGGTCAATGTAGGCACCCCAATTGGCTGTATCATATTCTGTTTTGAAACTTGAATTGTGCACCCTTTTTTTTGTTTGTTTACACTGACTAAATTGAGCATAAAATTACCAGATCACTTTACTCCATGTTTTACAGATACAGCATAAAAGCCAGATTAAGCAAAGAGATAGTATTTTTCTCTGAGCAGAGTGTGGGAATTTGAGTTCTTATCAGACTTTGAAACCTGTGAATGTTAAATTATACTTGGTTGACACTTCCTGCTTTTACTTGTCATTGAATTTATTTTCTTCTTCTGAAGCCCAAAGCAAACTTTCAGCTGTATATCCTTCAATGCACTGATGTGAGAAGAGATGAGGTAGAGTTGCAGCTGGGAAAATATTTAAAAATTTAATCAAGAAAATTTTGTATTATTCAGCTCAAGTACAGGAACAAACATGACTTGTGTAAGATTTGGCAACCTCTCATTCCTCTTTCAAAATGAGGCACATCCAAAACACCTTCATGAGGCATGTACTAATTGGCTCTTGCTGCTTGCTAGTTATTGTGTTATTACCTAATCTTATCCATTCAGAGATCCAAAAGGAGACCCATTTACAAGAGACAGTATGATTCAGTGGATTAAGTACAAACCCTGAAATTTAATACTCTGGTGCTGCTGACTTACTTGCCAGACTCTTGGGAATATGCGTCAACATTACAATATCTGAGTTTCCATAAGGAACATAATGGTTCTCTTTCCCCACCTCCAACATAAAGATATTATAATGACTTAAAGGTAAATTGCTGTAAAAGAAAATAATACAATTCAATGAATGTGATAAGAAATAATTAGATGAGTATATAGACAATATGTTTATAAGAGGATATAATAACAGAGTAACTCAATTTTCATCACCAAATGACTCAACCGTGTGCATGATCTTTCTTATATAAGCAGTAACTCTGCACAAGCACTCTTTACTTCTTGTCTGACCAGTGAAATGGGCTTGATGGGTTAACTTAAACTCCACTGAGATGTAGATACTGTCCCACAAGTACGCACTTTTAATATCTGGCTAAAAATCTCCTTCTATGAGAGGCCTTTTCCAAGTAATCTCCCCAATATAATCCCTGACCCAGTTGAATTTGCTCTCTTGTAGGTAATACCACTTAACTTTTCTTACGGAAGCTGTGGTCCAGAATTACATCTTTCAGTTTTGCTGTGAACTCCTAAAGAGAGTGCCTTGAGTGCAGGACCCAACTTCTTCATCCTTGTATCCCCTAGGGCAGGTAGAGTGTCTGGTCTCTAGCTGCCTGCTCAATGCATGATTATTGAACGTATGAATCTATCCGTCAACAGTAGTGCTTTGGTAACCATTTAGTCTAACAAGGTTAAGTTACTTCAACTCAATAGACCTCAGACTTTTCTACCTGTAAAATGAAGATTTGGACTAGCTAGTAAAAAAGTTTCCTTACAACTCCAAAATTTGACTCTATGATTTTATGTATTGTAAAACATGGCAAATATACATAACTTAAAAAGTTTGTGGGTCCCTGGTACGAATGATGTGGGAAAACAGAAAGATTTTGAGTTTGACTTATTGAGGTATTACTGTTTAATTTTAATTTATTGATGTATTTATGCTCATTTGTATTTCAGAAAGTATTACAAAATAATTAGGTGATCAAACATTTGGGGGGTTGTTTGTTTATAAACATATACTTGACAGAATGGCCATTGAAAATTATAATAAAAAAATGAACACTGACTTAAATAATATACTTACAGAAAATTAAATAGTGAAAAGAAATTAAAACAATAAAACATAATTAGGTATCTTAATGGCCAGCAAACATCAACCATGACTGTTAACATATGACTATTGTCCTAAGTGAAAATTTGTTACTTTTAGTGGAAATCTTAATGTTTGAAAGTTTTATCATCAAGAGTTTGGGTATATTAAACATTCCATGTAGAGAGAGGCTTCTGGACATATGGAATTGACTTTGACTTAAATCCAGGTGACCCCTCTTATGACATGACTACCGATTACCTTTTCTTATAGATGTGAAGGAATGGTAAGGAGGGAGTGTGAGACCTTCCCTTTCTTTAGGTCCTTTTAAGGTGCTGAAAGTCTTGTTTCTCCTCTGCCCATGCCTGACTTGCCTGGGGGAGCACAAAGCTGCAGGGCCTGTTTAGCTGCTGCTATTTACGTGTGCTGACCAAGGTTTATATGCCAATCACTTTCATATCAGAACTCTCTAGTTGAGAAAGCACCTTTGAAAAATTCAGTGATGCCTGTTCCAGGAGGGATTTTTATTTGAAATTCTTGCTTATTACTCCTTCCTCTTCATTTTGGTCTCTTTTTCTTCTTCCTTCACCATGATTCTCCATTCATTTATTCACTCATAAACACATATGGGACACTTCCTATATACCAAACACTTTGTTGGGTCATGAGGATAGAGAGCTAAAGATATGCTCCTCACCATCTAAGAGCTTATTGCCCAGTATCATTTTTTTGGGTACAAAGTCTTTGCAAGATTGGTCCTTTGCTGTTTATAACCACTGGGCATATACTTATACTTTGAATGCTTAGCTTTTTTTTTTCTTTTAATTTTTTTTGATGTGGACCATTTTTAAAGTTTTATTGAACTTGTTACAATATTGCTTCTGCTTTATGTTTTGGTTTTTTGGCTGCAAGGCATGTGGGATCTTAGTTCCCTGACCAGGGATTGAACCCGCACCCCCTGCATTGGAAGGTGAAGTCTTAACCCCTGGACCACCAGGGAAGTCCCTGAATGCTTAGCTTTTGATTCTTAGCTTTAAATACTTGATTCCTAAATTCTGTTAAGTATCTGTGGAAGTCAATCAGCCAAAGCTGTCTTTAACCATCAGTTAAAAAGATATGACCACTGAATATTAGTTTTCTTTCATTTTGCAAATGTCTCTTTTTCAATGAGAATTTCAAAACCAGGATAATGCTTTTGCAGCTTTAAGCTTTCTGATAACCAGCTTCTAATCTTATTGGTCACTAAATTTGAGGGTGGATGTGGAAAGAAAATTTTTATTTAGGTTATAAGGTCTGGCTCCTCTCTTAAACTTTATTGAAATCCTCTGATGAAGCTATAAACTTCCTGCTTCCATTTTCTTTTCTTTCTCCTTAACAGTTATGGATATAGGAGACAAAGACTTAGATCTCCATTTGAAATTTATGGGATAGTTAGTAGAGAAATTATTGCAAGCTTTCAGAGTTGAGGATGGAGAAGCTACTTAAGGCTATTATTGTAGCTAAGCTGAAGGAGAGGGAAATAATAGGAAAAAGGCCATTATAAGGAACCACAGCAGTCAATTTGTTTGAGCCAAAGACAATGACTGTTTTGATTCTTTATTGCTTCATAACTCTCCTCTTCCCCAAAACTTGGTGGCTTAAAACAATAACCGTTAATTATATCTCCTAATTCTTTGGGCTGACTGGGTTCAGCTGAGTGATTCTTCTGGTTCACATGAAGTCATTTGGGGCTGCAGCTACTTTGGATCTCAACTGGGCCAGAGCACCCAAGATGGCATACTTAGGTAGCAGTGATGCTGGCCATCAGCTGGTAGCTCAGCTAGGGCTGTCACCTGGGGGCCTTGATTCTTCTTGAGACCTCCTAAGCGTCTCCTTATGGCTGCTGAGGCTTCTGTGTAGCGTGGTGGTTGCTTTTCAAGAGGCAGGAAGTGGAGGCTGCCAGTCCTCTTAAAGTCTGGCCCTAAAGTGGCATAGTTTCCCTTCCCTTCTATTCTACTGGTCAGAGCAGTCACAGGCCCAACTTATATTCAAGGGGGTAAAGAAATAGACTTCACTTCTCATGGGAGGCAGTGACAAAGAAATCGCAGTTAACTTTAATCAACCGTAGTAAATCTATGTGTAACTAACCAATATAAAAGCTAGTGTTTGAAAAAAAGAGAGGGGTATAAAAAAGACTAGGTATCTCCTGAATGCATGTGATATAAAGGGGGAAATTAGCTGCTCCTGATCACGTTCAGTTGGGTTTAAGAAATGGTTACCTTAGACCAGGGGTCCCCAACCCCTGGGCTGCACCAGCAGGAGGTGAGCCGTGGGCGAGCCAGCGAAGCTTCATCTGAGACTCCCCATTGCTCCCAATCGCTTGCGTTACCGCCTAAACCATTCCTCCCCGCCACCCCGTCCCTGGAAAAATTGTCTTCCACGAAACCGGTCCCTGGTGCCAAAAAGACTGGGGACCGCTGCCTTAGATCATTCATTCTCAAACTTGAGTGTTCAGAATTTCTAGGAGGGCATGTTAAAACACATATTGCTGGACCCAACCCCTAGAGTTTCTGATTAAGCAGCCTGGATTGGGGCCTGGGAATTTGAATTTCTAACTAACCCTCAGATGATGCTGATACTACTGGTCTTAGGAACCACAAGTGGAGAACCACTGTTTTAGACTGTGCAGGGCCAGAAAAAGTGAGAAAATAAAAAAAGAGAAAAGAAGGAAATATATTCTTTTCCTCTAATGGTATTTTTAAAAGCCAGTAGTATAAATTTAAGTTTCAGGCCATCATGAACATGTTAACATGGGGCCTTTATGTTTGTCATGGTCATTAATCCTAGTGCTGCAACATCAACCCCTGAAATCTCATTAGTTTAACACAGCAAAGGCTATTCTTACTTATGTAAAGTCCAGTGTGAGTCAGTAGCTTTCCTCTGTTTGGCACTACAGCATCTGGAACATGTGGCCCTCAGTATTGCTGAGGCAGGGAAGAGGGAAGAGAGATGAACAAGGCATACCAGTTCTGAAATGCCTCAGCCTGGAAGTCAAACAGGTTAACTTCTCTGAGAGTCCTTTGGCCAGAACTAGTCACATGACCTCAACCTAAATGCAAAAGAAGCTGGGAGATGTTGGGAGCACGTGGATAATTAGCAAGCCCTGACTATCTCTGCTAAAGCCCCCAACTAACTTTAATGTCCCATATTCTGTGATTAGGCAGGGCTTCAAGTAGAAAGAGTCCCACGGGCCCTCAAAACCACATGTACACCTCTGCTTACAATTCTTCAAACATTACTGTTACGACTTTAAAATATTTATTCTTGTCTATGAGTAATTTATGGTTTTATTCCTAATTTTCTGTGTGACATTAAACAGAATGCCTAATGACATCACTATCTCAAAAGGAAAATCTGTCGTAAAACCTCTTTTTCTCCTATTACAAATAACGTGGTAAGTCTTTGTTCCAGGCCATTTTAGTTGTTCTGTTAAAGAGTGATGAACACCATCTCTTTTTCTTTGCTGATTTTGCCAAGCACATAATTCTTTAGGAAATTATTGAGGTGATTACTTATGCTTCTGGAGTCTCGACAGCTTGTGCCGATTGGCATCAGGGCATTATCAGGACTTTAAAACCATCTTGTGGGTGTTTTTGAAAACAAAGGAATGTTTTAACCATATTATGTAATACTGTTAGCCAAGTATTAGATAATACAGTACGGAATATTGTCAGTGAGAAACAAAGCTCAGGTTTGGTTTAGTTTCTTCATCAGCTTCCCTTTTAC
Organism: Eubalaena glacialis; assembly: GCF_028564815.1. Classification (NCBI taxonomy): domain Eukaryota; kingdom Metazoa; phylum Chordata; class Mammalia; order Artiodactyla; family Balaenidae; genus Eubalaena; species Eubalaena glacialis. The sequence continues at coordinate 77,958,429 of NC_083719.1, forward strand.
TGCTGTTGCCTACCTTTGTCTGGAATTGTTTTCTTACGGTGCCTCCACGAAAATTGATACAGTAAATCCCCTACATACGAACCTTCAAGTTTTGAACTTTTAAAGATGCAAACGTGCGTTTGAATGTCCAATCGTGAAAGTTAGTTCACATGTCTGGCGTACATTGTCACGTGCGTGCGTCCTCTACAGGTGGTTGTGCTTTTGTGTACTTTACTGTACAGTACTCTATAGAGTACAGTAGTACAGTATCTTTATTTCAAGCTAGATCTGCAGGAGGATGACTTCATTGAACTCCTTGCTGTGCAACACAAGGAGCTTACTAATGAAGAGCTGATGGAATTGGAGGCCCAGAGAAAGGACGAAGAGAGACAAGAGGAAGAAGAAGTAACTAAAGAACCGAAGAGATTCACAGCACAGGAAAGGGGATTTTCGTCATCTGAGGAGGCGCTATTAGTTTTTGAGGCACAGGACCGGAACGTAGAACGGTACACGAAGGTTGCAGCAGCCATTCAGAATGCCATCCAGTGCTACCATGTCATCTATAACGAGAAAAAAAGAGCTACTACCAAGACATCACTGGATCATTTCTTCAAGAGGGTAGATAGAATTGAATCCAGCAAGGAATCAGAACCTGTGCCATCGACGTCAGGCCTGAGTGCAATTGCAGCTTGCCCTCCGTCTCCTACTGCTGACGATCCTTCAGCTCTACCATCTCCCACCTCCTCTCCCTCCTCCAGTCAGTAACTCTTCTTGCCTGTTCACTCGATGCCAGCCCCTGTGTGCCAGCTGTTGTACTGTACTACTGTACTTTTTAAGGTACTGTACTGTAAGATTAAAAATGTTTTCTTTATTTTTGTGTTTGTTTTTTATGTATTATTTGTGTGAAAAGTATTATAAACCTATTACAGTACAGTACTATATAGCCGATTGTGTTAGTTGGGTAACTAGGCTAATTTTGTTGGACTTACAAACAAATTGGACTTACGAACTCACTCTCAGAATGGAACTCGTTTTTATGTAGAGCACTTACTGTACTGGTGAGCAGGACTCCAGCCACATAGAGACTGTTTGGTCATGGGAAAGCAGTTCCTATTTTACTCAGCTGATGGGAAGACTTTCTTTGGCAGATAAACATGCTTAGGAAATGCTACACACCCAGTCTCAGTAGCTTTGAGGCAAATTTCCATTTCAGTTTTGTCTCTTAAATTCTGCAGGCTTAATTAACACCTCTGATATGTTCAAACAATATGATGATGAGATGTTTTCTGTAGAAACATGCTTGACTCGTAGCAGTCACCTGTTTGGTAAACCGAAACACTGTATGTCATGATTTTTAGAAAACATCCAAGTTATGTGCCTTGATGCCTTAGTTATATGGTCTCAGTTTATACTTAGAATCTGTATAGGATTTTCCCCCCACAATTATTTAGTAGCTACCAGACAGACAGCTTCTTTAAATTAATAAGTGACAGATCAACATAACTCTTTCCACTGAGCAGGTGAAGAAACTGAGACAATTTCATGGCTAGCCCAAAGCATCTTGGTGAGTCAGGGGCAGATTTAGCATTTAGCATAACCTTAGTTCATATGCCCAGGCCAGAGCACCTTGTGTAACTCTGAAGTTAAATTTCTGGAGGCAAGGACACTCTCTTTTTTTAATATTTACTAGAACAGTAGGATGATGCGTAGTTAAAAAAATCAGTGACTCTTTAAATCAAGTTATGTGATTCATCTCAGAAGCGTGGCTGTAATTGCCTACCCGGATGCGTGAAGAAAGACTTGAGAATACACAGAAGGCTGCCTAATGTAGTGGAAAGAGCGAGGCACTACAGCTGGAAGAAGCATGTTCCAGTGAGAGCCTTGTCATGACCTTGGTCATGTCACTTAACTTCCCAAGAACCTTAGTGTCTTCGCTTGTAATATGTGAGGCATCAGCGTAGATGTTCCCTAGGGTCTAAATTTCTGTTGCAGATTTTTGAAACTGTTATGTTTGTGTTAGGAAGCATCCTCCATAGGTGAATCTTAATCCAACCAAAATTCCCATTCTTTTAAAGAGTTATTTCTAAGTGCAATTGCTATGAGAGAGAGTTTCCTTGGCTCTAAGTTGGTATCTGGAATCTTCTCTCTGTCATCAGCTCTGCTGAAGAGCGCAGAAGGGAATCGGAGAATGAAGCTTGGCTGTGAGGAGGCTGAGTGTACAGGGCAAGCACAAACTTGTAAGGCCAGGCTCTCCTTACAGCCCTGCTTTCCATTTTCCCCAGAGCTGGAGGCTGAACTCTAAACCACCTCCTGCTACCCACGCACCTTACTGATAGATAGAAGAAATCTTGGCGTGGGGACAGTGTTTGCCAGGTTATTTTGGTAGCAGCTCTTGTATTCACCCTCACCCCCATGTACTTGGTTGGTTTGCCATGGAAAGAGTCTGGGGGAATTTGCCTTTTCAAGTTTTTCCTCTTCTCCCACGCTTGTGCCGAGTGAGAAGAAAAATGGGGCATCAGCCTCATGGAAATACAGTGGTGCCTCCCTATTTCTCCACCTGCCCCTGTGGAAGGGAGCTTGATGACCCTCATCAAGGGCACAGCATGGGGGTTGGAGTCCCTTTGAAGGGGTATTCTCTGCGGAGGTCCAGGCTTATTTCTGAATATCACTCACCCAGAGGCCAGTTTCACATCCTGCAAAAAATCTCTGAGAGAATGTGTCAGCAGAACCAGCATTGCATGTCTAGACAAAGAATTGATATTAGCATCATCAGCCAGCACCCAATCTGTTAACTCTTGTGTAAGCATTTGCTATCTGTGCCCCAGGCATTTTTTGGCTTAAAGTGAAAACTGTAGCTCTAAGATTTAGACTTAGGTCTTTCAGGAGGTTCTTTCAAGGGAAGGAATCACAAGGTACCTTATTTCAAGATCAGATATTTTATTGATTAATATGAAAGTCTCCTCTTTTTTTCCTTCTTCAGTAAAATGGTGGCTGTGTCGTCACCATCTTCACTGTATTATATATTCATTATTTTAAAAAATATTTATTAAGCAACCTCTCGAAACCTATGCAGGGCATTCTGCTAGGTTCCGCTGATACATTGATGAATAAATCAGCTAAGGTCCCTGCCCCTCTGGAGTTTATAGCTTAATGAGGAGACTGACCACAAACAAGAGTAACAGGATATTTCTGTCTCAGTTTCGACTGAGGCACCAAAGAACAAAGCAGTAGGTGTCGAATTCCTTGGCTTTCTAAATCGAGGTGCTAGACTACCTCTGCAGGATTTGCAGAAAGGGTGCCTCAGAACTGGTTCTGCCAGCTTGACCCATCACCCACCTCCTGGGCATTGATGAGAAGGCTTAGTGTTCTTGGAGGTTCAAGTGCTGGTAGGGAGAGTTCGTTTGAGGAGAGTTGTCACTGTGCTGAGTGGCTCTCCTCACCTTGGGGAGGGGCTATGTGTCCCCTCACTCAAACCTCTTTGGGAGGAGCCTTCTAGGGAACCACTCAGAGAGAGCACTGTCCTGTGTTGCCTGGAGTTTGGGAACTTGGGGACTAACATCTGAGGCATCTCAAGGCAAAGGCCAGAGTGGAGGAGGGTAGGACATGGGGGTGGGGGTCACAGCAGAGAAGAGGTGGCTGCATTGGGAATGCCAGCACTTTTGGAGTTGACTGGGCAAGAACTGACTCTGAGGAAAGAACAGATTGGGTCATCTTGAAAGTAACTTGACAAGAAGGACATATGGAGGGGTGAGGTGACTTTGGGAAAAAAGCTGGGCTTTTAGAATGGGGCAGCTGAGTGGGAATGAGGGGGAAATTCTTTTTTTTTTTTTTCTTTTAAACATCTTTATTGAAGTATAATTGCTTTACAATGGTGTGTTAGTTTCTGCTTTATAACAAAGTGAATCAGTTATACATATACATATGTTCCTATATCTCTTCCCTCTTGCATCTCCCTCCCTCCCACCCTCCCTATCCCACCCCTCTAGGTGGTCACAAAGCACCGAGCTGATCTCCCTGTGCTATGCGGCTGCTTCCCACTAGCTATCTATTTTACATTTGATAGTGTATATATGTCCATGACACTCTCTCACCCTGTCACATCTCACCCCTCCCCGTCCCCATATCCTCAAGTCCATTCTCTAGTAGGTCTGTGTCTTTATTCCCATCTTGCCACTAGGTTCTTCATGACCTTTTTTTTTTTTTTCCTTAGATTCCATATATATGTGTTAGCATACTGTATTTGTTTTTCCTCTTTCTGACTTACTTCACTCTGTATGACAGACTCTAACTCCATCCACCTCATTACAAATACCTCCATTTCATTTCTTTTTATGGCTGAGTAATATTCCATTGTATATATGTGGCACATCTTCTTTATCCATTCATCCGATGATGGACACTTAGGTTGCTTCCATGTCCTGGCTATTGTAAATAGAGCTGCAATGAACATTTTGGAACATGACTCTTTTTGAATTATGGTTTTCTCAGGGTATATGCCCAGTAGTGGGATTGCTGGGTCGTATGGTAGTTCTATTTTTAGTTTTTTAAGGAACCTCCATACTGTTCTGCATAGTGGCTGTATCAATTTACATTCCCACCAACAGTGCAAGAGGGTTCCCTTTTCTCCACACCCTCTCCAGCATTTATTGTTTCTAGATTTTTTGATGATGGCCATTCTGACCGGTGTGAGATGATACCTCATTGTAGTTTTGATTTGCATTTCTCTAATGATTAATGATGTTGAGCATTCTTTCATGTGTCTGTTGGCCATCTGTATATCTTCTTTGGAGAAATGTCTATTTAGGTCTTCTGCCCATTTTTGGATTGGGTTGTTTGTTTTTTTGTTATTGAGCTGCATGAGCTGCTTGTAAATCTTGGAGATTAATCCTTTGTCAGTTGCTTCATTTGCAAATATTTTCTCCCATTCTGAGGGTTGTCTTTTGGTCTTGTTTATGGTTTCCTTTGCTGTGCAAAAGCTTTTAAGTTTCATTAGGTCCCATTTGTTTATTTGTGTTTTTATTTCCATTTCTCTAGGGGCTGGGTCAAAAAGGATCTTGCTGTGATTTATGTCATAGAGTGTTCTGCCTATGTTTTCCTCTAAGAGTTTGATAGTGTCTGGCCTTACACTTAGGTCTTTAATCCATTTTGAGTTTATTTTTGTGTATGGTGTTAGGGAGTGTTCTAATTTCATACTTTTACATGTACCTGTCCAATTTTCCCAGCACCACTTATTGAAGAGGCTGTCTTTTCTCCACTGTATATGCTTGCCTCCTTTATCGAAGATAAGGTGACCATATGTGCGTGGGCTTATCTCTGGGCTTTCTATCCTGTTCCATTGATCTATCTTTCTGTTTTTGTGCCAGTACCAAACTGTCTTGATTACTGTAGCTTTGTAATATAGTCTGAAGTCAGGGAGCCTGATTCCTCCAGCTCCATTTTTCGTTCTCAAGATTGCTTTGGCTATTCGGGGTCTTTTGTGTTTCCATACAAATTGTGAAATTTTTTGTTCTAGTTCTGTGAAAACTGCCAGTGGTAGTTTGATAGGGATTGCATTGAATCTGTAGATTGCTTTGGGTAGCAGAGTCATTTTCACAATGTTGATTCTTCGAATCCAAGAACATGGTATATCTCTCCATCTATTTGTATCATCCTTAATTTCTTTCATCAGTGTCCTATAATTTTCTGCATACAGGTCTTTTGTCTCCTTAGGTAGGTTTATTCCTAGATATTTTATTCTTTTTGTTGCAATGGTAAACGGGAGTGTTTTCTTAATTTCACTTTCAGATTTTTCATCATTAGTATATAGGAATGCAAGAGATTTCTGTGCATTAATTTTGTATCCTGCTACTTTACCAAATTCATTGATTAGCTCTAGTAGTTTTCTGGTAGCATCTTTAGGATTCTCTATGTATAGTATCATGTCATCTGCAAACAGTGACAGCTTTACTTCTTCTTTTCTGATTTGGATTCCTTTTATTTCTTTTTCTTCTCTGATTGCTGTGGCTAACACTTCCAAAACTATGTTGAATAATAGTGGTGAGAGTGGGCAACCTTGTCTTGTTCCTGATCTTAGTGGAAATGGTTTCAGTTTTTCACCGTTGAGGACAATGTTGGCTGTAGGTTTGTCATATATGGCCTTTATTATGTTGAGGAAAGTTCCCTCTATGCCTACTTTCTGCAGGGCTTTTATCATAAATGGGTGTTGAATTTTGTCGAAAGCTTTCTCTGCATCTATTGAGATGATCATATGGTTTTTCTCCTTCAATTTGTTAATATGATGTATCACGTTGATTGATTTGCGTATATTGAAGAATCCTTGCATTCCTGGAATAAACCCCACTTGATCATGGTGTATAATCCTTTTAATGTGCTGTTGCATTCTGTTTGCTAGTATTTTGTTGAGGATTTTTGCATCTATGTTCATCAGTGATATTGGCCTGTAGTTTTCTTTCTTTGTGACATCTTTGTCTGGTTTTGGTATCAGGATGATGGTGGCCTCGTAGAATGAGTTTGGGAGTGTTCCTCCCTCTGCAATATTTTGGAAGAGTTTGAGAAGGATAGGTGTTAGCTCTTCTCTAAATGTTTGATAAAATTCGCCTGTGAAGCCATCTGGTCCTGGGCTTTTGTTTGTTGGAAGATTTTTAATCACAGTTTCAATTTCAGTGCTTGTGATTGGTCTGTTCATATTTTCTATTTCTTCCTGGTTCAGTCTCGGCAGGTTGTGCATTTCTAAGGATCTGTCCATTTCTTCCAGGTTGTCCATTTTATTGGCATAGAGTTGCTTGTAGTAATCTCTCATGATCGTTTGTATTTCTGCAGTGTCAGTTGTTACTTCTCCTTTTTCATTTCTAATTCTATTGATTTGAGTCTTCTCCCTTTTTCTCTTGATGAGTCTGGCTAATGGTTTATCAATTTTGTTTATCTTCTCGAAGAACCAGCTTTTAGTTTCATTGATTTTTGCTATTGTTTCCTTCATTTCTTTTTCATTTATTTCTGATCTGATCTTTATGATTTCTTTCCTTCTGCTAGCTTTGGGGTTTTTTTGTTCTTCTTTCTCTAATTGCTTTAGGTGCAAGGTTAGGTTGTTTATTCGAGATGTTTCCTGTTTCTTGATGTAGGCTTGTATTGCTATAAACTTCCCTCTTAGAACTGCTTTTGCTGCGTCCCATAGGTTTTGGGTCATCGTGTCTCCATTGTCATTTGTTTCTAGGTATTTTTTGATTTCCCCTTTGATTTCTTCAGTGATCACTTCGTTATTAAGTAGTGTATCGTGTAGCCTCCATGTGTTTGTATTTTTTACAGATCTTTTCCTGTAATTGATATCTAGTCTCATAGCGTTGTGGTCGGAAAAGATACTTGATACGATTTCAATTTTTTAAAATTTACCAAGGCTTGATTTGTGACCCAAGATATGATCTATCCTGGAGAATGTTCCATGAGCACTTGAGAAAAATGTGTATTCTGTTGTTTTTGGGTGGAATGTCCTATAAATATCAATTAAGTCCATCTTGTTTAATGTATCATTTAAAGCTTGTGTTTCCTTATTTATTTTCATTTTGGATGATCTGTCCATTGGTGAAAGTGGGGTGTTAAAGTCCCCTACTATGATTGTGTTACTGTCGATTTCCCCTTTTATGGCTGTTAGTATTTGCCTTATGTATTGAGGTGCTCCTATGTTGGGTGCATAAATATTTACAATTGTTATACCTTCCTCTTGGATCGATCCCTTGATCATTATATAGTGTCCTTTGTCTCTTGTAATCGTCTTTATTTTAAAGTCTATTTTGTCTGATATGAGAATTGCTACTCCAGCTTTCTTTTGATTTCCATTTGCATGGAATATCTTTTTCCATCCCCTCACTTTCAGTCTGTATGTGTCTCTAGGTCTGAAGTGGGTCTCTTGTAGACAGCATATATATGGGTCTTGTTTTTGTATCCATTCAGCCAGTCTGTGTCTTTTGGTGGGAGCATTTAATCCATTTACATTTAAGGTAATTATCGATATGTATGTTCCTATTCCCATTTTCTTAAATGTTTTGGGTTTGTTATTGTAGGTGTTTTCCTTCTCTTGTGTTTCTTGCCTAGAGAAGTTCCTTTAGCATTTGTTGTAAAGCTGGTTTGGTGGTGCTGAACTCTCTTAGCTTTTGCTTGTCTGTAAAGGTTTTAATTTCTCCATCAAATCTGAATGAGATCCTTGCTGGGTAGAGTAACCTTGGTTGTAGGTTTTTCTCCTTCATCACTTTAAGTATATCCTGCCACTCCCTTCTGGCTTGCAGAGTTTCTGCTGAAAGATCAGCTGTTTACCTTATGGGGATTCCCTTGTGTGTTATTTGTTGTTTTTCCCTTGCTGCTTTTAATATGTTTTCTTTATATTTAATTTTTGATAGTTTGATTAATATGTGTCTTGGCATGTTTCTCCTTGGATTTATCCTGTATGGGACTCTCTGTGCTTCCAGGACTTGATTAACTATTTCCTTTCCCATATTAGGGAAGTTTTCAACTATAATCTCTTCAAATATTTTCTCAGTCCCTTTCTTTTTCTCTTCTTCTTCTGGGACCCCTATAATTCGAATGTTGGTGCGTTTAATGTTGTCCCAGAGGTCTCTGAGACTGTCCTCAGTTCTTTTCATTCTTTTTTCTTTATTCTGCTCTGCAGTAGTTATTTCCACTATTTTATCTTCCAGGTCACTTCTCCGTTCTTCTGCCTCAGTTATTCTGCTATTGATCCCGTCTAGAGTATTTTTAATTTCATTTATTGTGTTTTTCATCGTTGCTTGGTACCTCTTTAGTTCTTCTACGTCCTTGTTAAATGTTTCTTGCATCTTGTCTATTCTATTTCCAAGATTTTGGATCATCTTTACTATCATTATTCTGAATTCTTTTTCAGGTAGACTGCCTATTTCCTCTTCATTTGTTAGGTCTGGTGTGTTTTGACCCTGCTCCTTCACCTGCTGTGTGTTTTTTTGTCTTCTCATTTTGCTTATCTTACTGTGTTTGGGGTCTCCTTTTCACAGGCTGCAGGTTCGTAGTTCCCGTTGTTTTTGGTATCTGTCCCCAGTGGCTAAGGTTGGTTCAGTGGGTTGTGTAGGCTTCCTGGTGGAGGGGACTATTGCCTGTGTTCTGGTGGATGAGGTTGGATCTTGTCTTTCTGGTGGGCACGTCCACGTCTGGTGGTGTGTTTTGGGGTGTCTGTGGCCTTATTATGATTTTAGGCAGCCTCTCTGCTAATGGATGGGGCTGTGTTCCTGTCTTGCTAGTTGTTTGGCATAGGGTGTCCAGCACTGTAGCTTGCTGGTCATTGAGTGAAGCTGGGTCTTGATGTTGAGATGGAGATCTCTGAGAGATTTTCGCCGTTTGGTATTACGTGGAGCTGGGAGGTCTCTTGTGGACCAGTGTCCTGAAGTTGGCTCTCCCACCTCAGAGGCACAGCCCTGATGCCTGGCTGGAGCACCAAGAGCCTTTCATCCACATGGCTCAGAATAAAAGCAAGAAAAAAATAGAAAGAAAGAAAGAGGATAAAATAAAATAAAATAAAGCTATTATAATAAAAAATAAGAAAAAAATTATTAAGAATAAATTTATTAAGAAAAATTTTTTTTAATTTTTAAAAATAGATTTATTAATTTTTTATAATAAAAATAAGAAAAAGAATTATTAAGAAAAAATTTATTAAGAAAAAAATTTTTTAATTTTTTAAAATAAAAAATATGAAGAGGGGGAAATTCTTAAGGGGCCAACCAGAAAGGGCTTTGCCCAGGAAAGCTGCTGTGGATAAGACATCTGCCATGATGGGAGTCACTGAAACCCTATAAAAACGGGCTTGGGAAGCTTGGTTGTCTGCTAAGTGCAGAGGCATCAAGCCCAGATTACAGCCATATCTGACAAGTTAGATCTATTTTCCCCTATTCTAATCCATCCCCTGACCCAACCTGGAAGGGCCTGAATCCACAGCTAGCAAGATGGAAGGAGGTGGGGTGAGGAGAGGTTTGTCCCATTGGACAATCTTCCAAGCCTGAAGCAGATCTGAGCTGGCAGAGGGGAGAAATAGCAGGTTAACTTAGGTTTGCAGTTTTGATATTAAAATCACCCGAGAAAAGGGACTATTTGCTTATGATCAGGAAATGACTAAGATAGCTACGGGACAAGTGGGAAATTTTCATCTAATGACAGGGAAGGACATATGAAGGGAGCAGATTTGAAGTAGCAGGAGTAGGAGAGGATAAATCGCTTTTAGCTCGTGCCATACTGATCCTGGTTCTTTTATTAATCGGGTAACACTAGTGAATGAATAAAATATAGAATTATAAGACTGTGTTCTTAAAGGATAATGGGGAGGGGTGGTAGTGGTCTGGAGCCCACTTAGAGAGCTTGACAAGGGTGACCTCTCAGGAAACAATAATTAATGAATGAGAAGGAGCCAGCTGTGCTGTGTTTGGTGAGAGTTGGGGGAAGGCGGTCCCTGCAGGGTCCAGGCAGAGGAACAACATTTGTAAAGTTTATGTGGAGTCATATGATCAGTACCCAGTAAACATTCGAGTGGCTTCAACCAAGGCTATGTTCGTTCTTTGTACAGGGCACTGAGTTAAATGCCAGGACTACAAACAGGATAAATGCCTCCTTCCCTGAGGTTTAAGGCTTAATTGATCAACACATTAAAACAAACAAACAAAACGAAACAAAACAAAAACGAAAAAACAAACCAAAAAAACCCCAAAAAACTTTGATGAAAGGTTAAGATCTAAAGGCTATGAAGAGGGAAGAAGCTCTTGCCCTCTGCTCTCAAGCTCTTGATGGCCCCAGATAACGTTCTCCCTTTTGGAGAATTGCCATGACAAGCAGCCTCTTTTAGTGCGCTGGTGACCTTTTATGGAGTGCAGGGGCAGCTGGACAAAGAAACATAGAGCTCCCCGACAGTTCCAGGAGGGAGGGAAAACCTCTGAACTTGTCCTAGGGCTCCGTTTATGAGTAAGACTTAGAAAAGACTACTTGCTGTAAGCATGCCATCCAAAATAATAGAGGTAGGATGTCAACAACTCTGTCAGTTGGGGCAGATACAACTCCTCGCATTGACACAATGATTGGAAAAGTGGCTCACCTTAGCTGGCATAAGTTTGTTCATTCAGGAAATGAAAAGAACAGAAAGCTGAACTGGTGACCTGGTCACGGCCTGGGGAGAGTCTTTTTGGGAATGTGGACTCATCCATTTAAAGCTCAGATCCTGGGCAGATAGTGACCTCAGCGAGTGTCTGTGTGGGTGGCACTTTCCCAGCCTCGCTGGGGTTCTAGGTGGCACTCAGTCTCCACCAGGAGATGGAGCATCTCAGGGCAGGGAGCAGTGCACCAAGGCCTGTGGGGCTCTCAGGAGACAAGGACTGACAACCCCTGCTTTCAAGGAACACCCTGGTTGGGAGATAGAACTGCCGTTGCCAACATATCTGGCAGGCACATGTGCAGAGCCAACTCAGGGAGGTGAAGAAAGAGGTGAAATAGGCCTCCTGTGAATACCAAGAAAAGGCAGTGCAATCTCAATGACCAGAGTTTTCCATGTCTCTAGCTTTTAATTTTGTCTGTTCACTTTCCCAAAAACACATGCTCAACAGAGAAACTAGCAAGTGCAGACAGTGTAAGAAATCAGTGATGTTCATTTTTAAAGAATATTTTGTAAATAGAGAAGACACTACTGAATTTTGGAGGAGAGAGTTTGTGCTATGTCTTTCCTCTTTTCCCTTTGGTGGGGAGAAGAAATTTGCCCCATTAGAACCTGTGCCCCTTAGAGAGGAACCAATCTCTAAACAGGCTGCCTGGTTCTCAGAAAGTTCTCAATAAATATACTTAAAAATCAAAGTTGGGGGATTTAGGGATCTAAGAGTTTCAATTTTTTAAAAAAATATTTGAATTAGAGTGCTTTGTAACTAGTCTGTCTTGCCAGTATTATGTAAGGATATCAGACCCTAAACACGCTCTTTGATACTCTTTAACTTAAAAACACAGTGCGTTTCAAAAATCAGTTTTCAAGTTGATATTGTGGTCCTTGGGTGTACTTTTTCCTTGGCAACACACAGTCGCAGAAAGAGCACAAGCATTTGAGTCAAGCAAACGTGCATTCGGACACCAGCCTTACAACCTGTAGATCTGGAGTCTAGGACCCTGCTCTAGAGTTCCACTTTGGAGGGTCCTCTCTGATCCTGTGACAGTTGCAGCCCTCCTCATAGAGAGAGAAGTCTGAGGGGCTGAGAACACGTGCCCACCTGAACCCTCTGTCCCTGTGCTTTCAGGACCTGAATTCCCTGCCCAGGCAACTGAGAACACACTTCCAGGGACTGCTGGGGCCTGGGATAGGCTGGCTGGGCTGTCCACCCTTTGCAGGATGGGGCCTGACCGGGATGGGTGTGGGGTGAGAGGCAAGGAGGATGGGGCAGTGGGCTGGGGAACTTCCATTTGTCCTTTATATTGAGTACTGAAAGTGTCACACTGCTTGCAAGCGAATTGACCATTCTGAAGGTCATTTTTCTCCTTTGAAAATGTGTATAAGAATTCCTATCTTACAGATATTAAGGATCCAATCAAATTATTATATAAACGTAATTGTATGGAATATAGTAAATGATAAGTTCTTATCACTGCTACCAATCATGGCTAGAGTTTCAAGCTAAACTCAAAATGTCTGCTAAACCCATCATACAACTGAAATGCACTACTAATTATATTATTAGCACTAACAGTATTTCAGGTATATGGTTTCTTATCTAAAACCTTTGGGGCCAGTTGTTTTCAGAATTCAGAATTTTGAGGATTTTAGAAATATGTGCATAAACCATATATCGCATTGCCCCTGGAATATTTGAGGCAGGGCCATGTTATCAAATACATTAATATTTTTATAGCAAAACCTATTGAATGAATATGTGTGGTAAGTAAAGACTATACATGGCCTCATGTCAGTTTAGGTTATTTTTTTTAAATAACTTTTAAAATTTTAGAACAGTTTCATATTTATAGAAGGATTGTAAAGATAGTACAGAGACTTTTCCATATGGTTATCATCTTACCTTAGTATGGTACATCTGTCACAATTAATAAACCAATATTGATACATTATTATGAACTGAAGTCCATACTTTATTCAAATGTCCCTAATTTTTACCTGCTTTCCTTTTCTGTTCCTGGATTCCATCCAGGATACTCCACTTCATTTATAGTTGTTATGACTCCATAAGCTCTTGTTGGCTGTGACAGTTTCTCAAACTTTTCTTGTTTTTCATTACCTTGATAGTTTGAGGAGTACTGGTCAGATATTTTGTAGAATATCCTTCAACTGGGATTTGTCTGACAGTTTTCTCATGATTAGACTGGGGTTATGGGTTTTGGGGAGGAAAACCACACAAGTGCCATTCTCATCACATCTGAAGGGTACATACTATCAATATGACTTATCACTGTTGATGTTGACCTTGATCACCTGGCTGTGGTAGTGTTTGTCAGGTTTCCCCACTGTAAAGTTACTCTTTTTTTCTCGCCTTTTCATTCTGAACTTGTTGGAAGTCACTCTGTACAACCCATACTTAAGGAGTGAGGAAGTATGCCCCCCTCCTAGAGGGGGGAGCGTCTGTAATTGTTTGGAATTTGTCTGTGCGGGAGATTGGTCTCCTCTTTCCATAAATCAGATCTTGCTGCCAAATGGGTTAAGAAATCTTTTTTTTTTTTTCTTTAAAAATTTTTGTATTGTGGATAAGGGATTATGGACCAGAACCAGCATTATACCTAAATTTTAAAAGTGCTTGCACTCACTGTACCCCCTGGTGATAGAAGAGACTGAGTTGGTGGTTCCTTATAGGAAGAAAGAATGAAAGGGACTAGTGGGAAGGGATAATGGTGGCCTGTTTCTGAGAGCCGTGGATGGTCGCCTCCCACCACACGTGGCTTGGCTGTACATTCCTAAACAAGAAGTACATTTGGTTGTTTCCATACCTTCATAACAAATTTATCCTGAAGGGAAATACTGGGAGATATGGTGATGACCGAGTTAAGAGTGTAAGTTTTTAAAAATAAGACAAATTTTCCCCTTCGTGTGTTTGTCAGACCTTTTAAAACACGCATTTTCATAGAAACTCTTAAATTGGGATTATTCAGGACTAGGAGAGGTGTGTATAGAAAGCAATGTAAATTGTTCTCGCCCTGGGCATGCAGAGTCACCTCCCACAGTCACCAGGGATCCGCTCCACCCTCCTACATTCCCTCCTCCCTCTGAGATGCCCTGTACCTGCCTCCAGGCAGCAACATGTCCCAGGCTGAGTCTTCTTTCTCCTCAACTTTTCTCACCCTCCTCCCCTCCCAGCTGGGTGAGACCCTCTCAGGATTTTTATCATCCAGTCCTAGCTCCCCTGTGGTCTCTATATGGCTTCTGAAACTTGCTTCTCCCCAGGGTTAATATTCAAAGTGTCTGACAATCTATGCCCTGGAGCTGCAGCTGGGTCTTACTGTGCCAGGCACTACCTCTTCAGGTACAGAGGGTCCAATAGGAGGGGACTCACCGAACGATGTTTGAAGGGATGTGGAAATGGCTGAGAGCAGCTGCAATTTATCAACCTGAAGAGGAGTCTTGATATTTTAACATGCAGGAAAAGTAAATATTATTAAATATATTTTGTATCATATTGGTCATAGGAGCCTTCCAGAATTAAGCTCTAGCCTCCACTTACTGATTACTAACATAATGCGTACATACCCTCAGGGTTGACTTTCTAGGTTTTGGAGTTGCTCACTGATGCCCCAAGAAGGCATCCATTTTAATTAGGGCTGCAGTGTGACCTAATATTGATGTGTTACTGTTCAAACTCACCCCTAAAACCTAATAGCCAATGTCATAATGATCTTAGAGCAAACTCACAAGATGGTATGAGCCCCAGGCAGCACCAGAATTGTTTAAAATGGGCTGGCAGGAATGTAGCTGTAGTGAAGTTTTTCCTATTTCAGTCTTCAAAGGAGCACAGGTCAGGAAATTTCTCTTCTATTGATTTCACTTGATCCCTCTCCAACCTATGACATCATTGCCTACAATTACATGCATCTCTTTAGTATACTATGGGTGATCCTATCTCTTCCACCTAATTTAGAGGAATAATGTGGAGGTCTTGAAAATGGTATGAACTTCTGAGGAAAAAAAAGTTATATGTAGGGGTTATGGGAACATGTGTATGCATATGACTGATTCGCTTTGTTGTGCAACAGAAACTAACACAGTATTGTGAAGCAATTATACTCCAATAAAGATCTATTAAAAAAGGAAAAAAAGAAAAAAAAAAAAAGAAAGTTATATGTAATTTAGATGATGAATAATCTTCAAACAACTCCCTGAATTTGAGCTCCAATTAGAGAGGAATAATTAGACATGTTGGCATTGAAGAAATAAAATATTTCAAACCACTCTCTGATCTTGGTCATGTCTCTTTTTCAAAGTCCAAAAATTAAACATAATGATGGACTAGATAAGTAAGTTTATTATTCACCATCTGGTTATGCCACTTGATGAATTGACTGGAGTTTCTCAGAGACCTTCTTTTCAAAGGCTCCCCTGGGTTAACAATTCCCTCAAGCCTGTTTTTTTGTGGTGTCTTTAAACCACATGTCTCTGGGTTTAATTGCCTATAGCAAAGGCCTCTCAACTTTTTTGTCAAATGCTTTTATCCATAAAAATTATTTGACTTCTTAAGTCTTATAATACACTTTATACATTTACTACCAAAATAATACATTATGTATGTCGTAAAACTGTTTGCATAGTTCATTTGGAAATTTCTTGTGTACTGCCTTGTGAAAACCTTGTATCTTGAATTTTTTTTTTTTTTATAAATTTATTTATTTATGGCTGTGTTGGGTCTTCGTTTCTGTGCGAGGGCTTTCTCCAGTTGTGGCAAGCGGGGGCCACTCTTCATCGCGGTGCGCGGGCCTCTCACCGTCGCGGCCTCTCCCATTGCGGAGCACAGGCTCCAGACGCGCAGGCTCAGTAGTTGTGGCTCACGGACCTAGCCGCTCTGCGGCATGTGAGATCTTCCCAGACCAGGGCTCGAACCCGTGCCCCTGCATTGGCAGGCAGATTCTCAACCACTGCGCCACCAGGGAAGCCCTTGAATTGTTTTTTAAATAGTTAATTGTGATTTACATTTTCATTGGTTTATGTTTCCTTTTTGTCTCTGATTAGATTTATAAAACTAAGGTCAAGAATTAAAAAAAGAAAAATATTCTCTACAACAGAACCTTTCGCTTAACTGGAGTCTTGTCCGGTTTGGCCCCATTTGTGTGATCAGCAGCAAGCCACTCAACTTGCATGAGCACTGATGATCTCATCTGTAAAGGAAGGGCTTGGACTAGATGATTTCTAACATCCCTCCAGCTTTATAATTTGGATGATAGGATTTGATTTGGCAAATCTCCCAGAGAGATGTTCTCTGGGTTTGAGAAGGCTGTCCTAATTTGACCATGGATGTTATGAATTTAGAAAAAACTCTTTTAGAAAACTCCCCAAAGACAAACGCCCTAGAGGCTTGGTGTCCTAAACCATCTTCCTGCTGCACGGCTCAGACAGTAGGTTGAGGGGTGCCACTGTGGAATGCCACACCACAGCACCACAGCGGCAGGAGGCTGGTTGCACATGTGAATCATGAAACTGTCAGCAACAGCATTATTCATAAAGAGAACTTCAGTTGAGAGCTGAGTTCAATAATTTTTAGCCCAATATGCCAGCACTTGGCCTTCTCACATTTTTTGGTTGCATTATGTTAAAAATCCTGATTTTATTTTCTAATCCTTTGTGTGTGAGCTGTGGTGTTTAGAGAAATAGATGCATAAAAAATACATATCAAAATGCCACATCCTGTAAACATAGCTTATGCTGATTATTTTAAATGTTTTCTTTACTCAGGCAGGTGGATTTAGGACATAACAGTAATAATAAACACTCATCTGAAGAACAGATTTTGATCAAGGAAGTCTCCCATTGGTTATATATATATAATCTTTACTCTGTTGGTTTTCCCAGGGCAAAAATTGCACAAAAGAAACAGACCACAGCTCTTGCAATATAATACCAGTAAAAGAAAACAAACAAAAGAAAAAGCACACAAAAAACCAAAAAAACCCCCTCCCCCTCCGAAAAGTAAACAGAACCTCAAGACAAAAACTGGCCTAACAATGCAAACTAGAACTTAAATAAGATCCTACCACACCTAGGCAGCCACCCATATCCAATCTGTATCCTGGAAAGACCTATGACTAAGCAAAGAGAGGAGAGACCATGAAAAGAATCAGTCATGGATTTTTAATTTATAAGCACAGACTGATCCAGGGAAGACTTACAGCAAATTTTATTCCAATGCCTCTTGCTGTTTTTTTATCATACAATCTGTGTCTGTCAGCAACAGCCTTTGATTGCTTCTTTAGCCAACCTGAAATGCTAGGAGGATCCTTGTTTAACCAGTTTTTAATAACTACGTCTCTATGCCACCCTCACCACCATTTCATTTGTTTTCAGGACCAGAGATCTTTACTCACATTATATTTAAGGATCTGTTAGAATATTATCAAGGGGGGTTAGAAGTAATTATATAGGAAATGAAAAATCAAGAATCTTATATTTCTGTCCCAGGCAAGGACCATAAATTAGTTGTGCCACAGCAGTCCTCTTTTCCATGGGATTATCTTTATGATAACACTGATGATAACACATTTGACATTTTGTGTAAAAGATGCTTTATATTTGTCATATAGAAAATATGAATGTGCAGTCAACATTGGCATCTAAGCAGATGTAGATGCTGTGGTTAAACACAGGAGGAGATTTCCTATGAAAAGTGGACAAATGTGTATTACATGAAAGTGATTGTCAGCACTACTTTAAGTAGATACTGCTGCCCTTAGTGAGAAGAATGTAGAATAAATGCCAGTTGTTTTTATTTCATGCCTAGATTTTGTGTGTTAAAGGTCAGGTTAGTTCTCTGATTATATGATTTAAATGCTTGGATTGATTCAGTATCATTAATAATTTTGCATTTTGTGACCTCAGTTGTTCAAGCCAGCTGTTTTGCTCACCAGGTATGCTCAAACTGAGAAGAAAGGCAAAGTCTGTGAGTCAACTGAAGTCTGATATAGACTTTCCTTTAGATTTAAAAAGAAAATATTTAAATCATGATATTCCATGTGGAAAATATACTCTACTGTCTTTTTTTTTTTTTTTTTTTTAATGCCAATGAAATCCCCACAGCACGTTCAAGGCTAAATAAGCAGGGAGGTTGCAGACCATGCTTATACTTTATAGTCTGGGTATTTGGGAGACTCTCTGAGTCAGCACCCTTTCTTCTGTGCCTTCTGCCCTCCCTGCCTGGGAAGGCCAGTATGGGTAGGGCTAGCCTTAACTGTGGGGACAGTCAGTAGGTGGCTCTCTTAAAAATGCTATTTTCCCCCCTGTTAATTTGTCCTTTTCAGATATCTATCTATCTATCTACCTATGATGTATATATATGTAATTTACTCACTTGATAAAATGTACTGAGTACATTTATGTACAAGGTATGTAGAAGACAGAAGATAGAAAAACAAGTTTCAGTGAGTCCTTTAGCTTACAGAGATGTGTGGAAAATGAGAAATAGTCACCTAAAAATATAATATAACGTAGAAAGTGTCAAGTGCCATAAAAGGGAAAGAGCTGAAGTACTCTTTCCTTTGGGTTAAATGAACATATACTCTGGGTGCAGCCTCATTTTGGCTCCAGTCTGGATAATTGGTCTGGCTAGCCCATCATCTCGCAGAATCTGAAACAAGAGAACCCATGAGGAGTAAGATTTGCTGGACGAGGCATTGCAAGATCAGATCAGGAAGATGGTTGGCTGATTGTTAACAATCCATCTGTAAATCTTTACTGAGTCTCCACTTTGGGCTGGGCGATGGGGATATGGAAGAGAACAAGCCAGATGTGGTCTCTGCCCTCCAACAGTCTGGAAGTTGTTTTAGTGAAGAGCATGATCAACCAGAAAGCAGGAGAGTGTGCAGAGAGAATAAACTGGAAAAAAAAAAAGTAGCTTTACCTGGTTATAGTTATGCTATGCGTTAGCCAAGAATGTGAATAAATGTCATGAGTCTAGATCTAATATTTCCCTTTTTTCTCTCTTTGCATTGAATCTGTCTGTGAATTAGGCAGAAGTACCAGGAATTGTAGTGGGAAATAGATTCTGGAATGGTCCAGAGCCTGGCTGAGGGAAGAGGAGGGAGAATTGGTGGGCAGCCTTGGTGGTGCGGTGGGACATGAAGAATGGGAATTCTGGGAAGAGATGTATACATGGTTCTGTACTGGAAATGCTGCCATTTATGGTTATATTTATAAATATTTTGATTCTGAGAAGATTAGAAGTGGCTGAGGAGAAAGGGAGAACTCTGAGAGGTGTCTGGCAAGTGGGTGATAGGAGAGGAGAAAGCAACAGTGGAATCTGGCAACTCAGCAAATTCCTCAATCTTTTTTCCCCATTAGCTAAGGAGATAGTGTCTTTGGGTTGGTGATAAGAGAAGACAAATGGAATGGAGAAGGAGGATAGAGCAGAAACCTGAGCCACAGTTGGGCTGAGTGCCTTTCTCTGGGGAGGATATATGTATGGAGAGGTGCAGAGATTGACTAAGGACAGATTTTAAACCAAGAAAGTCTATGTGAAAATGTGTTAAGTACTTTAAAGAGTTAAATAATGTAAGAATCAATTGTATTCATTGTTTTCATTTATGTCTCCAGTCTGCCCTCTCTCCTCTCTTCCTGTTTTCCTCCCTTCCTTTCATTCCTTTTTTTTTTTTTTTCCTTTTTTAAGTACTAATTAGGACATATAATTTCTTTTTTCCCTGGTGAATAACTTCCCATCTACCTAGTGGTGTGCTGATAAAGAAAAAAAAATGCATATTTATGTACATACATTTATTATAAACTTTTTTTATATGAAGGATGTATAGCACACAATTTACAAATAACAAAATATACAATACTCTTTATTGTAAATTTCATATAGCCAATTGATTCTCACAGACTGCTTTTATTGATTTTTGCTGAACTCCTATATTCTTAGCCAAACTGTGGTTGCAGCTGATGAAAGAGCATAGTTCTGACGTGAATGTTGGTTGCATTTTCATTAAAGTTAATAAGTAAAACACAGGTAGATCAATGATGACAACTGTCAGAACTTCACTTGTTTGTCAGTGGTGTGATGACTTCTTTGCTGAACTAGCTAATAATTTTTGAATACTGGAAGAATAATTCCTGAAGGGTTTGTTTGTTTTTGTTTTTATTTTGTTTTATTCATAAGGTGATAACTACAAATAGGACACACTTTTGAGTTTAATCGGCATTATTAACATTTTCTCACTTTCATTATTCATTTTTAACATTTTCATCACTTTCTTAAATGTAAGCAATTAACAAAACAATAAATCAAGCCCCGATTGGTAGCTTTTGCCAATTTCCATGGTGTAAATACTTCCAGCATAGTGTCAACTGAACATGCAGTTGGCTAGTAATAGGCAGCAGCATACCATAACACATGGACCATTTCCTCTAATTCAGATACATTAGAGGTAAATCACCTCAACAGAATAGATAACAGTAAATGTAGTAAAATAATTAGGAAATGATGAACTTTGAGTATTTATGACCTTTCTTTTAATACATTTTTGAGAATTTATTAACTTAATTTTTAATATAATGAATTTAGTTGTAAGTTTCTATAATTTAATTTTTAATAATGGCAACGTTTAACAAATAACTGAAAAATTCCTGAAACTGTAACAGTCAGCTCTCTTGGGCCAGAATGAGCTACTATTTTCATTATTATATTATAGTTTAGGAATCTAGGTCTCAGAGAAGTAAAATTTTTTTTAAGTCACATACCTACTAGGAGATTCATCTTTTTTTTTTTTTAAAACATCTTTATTGGAGTATAATTGCTTTACATTGTTGTATTAGTTGCTGCTGTATAACAAAGTGAATCAGCTATACGTATACATATATCCCCATATCCCCTCCCTCTTGCATAGGTGATTCATCTTGAACCCAGATTTTTTACTCCAAATCTCATGAAGACAGTCACTCCAGAGAATCTGGATAAAGGGCACCCCATCAAATACAACGCAGAGAAAGTCATGCAGAGAGACTTTGAGATTCCCAGGAGCCTCTTTGCGCTACCTAACCTTACCAGTTTTCTCTGCTCTGGGCGTTTGGTTCTATTCCACCAAAGAAATTCCTGTTCTGATTCTTTCTGGACCATACACTACTAGGTCAAGTTATTGCTATGAAGGATATCTTCCAATTTGCATAGTCTGTTAAACAGTCAATTCACAGCTATTTGTTGAGTAGCTGTGAAAAAGGTCCTGTGCTGGGTGCTGCAGTCATTCACCCCTCCATACACTTCTGACAGGTCACACTTCCTCTTGTTTATGAGGGGAAAAAGAGCCAAGTTAGAATCATCTGTGTGGCAAGTCTACTATTCATTGGATTATAAAGCTTTAATGTTTGGATGTAGGTTATAGTTTTAGTTTGGCAGGTTTCCCTCTCTAGTTCGAGTTAATAGTTTAATATTGGAACACTTATTTTTTTGGAGGGGGCTCTAATTTGTTTAAGAATTTTTAGAGGAAATACAATTTCTCTCTCTCTCCCTCTCTCCCTCCCTCTTTCTCTCTCTTTGTACAGCTTCTGACTCATGATTTGTATTCTTGTTAATCTTTTCTTTTCTAACCAATAAAAATGAGTAAAATTGTGGTTCCTTATTGTTGCCATAGAATTAATGGGATCTGACCATATACAATCCCTGTAATTCGTCCCCCAAATGGGGTGTGTGGTATTCTAACATTTCACCAAAGTATATATTTAAATTTTTTTGGCTTTTAATGAGTTAAAAAACTTTCCTCCTCAATCAATTCTTTTCTATTAATTTCAAATTTATCTAGGCAAACTGATATTAATAGTTTACTATCAAGTCAATAGGAAGATAACACATTTTGACTGGATTTTTCAATGTATGTGAAAAAATACTTAGCCTCAGATATATCTTTTTATATATCAAACCAGAAGAAAATCCGCATAAGCTTTTTAACTTTATAAGACATAGACTTTCCTTACTTTTATTATTGCTCTAACAGTAATACTCAGAAAATGTAGTATAAACTAACTATGAAATAGTACACTTGAGTAAATGAAGTCAGTACAATACACAACAGTGGTTTTCCACTGGTGAGGACTCATTAGTTGATGAGAAGAGCCCATTGGTACATATGAATTTTTGGTGATGTGCAAGGGGTTTCCACTTCTTTTTTCTGGGCAGCCAGTGCCAGTGAAGCCATCTTACTGGCCAAGATGGAAATTGCTTTAATTCTGAGGTTCCGTGTTGCACATTTATTTAAAAATATTATTGAGCATCTGCTGAATGCCAAGCAATCATCTAGGTTCTGGGGGTGTGAAGCACTGAACTAGACATACAAGGTCCCTGCTCTCATGGAGACTATCATCTAGAGGGGGTGAAGTAAAAACAAACTAGTTAACATAGAAATGAATAAGACACTATCAAAGAAAGAGACATTCAATGAAGATGGCAAGCAGGGCAATGGGATAGAAAGTGATTGGGGTAACTTTACCCAGGGGTGGTCAGTGATGTCCTCTCTGAGGCGGTGACATTGTTGCTGAGACTTGAATGACAGGAGGCAACTTTCTGTGGAGCAATCTGTTAGCATTTCACACAGCTGCTGTTCTTATTTATGTTGTAAAGGTTAGACTGGAGTGATACTTCCACTCAGTAAGAGCAGTAAGTTCAGAGATGTGTTAGTTTTCTCACACTTTTGTGACTTTCTTCTGCTATGTCCTGATTAATTAAAAAAATTTTAAGCCAGTACCAAGAGTACATAGTTAATTTCCCTAGGAGCTCCTATTTGAAGCCAAACTACTGATGGATAATTTCACAAATACCGTTAGCCTCTAGTTAGGTCACTGCTGTGTAGCAATGATAGTCCAAGTGGGTAAGTGCTATCATAGTGGAAATCACAGGGTGCTATGAGCCTGTTTAGCTCCATTTTGGAGACCAGGTTAAACTTTTTGAAATAAGAGACTTCTAAACTGGTATCTGAAGGACAAAGAGGAGTTTCCCAGATGAAGGAGCAGGGGAGCAGGAGAGAAAAGTCTTCCATGCAGAGGAACATGTGCAATAGCCTCCAGGGAGAGAGAATATGGTACCTTCAGGAAACCACAAATAATCTGAATTTGGCTGAAGTGTATAGCACAAGAGGAAAAGTGGTGTGAGAGAGAACACTAGCAGGAGTCAATTACAGAGGGGCTGGTGAGCCTTGTTAAGAAAGTAAGACTTTAGAGAGACCTTCAAGATGGCGGAGGAGTAAGATGTGGAGATCACCTTCCTCCCCCCAAATACATCAGAAATACATCTACATGTGGAACAACTCCTACAGAACACCTACTGAATGCTGGCAGAAGACCTCAGACCTCCCAAAAGACAAGAAACTCCCCACGTACCTGGGTAGGACAAAAGAAAAAAGAAAAAACAGAGACAAAAGAATAGGGACGGGACCTGCACCTCTGGGAGGGAGCTGTGAAGGAGGGAAAGTTTCCACACACTAGGAAGCCCCTTCACTGGCGGAGACTGCGGGTGGCGGAGGGGGGGGAGCTTCGGAGCCACAGAGGGGAGCTCAGCAACAGGGGTGCGGAGGGCAAAGTGGAGAGATTCCTGCACAGAGGATCGGTGCCAACCAGCACTCACCAACCTGAGAGGCTTGTCTGCTCACCCGCTGGGATGGGTGGGGACTGGGAGCTGAGGCTCGGGCCTCGGAGGTCAGATCCCAGGGAGAGGACTGGGGTTGGCTGTGTGAACACAGCCTGAAGGGGGCTAGTGCACCACAGCTAGCCGGGAGGGAGTCTGGGAAAAAGTCTGGAGCTGCCTAAGAGGCAAGAGACCATTGTTTCGGGGTGCGCAAGGAGAGGGGATTCAGAGCACTGCCTAAATGAGCTCCAGAGATGGGCGCGAGCCGCGGCTATCAGCGTGGGCACCAGAGACGGGCATGAAACGCTAAGGCTGCTGCTGTAGCCACCAAGCAGCCTGTGTGCAAGCACAGGTCACTATCCACACCTCCCCTCCCAGGAGCCTGTGCAGCCCGCCACTGCCAGGGTCCCGTGATCCAGGGACAACTTTCAGGGGAGAACACACGTCGTGCCTCAGGCTGTTGCAACGTCATGCTGGCCTCTCCCGCTGCAGGCTCTCCCCACATTCCGTACCCCTCCCTACCCCCAGCCTGAGTGAGCCAGAGCCCCTTAATCAGCTGCTCCTTTAACCCTGTCCTGTCTGGGTGGGAAACAGATGCCCTCAGGTGACCTACACACAGAGGCGGGTCCAAATCCAAAGCTGAACCCCAGGAGCTGTGCGAACAAAGAAGAGAAAGGGAAATCTCTCCCAGCAGCCTCAGGAGCAGCGGATTAAATCTTCACAGTCAACTTGATGTACTCTGAATCTCTGGAATACCTGAATAGACAACGAATCACCCCAAAATTGAGGCGGTGGACTTTGGGAGAAACTCTAGACTTCGGGTTTGCTTTCTGCATCTAATTTGTTTCTGGTTTTATGTTTATCTTAGTTTAGTATTTAGAGTTTATTATCATTGGTAGATTTGTTTATTGATTTGGTTGTTCTCCTCCTTTTTTTTATATTTATAGATATATGTATATTTTTCCTTTTTCTCTTTTTGTGAGTGTGTATGTGTGTGCTTCGTTGTGTGATTTTGTCTGTATAGCTTTGCTTTTATCATTTGTCCTAGGCTTTTGTCTGTCCTTTTTTTTTTAGCATAGTTTTTAGCGATTGTTATCATTGGTGGGTTTGTTTTCTGGTTTGGTTGCTCTCTTCTTTCATTCTTCCTTTTTCTATTACTTTTTAATTTTTTTATTTTTAATAATTAAAAATTTTTTTTATTTTAATAACTTTATTTTACCTTATTTTTTCTTTCTTTCTTTCATTTTTTTCCCTTTTCTTCTGAGCCGTGTGGCTGACAGGGTCTTGGTGCTCCAGCCGGGTGTCAGGCCTGTGCCTCTGAGGTGAGAGAGCCGAGTTCAGGACATTGGTCCACCAGAGACCTCCCGGCTCCAAGTAATATCAAATGGTGAAAGCTCTCCCAGAGATCACCATCTCAACGCTAAGACCCAGCTCCACTCAACGACCAGCAAGCTACATGCTGGACACCCTACACCAAACAACTAGCAAGACAGAAACACAACCCCACCCATTAGCAGAGAGGCTGCCTAAAATCATAATAAGGTCACAGACACCCCAAAACACACCACCAGATGCGGTCCTGCCCACCAGAAAGACAATATCCAGCCTCATCCACCAGAACACAGGCATCAGTCCCCTCCACCAGGAAGCCTACACAACACACTGAACCAACCTTACCCACTGGGGGCAGACACCAAAAACAATGGGAACTATGAACCTGCAGCCTGTGAAAAGGAGACCCCAAACACAGTAAGTTAAGCAAAATGAGAAGACAGAGAAACACACAGCAGATGAAGGAGCAAGGTAAAAACCCACCAGACCAAACAAATGAAGAGGAAATAGGCAGTCTACCTGAAAAAGAATTCAGAGTAATGATAGTAAAGTTGAACCAAAATCTTGGAAATAGAATGGAGAAAATATAAGGAATGTCTACCAAGGACCTAGAAGAACTAAAGAGCAAACAAACAATGATGAACAACACAATAAATTAAATTAAAAATTCTCTACACGGAATCAATAGCAGAATAACTAAGGCAGAAGAACGGAGAAGTGACCTGGAAGATAAAATAGTGGAAATAACTACTGCAGAGCAGAATAAAGAAAAAAGAATGAAAAGAATTGAGGACAGTCTCAGACATCTCTGGGACAATATTAAATGAACCGATATCCGAATTATAGGGGTCCCAGAAGAAGAAGAGAAAAAGAAAGGGACTGAGAAAATATATGAAGAGATTATAGTTGAAAACTCCCCTAATATGGGAAAAGAAAGAGTCAATCAAGTCCTGGAAGCACAGAGAGTCCCATACAGGATAAATCCAAGGAGAAACACGCCAAGACACATATTAATCAAACTACCAAAAATTAAATAAAAAGAAAAAATATTAAAAGCAGCAAGGGAAAAGCAACAAATGACATACAAGGGAATCCCCATAAGGTTAACAGCTGATCATTCAGCAGAAACTCTGCAAGTCAGAAGGGAGTGGCAGGACATATTTAAAGTGATGAAGGGGAAAAACCTACCACCAAGATTACTCTACCCAACAAGGATCTCATTCAGATTCGACGGAGAGATTAAAACCTGTACAGATAAGCAAAAGCTAAGAGAATTGAGCACCACCAAACCAGCTTTACAACAAATGCTAAAGGAACTTCTCTAGGCAGGAAACACAAGAGAAGGAAAACACCTACAATAACAAACCCAAAACAATTAAGAAAATGGTAATAGGAACATACATATCGATAACTACCTTCAATGTAAATGGATTAAATGCTCCAACCAAAAGGCATAGATTGGCTGAATGGATACAAAAACAAGACCCATATGTATGCTGTCTACAAGAGACCCACTTCAGACCTAGGGACACATACAGAATGAAAGTGAGGGGATGGAAAAAGATATTCCGTGCAAATGGAAATCAAAAGAAAGTTGGAGTAGCAATGCTCATATCAGACAAAATAGACTTTAAAATAAAGACTATTACAAGAGACAAAGAAGGACACTACATAATGATCAAGGGACCAATCCAAGAAGAAGATATAACAATTCTAAATATTTATGCACCCAACATAGGAGCACCTCAATACAGAAGGCAAATGCTAACAGCCATAAAAGGGGAAATCAACAGTGGGATAATCATTGTAGGGGACTTTAACACCCCACTTTCACCAATGGAAAGATCATCCAAAATGAAAATAAATAAGGAAACACAAGCTTTAAATGATACATTAAACAAGATGGACTTAACTGATATTTATAGGACATTCCATCCAAAAACAAGAGAATACACTTTCCTCTCAAGTGCTCATGGAACATTCTCCAGGATAGATCGTATCTTGGGTCACAAATCAAGCCTTGGTAAACTTAAGAAAATTGAAATCATATAAAGTGTCTTTTCTGACCACAACGCTGTGAGACTAGATATCAATTACAGGAAAAAATCTGTAAAAAATACAAACACATGGAGGCTAAACAATACACTACTAAATAACCAAGAGATCACTGAGGAAATCAAAAAATACCTTGAAACAAGTGAGAATGAAAACACGGCCATCCAAAACCTATAGGATGCAGCAAAAGCAGTTCTAAGAAGGAAGTTTATAGCAATACAATCCTATCTCAAGAAACAAGAAACATCTCAAATAAACAACCTAACCTTACAGCTAAAGCAATTAGAGAAAGAACAAGAAAACCCCAAAGTTAGCAGAAGGAAAAAATCATAAAGATCAGATCAGAAATAAATTAAAAAGAAATGAAGGAAACGATAGCAAAGATCAATAAAACTAAAAGCTGGTTCTTTGAGAAGACAAACAAAATTGATAAACCATTAGCCAGACTCATCAAGAAAAAAAGGAAGAAGACTGAAATCAATAGAATTAGAAATGAAAAAGGAGAAGTAACAACTGACACTGCAGAAATACAAAGGATCATGAGAGATTACTACAAGGAACTGTATGCCAATAAAATGGGCAACCTGGATGAAATGGACAAATTCTTAGATAAGCACAACCCTCTGAGACTGAACCAGGAAGAACGAAAAAATATAAGCAGTCCAATCACAAGCACTGAAATTGAGACTGTGATTAAAAATCTTCCAACAAACACAAGCCAAGGACCAGGCTTCACAGGTGAATTCTATCAAACATTTAGAGAAGAGCTAACACCTATCCTCCTCAAACTCTTCCAAAATAGAGCAGAGGGAGGAACACTCCCAACCTCATTCTATGAGGCCACCATCACCCTGATACCAAAACCAGACAAAGATGTCACAAAGAAAGAAAACTGCAGGCCAATATCACTGATGAACATAGATGCAAAAATCCTCAACAAAATACTAGATAACAGAATCCAGCAGCACATTAAAAGGATCATACACCATGATCAAGTGGGATTTATCCCAGGAATGCAAGAATTCTTCAATATATGCAAATCAATGTGATAAACCATATTAACAAATTGAAGGAGGAAAACCATATGATCATCGCAATAGATGCAGAAAAAGCTTTAGACAAAATTCAACACACATTTATGATAAAAACCCTGCAGAAAGTAGGCATAGGGGGAACTTACCTCAACATAATAAAGGCCACATATGACAAACCCACAGCCAACATCGTTCTCAGTGGTGGAAAACTGAAACCATTTCCTCTAAGATCTGGAACAAGACAAGGTTGTCCACTCTCACCAGTATTAGTCAACATAGTTTTGGAAGTGTTAGCCACAGCAGTCAGAGAAGAAAAAGAAATAAACGGAATCCAAATTGGAAAAGAAGAAGTAAAGCTGTCACTATTTGCAGATGACATGATAGTATACATAGAGAATCCTAAACATGCTACCAGAAAACTACTAGAGCTAATCAATGAATTAGGTAAAGTAGCAGGAGACAAAATTAATGCCCAGAAATCTCTTGCAATCTTATACAGTAATGATGAAAAATCTGAAAGAGAAATTAAGGAAACACTCCCATTTACCATTGCAACAAAAAGAATAAAATACCTAGGAATAAACCCACCTAAGCAGACAAAAGACCTGTATGCAGAAAACTATAACACACTGATGAAAGAAATTAAAGATGATACAAACAGATGGAGAGATATACCATGTTCTTGGATTGGAAGAATCAACATTGTGAAAATGACTATACTACCCAAAGCAATCTACAGATTCAAGGCAATCCCTATCAAACTACCAATGGCATTTTTCACAGAACCTGAACAAAAAATTTCACAATTTTTATGGAAACACACAAGACCCCGAATAGCCAAAGCAATCTTGAGAAAGAAAAACGGAGCTGGAGGAATCAGGCTCCTGGGCTTCAGACTATACTACAAAGCTACAGTAATCAAGACAGTATGGTACTGGCACAAAAACAGAAATATAGATAAATGGAACAGGATAGAAAGCCCAGAGATAAAGCCATGCACATATGGTCACCTTATCTTTGATAAAGGAGACAAGAATATACAATGGGGAAAAGACAGCCTCTTCAATAAGTGGTGCTGGGAAAACTGGACAGCTACATGTAAAAGAATGAAATTAGAACACTTCCTAACACCATACACAAAAATAAACTCAAAATGGATTAAAGAGATAAATATAAGGCCAGACACTATCAAACTCTTAGAGGAAAACATAGGCAGAACACTGTATGACGTAAATCACAGCAAGATCCTTTTTGACCCACTTCCTAGAGAAATGGAAAAAAATAAATAAACAAATGGGACCTAATGAAACTTAAAAGCTTTTGCACAGCAAAGGAAACAAGACGAAAAGACAATCCTCAGAATGGGAGAAAATATTTGCAAATGAAACAACTGACAAAGGATTAATCTCAAAAATTTACAAGCAGCTCATGCAGCTCAGTATCAAAAAAACAAACAACCCAATCCAAAAATGGGCAGAAGACCTAAACAGACATTTCTCCAAAGAAGATATACAGATTGCCAACAAACACATGAAAGGATGTTCAACATCACTAATCATTAGAGAAATGTAGATGAAAACTACAATGAGGTATCACCTCTCGCTAGTCAGAATGGCCATCATCAAAAAGTCTACAAACAATAAATGCTGGAGAGGGTGTGGAGAAAAGGGAACCCTCTTGCACTGTTGGTAAGAATGTAAATTGATAGAGCCACTATGGAGAACAGTGTGGAGGTTCCTTAAAAAACTAAAAATAGAACTACCATACGACCCAGGAATCCTACTGTGCATATACCCTGAGAAAACCATAATTCAAAAAGAGTCATGTACCACAATGTTCATTGCAGCTCTATTTACAATAGCCAGGACATGGAAGCAACCTAAATGTCCATTGACAGATGAATGGATAAAGAAGATGTGGCACATATATACAATGGAATATTACTCAGCCATAAAAAGAAACGAAACTGAGTTATTTGTAGTGAGGTGGATGGACCTAGAGTCTGTCATACAGAGTGAAGTAAGTCAGAAAGATAAAAACAAATACCGTATGCTAATGCATATATATGGAATCTAAAGAAAAAAAAAAAGGTTCTGATGAACCTAGGGACAGGACAGGAATAAAGATTCAGACATAGAGAATAGACTTGAGGACACAGGGAGGGGGAAGGGTAAGCTGCGACAAAGTGAGAGAGTGGCATGGACATATATACACTACCAAATGTAAAATAGATAGCTAGTGGGAAGCAGCCGCATAGCACAGAGACATCAGCTGGGTGCTTTGTGTCCACCTAGAGGGGTGGGATAGGGAGGGTGGGAGGGAGACGCAAGAGGGAGGAGATATGGGGATATATGTATATGTATAGCTGATTCACTTTGTTATAAAGCAGTAACTAACACACCATTGTCAAGCAATTATACTCCAATAAAGATGTTAAAAAAAAAAAAAAGAAAGTAAGACTTTAGATGAAGAAAAGGACAATGTTCATTCAACACATTTTTATGAAGTGCCTCCTATGCACCATGCACTATTCTAGCACTGGGAATACATCAGTGAACAGACAGAAGTTCCTGCCCTCATTTAGTCTATATTCTAGTGGCGGGGAAAGGTGATAATAAACACAAAACATTCTTTTTTTTTTTTTTAACATTTTTATTGGAGTATAATTGCTTTACAATAGTGTGTTAGTTTGTGCTTTATAACAAAGTGAATCAGTTATACATGTACATATATCCCCATATCTCCTCCCTCTTGCGTCTCCCTCCCACCCTGCCTATCCCACCCTTCTAGCTGGTCACCAAGCACCGAGCTGATCTCCCTGTGCTATGTGACTGCTTCCCACTAGCTATCTATTTTACATTTGGTAGTGTATATATGTCCATGCCACTCTCTCACTTCGTCCCAGCTTACCCTTCCCCCTCCCTGTGTCCTCAAGTCCATTCTCTAGTAGGTCTGTGTCTTTATTCCCGTCTTACCCCTAGGTTTTTCATGATACAAAACATTCTTAATCAAGTAAGGTGCGAAGGTTTGGAGGATTTTTGAGCTTGATGCAATATGGAAACAATTTTTCAGCTGGGAACACTCAAGAGATTGTAGGTTAACACCATAGAATGTATATATTGTTGACAATGGCACTTGAGATTTTGACACACTTTTCACTTTTCTGAGTGAAGCTAAACTACCGTTTCACAGACACAAGGACCGTTTCTGATCAGGATTGCTCCAAAAGCCTGAATCTTGGTGGATAAACTGGTAGCAAGAGTACTATTGATATCTTAAAGTTAATTGGAACTCACTGAAATTGTATTATTTTGCAGAGATTCTGTAGTAATGTGCCTTTAAGCTTAGGGCTGCAGTGTCCAAACTTCTATGCTATAGAACTTTTCAAAAATTGTACTAAATTTGGAGGAATATGCTATTATAATATGTACCAATTCAAGGGAACTTCTCATTATCCAGGGTATTTGCCCTATAGTAATTAAGAGTTGGTCACATATGTAAGTTGAATTTAAGAAGTGAAGTTTTGTGGTTAAGCAAATTTTTGATTATTATTATTATTATGGAGACAGTGAAATTACATTTAGTTTAAAAAAAAAAAAAAAACTGCACTTAACCAACATGGTAGATTCCAATGAAGCACCAAGGGATTGCTCTAAAGATAAGTTCCAAATTGCCATCAACTTCCTATTTTCGGAGAGAAGAAAGGAATCCAATTTTAAGCCCTGTCTCTTTAAAACAAAATGCGAGGTGGTGAACTACGTGGCACTTTTGATTATATGTTGAAACTGCACTAAATCCCTGAAATCCAAAAGAATATTGCACTCTGGTCCTTTGTGCAGAATGCTCACATGAGTGCTCACAGGAACCAATCCAGAAGCAAACTGCTGCTGATAGTAACTGACAGCATGAATTACTGCACTCTCAGAGACTCTGCCAGCATCAACCCATATGATCTCACTGTTGCTCATATGGCAAGCCGAATTTGTGCATGTGCTAGAACCAGCCTCTCAAGTTCAGGGAACAGCAAGGTTTCTCAGCTGTCGTTTGAAAATAGCCAGCACCTTTGAAGTGAACCACCATGTTATCTCATCAGCTCACCCTTATAAAACTGGGGAAGATTTTTCCTTTGCTGAGTTTTTGACCCTAATCATATAGAGTCCCTTAGAAAAAGGGGAAACTGACTCATCTGTTTGTCATATGAAAAACAGACGAGTCAGTGAATGCAGAGGACAACATCAATTTTTCTTCCACAAGAGAAATTGCCTCTGGGTCTGCCCCCTGCTATGGTCCATTTGGAGACATTCTGCTGCTGGTAATTGCTGTGCTGATTCATAACAACCTTCAGAAATCCTTCTCTAACTTGGAATGGAAGAAGAATTATACTCTTCATTAGTAATGCTCAATTGAACTAAAATATATATGATGGGAAATTCTCTAAAAATGAATTTGTATATACCAGCACAACCAAGATCACTAAAATACAAATCAAATATAAGAGGAGCTCATCCCATATATATATGACTGTAAAAAAACCAGGAACTAGAAACATTTTTCCAAAGGATGAAATCATAGACCCAATATCCACAACCCAAGATCAGTCTTCAGATTTCTTCTCTTATTTCAGTTCATTACAAAACTCACCTAAATAGTACCAAAATTACAGGGGGGAAAACTCTTATGGTTTAGCCTTTGCCCATCATTAGCAATATAATCTACTGTTTCTGGGAAAACATGGACCTTCTGAGGTCTTGAACTCTGTTCTTGGCAGGTAAGAAGCCTTCCAGGTCATCTTTAAAGGGGTATTTATTTTTAATTCTTAAGCCTTCACATGTTTTCTGTTAATAAGTTGGAATCTTAAACAAGATTGTTATTCACTCTATTTATTTACCTTAGAAAGTACTCAGTTCTTCTGAAACAATGGTCCCTTTGAAAATGGGTGCTATTAAAATAGAGGGAAAATAGCCTTTCTTTTTTCAGTCCATGTTTTTGGTCTCTCTAGAAGGGGTGATGAACGTCAGGCCTTGCAGGATATTTCTTCCAAGTTAGCACGGTTCTAATGAGAGACAGGAAAAATGAGAGAGCCTTGTTTGTCATGGGCTAGTTGAGGGCACCTTGAAGGGGAAGTTTTGGGATTGAATGATCCTTTCTGTCTGGGGAAGGTCAGAGGTAGAAGACAGACAAGCCCAGCAATGGTAACACAAGGTAATACAACAGGGTAGTGAGCACACAGAAGAATGAGCGCTTACCTCTCAACGTGGATGTTCCACAGGCCTCTCCTGTTCAGCAGATTCAGAACTCAACCAATCACCTCTTGCTCCTCCTCCTGAATTCCTGATCTCAGTGAGTCTCACTGTCTACTGTGGCAAGAAGGCAGAGAAACCTGGGGTTCCCTCTTGACTCCTTTCTGTCCCTTGTGCACCACGGCCCATCCATGACTAAGTCCTATCACTTCTCATTCATTTATCTCTCTCAGATTCTCAAATTCTCTTCCATATTCTTTTTTTTTTTTTTTTTTGTTCTTCAGTAAAATTTTGCAGTTTTATTTATATTGTTCCTGTCCATATCTTTCTTTTTTTGAATTTTATTTTATTTATTTTTTTATACAGCAGGTTCTTATTAGTTATCCATTTTATACATATTAGTGTATATATGTCAATCCATGTTCTTGATTCCCATACTAAGTAACCATGTCATCTTCTTTACAAATTGGTGTCTCAACTGCCCTAATCTCACTCTCTCTAATCCGATCTCCACACTTTCTAAAAGATACATCTGATCATCTCATTCTTCTGCTTAAAATGATCCCCACTGCCTTCTAGAAAAGAGTAAAATCTAAACTCCCTTGAATGACATATTTACCTCTCAATCAGCATTCTTTCTCTCCACCCTTGCTTCATCATATATAGTTTCTGTCTTGAATGCCCTCCCCTCATCCTTTCTTCTCTTGGAAAATTCCTACTCATCTTTCAAATTTTGATTCAGCTGTTACCTCCTCCAGAACACCTTTCCCTGACCCTCTTCCTGGCCCCCATCACAGAATGTTCCCACTGTACCTCTTTTGACGACTGTGCATCACGCATCTTGAGGGCAGGTGCACTGTTTTTATGGTACTTACTCAGCATCTAGCATAGCGCCTGGCAAATTGCAGGTGAATGAATGCAAGGAATAATCAGAGGAAGTCACAGAGAAGGTGGAGTTGAACTGACTCACCTTTTTTTCATTTTCCTTTTGTTTACTGTAGGCAATATATAATATTAGGATTTGGTTTACCATAAACAAGGTACATATATTTGAAAAGTAATGTTTTTAATGAAAATTTTTAATTAAAACTTTTAAGATTAAAGTTAAGTCTAGTAAGAACAGTTGGCACTTTTGATATCATTTCAATGACTAATTCCTATTCAAAATTAATTTCTCCAGAGTTCCACATAATGTATTCACAAGACTCATCAATGTTTGTTTATTAAAGTCATGAACTGACTCACACTTGAGAGAGAAATAAGACAATGTAGAGAAGAGTGTTGAAGCAGACGGCATAACATGTACAGGAGGCATGAGAGAGCTTGCCATGTGTAGAGAAACTACAAATGGTTTAGAACTGCTAGAGAATAAGAGGTGAGATACAGAATTCTGTGGCATGAGCCATATTCACAGTTATGACACATTTGTTATAACTGTGACCAGCTTCTCTCAAGGGTTGGAAAGGCTTCCTGCTGCTTTTCTTGAGGCTCTATGTATAGTTAAAAGTGAAGAAGCATATAGATCCCTACTTTTCTTTTTCTTTTTTACATCCTTAATGTACTTGTTTTCTCTTCTTGCCATCAGATAAAGAATGCATTGGTGTCTCTGAGAATATTCACAACAGGAAACATGCTTACATTTATAAAATGATAAAGCTGTTATTTCTTCATTCCCTGATAGAATCTCTTAAAATCTTCATCTGGGGTGAAATATTCCAGATTACTTTTAGTCCCTGATTCAACTTCATTAGAAAAGTTCAGAATTTATACATCAGGATTTTTCTTCTTCTGGAGTCAGTGCAAAAATTTTTCTTCAAATGAAATTTTGGGCAAATCCTGTTGAGTTTCCAGATTCTGTGTATCAGGGCCTGCTTTTGTCCTTTGCCTCCTTCCTGGGGCTGCTGTTACCTTCTGAGGTGGACTTAGGACACAGGGCAACAAATGGACTTGAGGAGCCACAGTTAACCTCCCAAGAGGGTTAGCAAGACTTGCAAGCCACTGTTTGCTGTTTTTTCTCATTTCTCTCTATCATGGAACTGTGACTCAGGTCTTTGTTTCTCAGAAGGAGAAAAGTGAGGTGCAGACAGCTGCAGCATCACTGGTGACTCAGTGGTAGAAGACGATTTAGGAAGAATACAGCTTCCCTAACTTTTGATTCTGTATATTTATTTTTCTCAATATTTTGTTTGCGGTTATTTCTTTATTAGGGGAGTGGGAGAAATATCATTTAATACTTTAAATGACTTTATATACAGGAAACTGAAAAAAGGGCCAAACTCGCAATATTTCATTTATAGTTAGTTGCATAAACACACAGACATTAAAATAGACAATTTAGAGGTTGTAACATTCATTTTTTGTTATATAAACATACCAAGGAAGATTAGAAGTGGCAGTTTCATCTGTTGTTTTTTTAAACAATTGGAAAACCTCGGTCACACCAGTTTTCAAAACAGAACATTTTTCTCATTTCTATAAAATAAGTGAGGAAGATAACAAGAGCTGTGTTAACTTCTTATTTATATGCATAACATTTAAATAAAGTCCTTGTGATTTAAAAAAATGCCTTTTATATTTAGTATCCATCTTTAACTTCCTCAGTGAGGTTCTTAATATTGTAAAACTTTGAGTTTCTCTCTTTGTTTTCTCTTCTCTTCCACATTTTATGCCCTGGCAAATAGCCCTCTGGGTTAGAAGTTCCCTTCACATTTCCTAGGGTGTTTCCTAGCTAGCCTGCTAGTGGTCTGTAGGGCACTAATGAGAAAGCATCTGGTGATTTGAACTGGAGACTCTTGGCCAGTCAAGAAGTCCTCACTTGTGCTTGGGAGTAGGGTCTGAAGCAAAGCATGGGCTTCACCTCTAGAGCCCTCCTCTGGGTTGGGATAAGGAAAGGAAAGCAGTATTCTACTTCTGCACAGGCTCTGGTTATCACCTAGGATTTAATTACGGGTGGGTCTAAAGAAAGACCTTTAATCATGGACTCTTCTCTGGAAAGGGATGGCTTGCTTTTAAATCAAGGGTAGGCAAAAGTTTGAACTCTTCCAAGTATTAGTGTTATAGATCAGATTTTTACCATATAAATATTGGACATAATGTGTGATATACAAAGGTTGATGGAGAATTTTAATACAATATAGTATTAATTCATTTATTTATTCAACTAATATTTATTTAGTATATTCTATAAACCAGGTGCTGTGATAGATGCCGGTAGATGCTGATAGTCATAGGCAAACACAACACAGTCTCTGCTCTAATACAGTCTATTTTTAAAATACAATGCCTTTAGATATAAATATAAGTAAATATTAAGAAAGTACCTATTTAAAAAATATTTCCTATTTTTGCTTTGATAAAACAAAAATTGTATGTAAGTGGATGATTAGCTAATTACCATTTCCCTGGCTACTTTAGCAGAATAAAAATGTGTACCTTTAATAATTATTTAATAATTTAAATAATTTAAAAATTAATTAAAATAGTTTGAAAAGAAATATTTTGTATTTTGGTAGCCAGTATGTATACATTTTGTCCAAGTAGAAAAACATCTCAAGAAAAATAGACCCCTTAAAAGCTATTTGGAATTTATTTCAGAAACACTGATAATTCTACATCTATTGCCAATAACTTAATTAAGCATTACTTTTAATTTCTTTATTATCTTTGATTTTTTTCCTGTCCTCTCATTTTTTTTTCAGCATAGCATCCAGAAGAAAGAGCTTCTGGACCTGCATTTGAAAACTTGGTTTAAGTCCAGGCTTTGCTCCTTGTGGTTGCATAACCTTGGGAAGTCACATTTACTCTATCTTGGCCTAGTTTCTTCATCTGTAAAATGATAGGATTATATTGAATAATATTCGAAGTCCTTTCCAACTTTAACATTCTCTGGTTCTTTAATCTTTTGGACTTGGGGGCAGAATGTAGACACATGGACATGAACACGTGTTGAGATATGGTATTAAAAATAGAAACTACCTAGGATTTCGGATTTAGTTGGAGTTATGAATGAATTCTGTTTTGCTTATACCACAACACAGACTTCTCTCTGCTAGATTTCTGGTTTACCAATTCATATTTTCCAAGGAAAATGCATATATGTGAATAAGCGAGGCATTTGAAATGAATGTAGCATTTAATCACAGAAATTCAGAGTCACTCCAAACTGGAGATACCAACATTATCCATGTCCAGGGCAGGTACAGCTCAGATAATATTGCTCTCAGATTACATCCCAAGTCACAACTGCATCACAGCACTATCCTGCAGGCATCCTGTTGATGCAAGGCCCCAGGATCCCACCTCATTTCTGACATCTTCTCACTTAGTCTTTTTTTAAAATTTATTTTTAGCTGCGTTGGGTCTTTGTTGCTGTGCACAGGCTTTCTCTAGTTGCAGCGAGCGGGGACTACTCTTCGTTGTGGTGCGCGGGCTTCTCATTGCAGTGGTTTCTCTTGTTGTGGAGCATGGGCTCTAGGCGTGTGGGCTTCAGTAGTTGTGGCATGTGGGCTCAGTAGTTGTGGCTCACGGGCTCTAGAGCGCAGGCTCAGTAGTTGTGGCGCATGGGCTTAGTTGCTCTGCAGCATGTGGGATCTTCCCGGACCAGGGCTCGAACCCATGTCCCCTGCATTGGCAGGTGGATTCTTAACCACTGTGCCACCAGGGAAGCCCTTCTCACTTAGTCTTTCCTGATCCCTTCCTAAGTTGGAAACACTTTCTTCCTTCTTTATGCTCCAATTCGCTTGCATTCAGTCTTGTGTTAAAATTAGCTGCATACAATTCTCTCTTGCTCAGTGGTTCTTAAGCTCCCTGAGAGAACATATCTGTCTTGTTTACTGTGTATTTCCCATGGTGCCTTGCACAAAGTAGGCACTCAATTGTTTTTGTTGAATAGTTCAACTCAGCTGAGAGACTACCGAAGTTATAAACAACTACAAAGTGTTGTGTTTTATCTCCTTTTAAGTTCCAATGCAAGGTTAGAGCTTGATAGAGGTACTGAGCTTGATAGTGGCAGAATGGCGTCCA
This sequence comes from Eubalaena glacialis, assembly GCF_028564815.1. Taxonomy (NCBI): domain Eukaryota; kingdom Metazoa; phylum Chordata; class Mammalia; order Artiodactyla; family Balaenidae; genus Eubalaena; species Eubalaena glacialis. The sequence goes on from NC_083719.1 coordinate 77,996,871, forward strand.
GTGAAGAACCTCATGTCTACTAAGGTATGGGAATCTTGGCAGCTCAGTCAAGATGAAAACAGATTCTTGCCTGGGGTTTTGGAAGGAGACTCCAAATGCCTTTGTAGTTACCCAAGGGATGACACTTACCTTTGGTTAGCCCAGTCACTGATCCACTCTCCCATCCGGGGCTGTCTACATTCTCCCATAGAGCCTGACTGTGGGTCATACTAATATTTCCTCACATGATTCATTACTTGCTGACTAGATAGGCCTAAGCCTTTATGTTGCACAAAAAAAGTACTAGCCTGAATAAAGAATGAGACACTAAGTAAAAAAATCATCTGGTATAGAAATATTTAGTAGTAAAATATACTGTTCTCTGTCCTTTTTGCAAATCACATTCTCCTCAGTTAAAATCACTTTTATTTTTTCAATAGTTTCTTCCGTAAATATAGTAATATATTTATACTGTTATTTCTTGATTAAATCAACTTCAATTATTGATGTTTTCCTGCTCTGAATATTGTGGATTTAACTTATTGAAACACTACTCAACTTTTCTTCCATTCTTTCTCCCAATGTTTGTTATTATATTATTAATTTTAGGTTTTCTGTTGTTACTTTTTTCATGTCTGCAATAATAATATGTTTTACTTCTTGTTCCCTCAACTTTAGGTGTACTTCTTGAATCAATACTAAGTAAGATAGTGATAATATTCAGTGGCCCTTTCAATGTGGTGGCTGTATCTTTCTATATTTTCTTCATTTTTTAAAAAAAATACTGACTTTTCTGTATTTTCTCTGTTCTCTTTCTGGAACCCCAATTGGTTGAACATTGAACTTCGTGGATTGATACTTTGTGACTCTTATCTTCTTTGTCATCTGTTTCATCTTTTAATTTTTCCATTCTATGTTCTAATTATTTTTAATCTTTCTGCCCGTTTATGAATTTTTGACTTTTGCATTAAAAAAAATTTAAGAGCTAGTTCTTACTGTGATCTATCCCATTTTTGTAGATTCTTGTTCTTGTTTTTAAGGTTACAATATCATTTAAAAACTCATGAGGAGTCTAATTAGAATTGAAGAAAAAGATTTCGTATGTTCCTTGCATTTCTACTATATTCTCCTGGGTCTGTGGCTCTGATTTTATCTTGATCTTTGTCTTTAATGCTGTTAGTCTTCCTCATATGTCTGGTAGTCCTTGATCATCTGTTCCTATTTTACGCTAAATGTTTAGGTTGATTATTCCAGGTTGGGGTGCAAGTTTCCTTGACCGCTGCTCTATAGGTCCGTTTCTTTCCCCAGGATGACTCTTCCCTGAATTGAAGGCTCTTTGTATGTAGGTAGGGCTTATTATCTGCAGGATTTACATAAGGGTGGGTGGGTGAGAGACTGAGAAACCAGAGCTCACACTAGTACCCTATACTTTTCCCAGGCAGCTTACTCAATTCCTTTAGGTGCCTGCGCTGTTTTTCTCTCATAGGAGTGAACACTGGGTTGCCTTTTATTTTACATGCAGAGGTCCTGGGTGTGTTAGATGTATAAGCGTGTGTGTGTGTGTTCGTGTGTGTGTGCGTGAACTAGTACAGCTATTTTATTGAAGGACTTTCGATAACCCCCCTCTTTTCACTGTGCACCACTGTATCTGTTCACCCTGAGCTGGCAGTCTCTCCAAAGTTCTACTGGAAATTAGGCTCCACCCTTTGCTGTGGCCCTTTCTGCTGTTCTGTGCTGCAGCCTCCTGTGCTCCATTTCATGTAGCCATAGAATTCTATCTGCTTTCTGTCCCTAGGAGTTTAGTAATTCATCTCTCTTGTTCTCTTTGCTGTGAAGGCTTCCTTCTCTTGTGAATTTCTTTATTATCTTTTTCATGGTCTCAGGAAAAAGGTAAAACAACCTGAGTTGTCAGCCCACTATCTTGAACTGGAACTCCTTTCCCATACTCTTGCTGTAGGTGCTGGTTCCCAGTTTGATGCGTACTTTAGCAAGCTTTTAAGGGAATTATTTTAGAGAAGAATACTATCCTATAAGATTGTAAGAAATTATAAGTTCTATATCCAGCAGAAGCAGAAAACTACCATACCTGAGGAACTTTAACTATATGATCCAATAATAACAGGCACATAGAGCTACTTATGTACCAGGGCCTGTTCTGAGTACTTTATATATATTAACTCATTCAATTCTTACAATAACAGTATAGGGAAAGTACTATAGTTGTCCCCATTTTACAGATGAGGAAACTGAGGCACAGAAAGTTTAAGTAACTTTTCCAGGGTCACACAACTTATGAGTGAAAAAGCCAAGATTCAGATTTCATCTCCTGAGACTGAGTTCTTAAACTTTATGCTATATTGCCTCTCCTAATCATGTCATTAAAAAAAATAAACCATGAGGATAGAATAAAGGTGGAGTATCAAATAATAGCTGATGAAATATTGTCTTTAAAAAATAAAACATTTTCAAGAAGAGACAAAAAAGTGAATGTAATTCCATGGTGATGAAGAATACTGAATTATGGAATTCTGGCTACACAATTAAAAATACTGTCAATGGAAAGAAAATGGGGAGGCATGAAGAGAAGGTGACATATTGCACTGTAAACTGTCTGATAAGGTTGGAAGATATCTGCGTAAATTGTGGATAGGAGACTATATAACTAAGGAGAATACAAAGGAGTAGGACAAGAATTTCAAGACAGTCAAGGCCAAGGATTAGCTGAGTCTCACAAAATCCACTAGAGACAGCAGCAGCAATTTTTAGAGCTATTTTCAGAACAATATATAGATGGAAATTATAGGTCCATTGCTTGAGAATGAGGGTATCATGTTAAAAGAAAGCACTGTACTTCCGCTTTTTTTCTGTCTATACCAAGAAGAATGACCTTTAATCTGCCAACAGTGAAAGATCGTTGCATTAAGAGGTCATTGACATCCAAGATAAGAGATGCTTAATGATAACTTAAACATTTTAGATTAATTCAAATTCCAGGCCCAGACAAATTACATTTTAGACAATAAACAATCTTACTGATATGATCATAGTACTATCATACTGTTTGAGAAATTTTGGAGAACAGGGAAAAGAATTCAAAAGGTTGGAGAAAGGTACATAAGATCCCAATTTTCAAAAAGGGGGAGATGATGGGTTATATTGTGTGTTTTAAATATTTACTCGCCTTTCCTGCAAGCACCTTTCATTTGGGCCCTTTTGTACAGGAAGATTATACTTCTAACCCCATCAATGTCAGGCTTGGCCATGTGTCTTGCTATGGCCAGTGGAACGTGAGAAGTGACACTAGCCACTTTCAAGCAAAATCTTTAAGAAACTCCGTGTTTTCTGCCGTTAAAATATGTTATCAATTATTTGAATGACCGTATAGATGTTATATTTCTCAAGTTTATATAATATCAGACCATTACATAAGATAATTTCTGGAAAAGAGATTCAATATGTTGGATGGCAAAATTAGAATTGAAAATGATATAATCTGTTGAAAAGATACAGAAACAAAGGTGATAGAATTTATAACTTGAAGTTATAAATAACTTCATATATAAGTATACCTTGAATAAATGTGTAACTTGAAATTGTATTTGTAAACATCAGTTGTATTGAATGAAGGAGACCTGCTTGTTGAAATTCAGGTAAAACCAAATAGTATGGATTGGTCCAAACCTCAAGTAACATCAGTTTGCTGGTGCCTCTATAAAAGTGAAGGTGATCTGAAGCTATATTAATAGAATGTTTAGTATCCAGATTATTAAGGGGGTTATTATGTATTAGTATTATGTCCAGTTATGGGTATTACCCTTTAATAGGAATATTGATAGAACCCAAGAGTGTTGAGGTCAGTTTGCTGGGGAGAATTGGGCAGGTAGAGCAAGTATGTCTAAACCTAAAGCAGAGGACACCTGGCTTGATAAGAGAAAGGCTAGAAAAGGAGGAAAGGATACCAATTGCAGGTGTGTCCATACCTAAGGGAGGAAGCTGGCTAAACATTTATATATCACAATCTGCCTGGCTGCTTTAATACACCTGATCAGACTCCTGCTTTCCTAATCAACCCCACTCCCTGGTGATTTTAAACTATAAATACCTGGAAGAGAGTCATTGAATAAATGCATATCATGAAAGTGCTTTCTAATCCTGGACGAACATCAGGATCATTTGGGGAGCTTTTAAAAATGCAGGTACCAAGACTCACCTCAGACCTACCGAACCATAATTTCTGGTGTTGGGCCCTGGGAATCTGTATTTTCATAAAACTCCGTTGATTCTAATGATCTAATGATTTGTGAGCCACTGTGTCTTGTAAAGTGGTAGGTGTTCCAGAGGAAAGGGTTGGGTTAGAGAACATTGGTGTATCAGCACGGGAGGCAAGTCTAGGTCAGTGGTTCCCAGATTTTGGTCTTCAGGGACCAGTGCAACTCTTAAAGAAATAGGACTCATCAACATAGGATGGCTGACTTTCTAGTATAACAAACCAACCAACCAAGCAAACTATCTATTATCCTTACAGTTTCATTTAAAACAAAAATTTCAAAAGGACCTGGGCAGATCACGATATAGGAAGAAAGTACTACAGTCTTTTAGATTGAATGAACTTAGCCATTTTTCTCCTTTCAGCATAGACTGGTGACATTTTCTTCACCTTGTAGTGCCATTTGGTGTGTCAGCATTTGAGAAGCAACAGTGTAGGGTATGTACAGTTCCATATGATCTCTGGCAACATGCTGCTGCACTGCTAGGCAGGGTCAAATGGCGCATAGCTGGGTTAGGGACTCTACTTCTGACAGTGGTGGAGGGGAAGGCTCTGAAAAGAGAATATGGATGGTGCAGTAGGGTGCAGGGATGCTTTGGATGATATAGGATCTGTGAGCAGTTGTTTGGGAAACCAGCTCTCTAGCTGTAGAAGAAAAACTTGTGGGTACCTGAAAGCTGCATTAAAATGCATGAAGGGCTTTCATATATAATAACCCTTGTCATGCCAGAGGGCAGAGCTAGACCTATGGGAGGAAGCCACTGTAGACCCATTTCAGTTTAAAGTAAACAAAAGTTTTCTGATAATCAGACCTTTCCAATAGATGTTAACAAACTACACGGAGATGGGATTATCCCCTCCGGAAGAGCTCAAAACACATCTGAGTAACAATTTGTTAGAAATATGATAAATTAGGAGCTTGGGATTAACATATACACACTACTATATATAAAATAGGTAAACAGCAAATTCCTATTGTTTAGCACAGGGAACTATACTCAATATCTTGTAATAACCTATAATGGAAAAGAATCTGAAAAAGAATATATATAACTGAATAAGTTTGCTGTACAGTTGAAACTAATACAACATTGTAAATTAACTATACTTCAAGTAAAAAAAAAAAAAGAAATGTGGAAAAAGTGTTCTGGACTAAGTTGGAAATTGGATTAAAGTCACTGTTTTCGGGCCTTAATAACACCTGGAAACCCTGGACCTCTGCTTAGATGCATAGAAACAGAAACTCTCTGAATGGGACTAAGGAATCTGTATATTTAATAGGTACCCCAGGAGACTGTAAGTTAAATTGCCTGCTGCCGTGGAAAACAATTAGATGAAGTGAACTCCAACATCTGAGCATCTGTGATGAAAGATTCTATAAAATTCGTAAAGAGAACTTTTCTTTATGGCATTAACATTTGAATATTCACTTAATATCAAATGTTTTATTATTGGTTATTTAAAAGTTACATCTGAAACAACTGGTTATCTGAATATCAACACAAAATGAAAGCACTGAACTGTTTTTAAAACATGGTTTGCTTTGAGCTTGAAAGAGGAATTAGCTTCACGTGATGAAAAGGAGTTATGGACCTAATTATGAAATATGGATATGTAAAAATGCCAGAGATAACATGTTTGTGCCAAAATTTTTAATTTACAAGATTAGTGATTCATTCTTTCCAATCTCTAATAGCATATTGGTTTAAAATGTTTATTTCTGTGGAAGAAGACTTGAATTGGAACTTTTGTTATTTTGAAATAATTTTTCATTTTTGTGAATGTTTCATTTTGTTATAGCTTGAGTGACTGTCTTAGTACTAGCATTATCAAGGCAGAATGGAAGAGTGGCCCAAAGGTTCTCTAACTAGTTTTTAGAGTCTGTAGGCTGATCTGGACTGTTGTCTCTCTTGAGATTCTATCCCAATCTTCTCGTATAGATGATCTAAAAGGCTTTCAACTGTTGACAAGAGGCTAGGCCTTGAATTACAGGCATAAGAAACAATTGAATATATAAACAATCAGTCAACTGAATCAACTGCATAAATCAATTGAATCAATCAATCAATTGAATATATAAACATTGCTCAAAATTTTTTGAACCCCTGAGAAATTTTTTTCTAATATCCTTTGAGCCATTCAGTGCCTTAGAAATATATTCTCATAAACACATTTTCCTTCTCTTCTTTTAGCATCTAAGCTCTATTTGAATATTATTCATTTACATATTCAACAGAAACCTAGTGGGAGCTAACTTTATGCCAGGCACAAACAAGGCTAGATATTGGGTAAATAAGATCCCTGCTGTCATGAAGCTATGTTCTGATAAAGGGAAAGAGATAACAAACTTACAGGTAAATGTATACGAATTTCAGCTAGTGACAAGTGCTGTAAGGAAAATTAAATGGATCAGAGAACGGTTGGGGGACTCTTCTTTAGATGGGGTAGTTTGGAAGAGGAGGTGATATTTGAGCCAAGACCTGAGCAGTTGTGAGAGAAGAGCTTCAGGGAGAGACAATAGCCAGTGAAAAGTCCCTGAGGTCAGAATAAGCTGGGGAATTGCGAGGTCAGTGTAGTACCATTGTAATGAGAGCTTGGGGGGAAAAAAGGAGGTTAAAAAAAAAAAAGGCAAGGGCAAGATAATGCAGAATCTCACACGCCCGTGATAGGAATTTGAATTTATTCTAAGTGTGATAAATTCTGATCAGGCAGTGATATACCTTTGTATTTTACAAAGATAACTCAGACTCTGTGTAGAGATCACCACAATCAGTTAAGAGTGGAATGAGGAAGACCAGCTAGAAGGCTGCTGCTTTAGTTCAGTTTAGAGATGATGACTGCTTGTTAGAAGAAAGCTTTTGACTGAGGGAATGTATGTGAAAATCACATATATTCCCCTTTCAACAGACATTCTCAATCAAGGTCACATATGTGACTCTTACAAGAATCATGTGATTCTTGAATTTGTATTCAGCCTTAATGTTCACATGTCCAGCAAATGTCATTAGTTTCATTTCTCCCTGCTCTTAGCTTACTACCGCCTTCAGTTGAGAATCACTAGGGTAGATGATGGAGCAGGACAACTTGGTCTTTATCAGGGCAAATGTTGTACATCCCAGTTAAAATCTAGAGACCAACACTCAGTTATTTCTGCCATTTCCCTTTTTCTTCCCACAGGCTTCTTTTCCCAGTTTCTACCTCTTAATTTTCTGTCCTCAGAGGAACACAGGCTCCCAACTTCTCCCCTCCTCATCTGTCTACTCTAAAAGACACACAGATCTTAATTTTTATGCTGTTGTTTTTAGGGATTTATTTTTTGTATATAGAGGAATACAGAGATGAATATAAATAAAAATGTAGAAAACTCCTCAATTTATTCCACCAAAGGAAGGGAAGGTGAACAAGCTACCTTTTCTTTTCATTAAATCATAAGTATAGGGGAGGGGATGAGACACATTTTCAAACTTTTTTTTAAAGGGGAAGTAATATGGGACTTCCTTGGTGGCGCAGTGGTTAAGAATCCGCCTGCCAGTGCAGAGGACATGGGTTCGAGCCCTGGTCTGGGAAGATCCCACATGCCACAGAGCAACTAAGCCTGCGTGCCACAACTACTGAGCTTGCGCTCTAGAGCCCATGAACCACAATTACTGAGCCCATGTGCCACAACTACTGAAGCCCACGTGCCTAGAGCCCATGCTCTGCCACAAGAGAAGCCACCACAATGAGAAGCCTGTGCACTGCAATGAAGAGTAGCCCTCACTTGCTGCAACTAGAGAAAGTCTGCACGCAGCAACAAAGACCCAACGCAGCCAAAAAATAAATAAATAAAATTTTAAAAATTTTAAAAAAAGGGAAGTAATATGTTGACATGGCTGTTGATAAGAATATAATAAAATCTAACATTTATTGAGTGATTGTTATGTGCCAAACATTGTTGTCCAGGGTTTTACTGTACTGATTCTCTTATTGTTATCCCTCTTCATAGATGAGGAAACTGAGGTACGTAGCTATTAAGTAATTGGCTCAAGGTCCCATAGAGAGTGAGGGGCCAACCCAGGATTTAAAGCCAGCTTTTTCTCTTCTCTAGGCTATGCTGCCTCTCCGGGTGAGAGGACTTGGGAATCTGTAGAGAAAGGAGCCTTTGCAGGTGTGGTGCTGAAGAACCATTCACCAGGTACGTGCCCTGCCTTCCTGACTCCCAATGTGGCCCTAACTCCTCCTCCAGACTTTCTGTGCTTAATCTACCTTTTACCTCTGGGCCTTGCTTTCAGAGCCCCACTTTACCTCAATCTACCCTTCATTTAGGTCTTTACTGATAAGTATCTTTTTAAGTATGTGGTTGCCAAAATTAAAAGAAATATTCCCCCTTTTCTTATCACTGAATTTCTGACTTGCTTTACCAGCAGCTGTCTGCTTCTCTGTGGGTGCTCTCCTTATGTCTGAAGCAGGGACCAGGAGATCAGAGCTCCCTAAGCTACAGGGACACAAAGCTTTCCTCTCTGTGGTTTGTCCACTTGGGTGTTGAGACATTCATTTATCAGCTTGTCACTCTCACAGGTATACTCTTGGTCACAGCAGGCTCCAGGAGATTACTTGTCTCGCTACTGAATTTTCTTTATATGTTTGTTTTTAAGTATATATGAAATTATAGTCTTGAGCTTTCCTTTTTCATACACAAACTAATCATTATGAAACCCAGTAATGATCCCTGAGGGAAAAACCACATGGAGTGAAAGGGCTCAGACGTGGAGTGAGGGTGTTGGACAACAGACATCATTCCGGGACCCGTGGACACAATTCTTTCCGGGGGGTCGGTGCACTGCATTTTTATGACTTGAAGCTATTTTTCAGCATATTACACCATAGTTTCCATGAAGCACAACTGTGTTGTAATGTCCATTTTGCATGCTCCATATCATTCTTGAGCCTGAAATTGCAAAGTTTGAACATCATGTATTATTATTTTTTTAATTATTTATTTATTTTTGGCTGTGTTGGGTCTTTGTTTCTGTGCGAGGGCTTTTCTCTAGTTGTGGCAAGTGGGGGCTACTCTTCATCGCGGTGCGCGGGCCTCTCATTATCGCGGCCTCTCTTGTTGCGGAGCACAGGCTCCAGACGCGCAGGCTCAGTAGTTGTGGCTCACGGACCTAGTTGCTCCGCGGCATGTGGGATCTTCCCAGACCAGGGCTCGAACCCGTGTCCTCTGCATTGGCAGGCGGATTCTTGACCACTGCGCCACCAGGGAAGCCCCCATCATGTATTATTGATCTATGTTTTTGACTTAAACACAGGAGAGGGGAAAGCTTAAAGGACCAGAAAATTCAGAAACACTCCATGAGATAAAGGGACTGATTTTCTATAATCTCTTTGACAAAAATGCTCTAACATTTTATTCTTATGGGTGATGTGACTACAAGATGGTTAACTTGATTATTTGCTTTTGAACGTAAGAAAGGAGTCTGAGGGAGAAGTTCCTTTTAAATTTGAGATTTAAATATAATTTCTCTTCCAAAAAATAGAAGATGGGTATACCCCAGCATTTTACTTTTGAGAGAGAAAGATTTTGGCATTCAGTTTTAAAGGTAGAGCAGTCCTGTTCTTGGGTCAAAATCAGAACAAGGAATGTTCTGGCATCTTTGCCTCTCAGAAAAGGGGGGAAAATATCACTTTTTATCTTCTAGCAAAATCTGTTCTTAAGAAAGACTCAAGTACTTGTTTACACTAAAGTGAAAATGACTGAACACCGCTTAAAACACCATCTCTCTCTCCCAAAGGAAGTTGTAGTTTCACAAGGATCAAATCTTCAGGTGAAAGAGTGGAATTCTCTCAATTATTGATTTATGTATTTGTTTGTCTGTTTGCTTCTTTCTTAAAGTTTACTTTGTACTTTGTTCCAAAAGGGAGATTTAAGGCCATGCCTCATGCGATAAAAAAAAATTAAAAATAAATAATTGAGAACATTAGGATGACTCTAATATTGGGGATTTGGGGTTTTAGGGAAACATGGAAAGAACTCTTTATTTTGTTGTTGTTGTTGTTAGAAATTCTTATTTTCTCTTGAAATCTTACTGGGGCAGGGGTTGGGTGGAGTCATCAACTCCCTTATAGCAGACCAGCTTTTCAGCACATGGGAGATAATTTTTGGTGAAAAGTTAGTGTTTTTTAATCTCTCAGCTTGCTTGGGGCATTTAGTACAGTTTACTATTCTAGGGTTAGTTCTTTGATAGCCTTCTCGTTGGTTATTTATTAACCTCCCTTTAAAGTACAACTTAATCGTTCAAGAAAGGTACAAGGTTCAGTTAATGTTTCTATTGTTCCTAATTATGATAACACATAAGACCACTGTATAACTTGAAATGCCTCCTAAAGCATAAAATTCATATATGAAACAGCCTGTGGGGCACTGGCTCAATATCAGCATTATACAGGGGAATCCTGCAGTAACAGGAAAATGCTGCCACATCAATGGAATGTTTATATATCATCTGTGTTCCAAATAGTCTATGTGCTTCAATCCTAACTTCCACCACCTCCTCCTGCCCCTGTTGCTTTCCTTATAAGGACAGGATGTCAAAGGAGATAGAATGAATACTCCCCTAGGGGAATCCAGAAAGAAGAAAGCAGTAGATCTCCTGCTTTCTAGAGATATGTCTGTTTTGCAATTCATCGAGGATGATGATTGCTTAGGATCCAGAATTCAAACTGAATACGGGGGTTCAGTTTTTATCCCCATTTGTAGTAGTGGAAAAAGGAGCCCTAGAAGACTTGAGTAAGTTTAGGTGCTGCATTTACCAAGCAGAAGGAGATTGTGGTTCTCTTACCTGTCCTCCTAGAACCTAGAACAGTGACTACATATGTATGTGTTCAGTAAACACTTGTAAGGTGAATGTACAATGAAGTCTTCCTTCTGAGAGCTCGTTTCTAAGCGTCAACGTAATAGGAGCTCTGAGGTACTTTTCAGGAACAGGAAATCCTTCAATTCCTACCCTGTTGATTGACTGAAGATGAACCAGCTCCTGCTCATTATACTGTGTTGGTCAAGGGTGCTTAACCCTGGAATCAAGTTGCTTAGATTCAACTGGTACCTTCACCATTTGCTAGCTGTGTAAACGTGGGGACGTTGCAGAGCTATTCTGGGGCTGAATTTCCTCAACTATGAAAGGGGTGGTTAGGAGAAGGAACTGATGTATGAAGTGCACAGTACTAGATACCCTTTACCTGATAAATATTGGCCAGCAGCCACAGTAGAGTAGCCCTAACCCTGGGAAAGCTCAAATCCTATGTGCTAAAAGGAAGACTCTTTTTGGCTAGAAATAATAGGAACTTCCAGGAGTTAAAGACAGATTCACAGCTGCCTGTGGCTTTTCAAGTTATGTAATAATTAAAAGATCATTGTAAACGACTGCTTTCCAGAAAGAAGTAGGTAGCTATCAAAAGGTTTTGAGTCAGGAATAAATATTGGTGGATTTCTTTCTTCAAAGAGGTTTTTAGAATTATTTCCAATAAAATAAAGAAAGTTTATGGATCTAAAAAATAAAAATAATGTTTAAAAGCCTTAAAGATGAGATTTTGCTTGGAAGTTATTTTTCTTTAACGAACATGCCATTCATTCAACAAATATTTATTAAGCAACTACTATATCTAAAGCACTGTATTAGGTGCTAGTGAGAAAAAGTAAAAAAAGGTATGGTGCCTGTTCTTAATGAGTTTAGAGAATCTAAATATTTAGATAAGCAATGCCTTCAAAATCATTATCCTGAGATCCTATGCATTTATTCCAATATTGCTGCTATTGCTTTCAACACCTTCAAACAACTTTTGGGCAAGTGCCTTCAGAGTCAATGCCCAAGCCCCACAAAAACAGCAGTGACCTCTTTACTTTTTGGAAGGACCAATATTCAGCTGACATTAAAATACCCCAAATCTCCTTTATTGGTTGGTTAATGTCACAGCTCAGAAACCCCCAAGTGCCCACTCATCCCCACTGCTACAGTTTCCCCTACTGGACCCTCTAGAAGGACTCACAATCCTGCTACTAAAGAGTTAATACTTGGATCTTGGGCAAAGCCCTCTAGTACCTTGCTTCAGTGACATCTATTCTGATTGATCTGTGTCCTGCCATACCTATTGCTGAATATTTAAAATATCACCCCTAATTTAGAATGTCACACTGCATTACCCCTAATCCTTTTGTCACATCCAATATTTTTCTACCCAGTGCACCCAGGACCCCATCTCCTACTCTAGATTAGTTTTAGCTATTGATGAAGATCAAATCTAACTTTAAAGGGCAACACTTGGCTATCTTTAAAGACATTTGTTTTTAAAATAAAGGAACAGAGTAAAGGCAAGTCCAAAAGAAAGGTCCTAAGATTGTTCTGAACAAAGGCAAACATCATCAAGGTTTGTCTGGAGAGTCCCAAGGTGACTGCTCAGAGGGGATAACATTCATTTCCTATGTAAATTCTGATGCTTTTATGAACAAAAAGAATAATATCAGGCCAATTCCTTTATAGTCACATCTTGCATATTAGATGAATGTCTGCTTTTAGAGAAGTTGTGTTTAAAAGTCATAAAACCTCACTTAGGAGCATTATTAGAACCTAGCATATTTCTTCCAGCTAACAAAATGTTAGCATAAAGGGATATGATAGGCATTTTGGAATTCCTAATACCCAGGTATAAAAATAAAATAACTGAATATTTTTTCCAGTGACAATATGATTCAGAATCATTCAAAATTGTGTAGTGTGGCACAATCCTAGGGGAGAGAAAAGTTTTTGTTTCAGGGAATGTGAATTCAGAAACATGTATTGTTATAAAATATGCTTATTTTTAAGAGGAGAATTTGTATGAGGGGATCTGAATTTATTTTTACTTTGTTAAGAGACACTCACAAAGCAAAAATCCCAATTGGCAAAACAAAATAAAACAAAAAGGACTTTGTGAAGATAAAATTATTTAATGATTGGTGGGACACGATTTTGAAAGGAATGAATATCTGATACTTGTGCCAATGACAATTTACTTTAGGTCCCATAGCCTAGAAAGTTGATAAATGGTGCTTAATTAAAAGTTCTGCTGGTTCAGCTGCTAAATCATTGTATGAAAATCAGTAGATTTTTTTTCCATAGTGACAGCAGATTTTATAGATAGCATTAATTCATTCTATATCATTGACCATTGAACTGAGGTTTATTTGTTGAATGAATGTACAAAGAACTGATCAGAGGTAAGAATAATACATCTTTTTGGATATTTTCTTAGGGCTTTATTTAAAGATAATAATTTTAAAAACTTTCTTGCAAAAATAATTACAAATGGATAGAAACTTTTTACAAATGAGATAAAGATTACCTGCAGTTCCTACCAACTGTAAGTAACCACCATTAGGATTTTTGTGTGTCTTGATACACATTTTCTGTACATGTGTATGGTAGGTATGTATATATGTGTATGTATATGTGATTTACAAAAATGATCATATGCACAACTTTTTGTTTTACATAATATATTGTGATATCTATCCATGTAAGCCATTAAATAGTGTTCTACAGAATTTTTAGTGACTGCATAATATTCTAGTTTATGTATATATCACAATTTATTTCACTAATCTGTTATTGGGTGTTTAGGTTGCTTTTAATCCTTTAGCTATTATGTTGTAGAGACTTTTGGCCATTCCAAGAATTTAAAATCATTTTTGTGCTATTATTGCCTTGGACAGTTTAGTTAAGCCTGTAAATCCCTTCTCAGAATAAATTTTTTTTTGCATAAAAATATAGGGTTACAGAAGAAACCAATTCTATTGAAAGTGTTATGAAAATATTTTTTAAAATTTGTGATATATGTGCCTCATTATAAACATATTAAATAACAAGATCTAATGGCACATCTAATAACAACAATAATTTTAACTAGTGATAAACATAAATGAGTTTTGAGATACCTAAAGCAATTAGAATAATAGTAGCTGCTGTGTTCCATTTACTTCATTGTGATTTGTTGCTTACCTTAGTAATATAAGGAAATGCTCAATTTCAGTTAAAGGTTAATAATAATAAAGATGTGAGGGACTTCCCTGGTGGTCCAGTGGTATAGAATCAGCCTTCCAGTGCAGGGGACGTGGGTTTGATCCCTGGTTGGGGAACTAAGATCCCACATGGGGAGGGGCAACTGAGCCCGTGCGCCACAACTACTGAGCTCACACGCCTCAACGAGAGAGCTTGTGTGCCGCAAACTACAGAGCCCATGCGCTCTGGAGCCTGAGTGCCACAACTAGAGAGGAAAACCCGCACACCACAGCTAGAGAGAAGCCTGCGAGCTGCAACCACAGATCCCGCATGCGTCAATGAAGATCCCACGTCCGTGCCGCAACTAAGACTCGATGCAGCCAAAAAAAAAGAAAGAAAGAAAAAACAATTAAAAAAAATAAAGATGTGAAATGTGTTCCTTCCAGACTCATAGATAGCTTGAATTTTATCCATTAACCTTCATAGCCACAGACCTCAGATTAAGAACTTTACTGAACATTATCAGATTAACTTGAAAGCATTGAAACTAGTAATAAGGGAGTTTTGTATGTTCCCCAAAGAATAGCAATATGAACTTAAAATAACAAAATGGTACTAAACTTGGTGAAACCAATGGAGGTTGAGAATCATAATCTGTAACACAAATAGACCAGGATGATGAGTAATGGTGGAAGAAACCTAGGAGGAGTTGTGGGAAGCTAATTACGAGTAGGGTTTCAAAGGAATGGAAGAGCAGAGAAAAACCCTGCTATTTAAGGCTTCTAATGAAAAGACAACGTGTTATTGAAAAGGGGAGAGTGAACTTTTAGCTTAGTGAAAACAAATATCCTAGCCTCAACAACCAATGACTACAAAAGATTATCTTATTTCCTCTAAATACCCAAGTGATATGAACTCCAGTCTCACAGACCAACCCGATCGCCTGAAATCGGCCCCTCCCGCAAAGTTTGCACTGACTTTCCCTCCCTTCCCAAGGGTGCTGTCTTGAGGATGTTCAGGATGGAGCAGGTCTTCGTGTTTTTCCATTTGGGCTTTCTACAAAGCCACTACACATTGCCTCTGTTGTCAGTCACCCTCATGAGGTTGATGTGAAGATGTTTTTACTATCTCTCTGACTTGGTGTTGGCGGTGGGGAGAGTCTTCTCTGTGCCCTTAGCTACTCAGTTCCAAGCAAAAACCAGTTCTCCTAATTCCACAAGCAGAGACCAGGCTGCAAGTTCCCACAAAACTTCACCCAACGTGGGATGTGGACCGGATCATGTTGGGAAGTACTATATAGAATAACTTACATCCAGGACAAAGCCTGTAGGACCAGCCCTGCCTCAGGGCAGCTAAAGGGATTTCTCACTCTCTAGCTCAGTTTGGGAGTGTTTAAGTACTCCCAAGAGGCCCCAGAGAGGAGAGAATTTTTCTTTTCTCCAGTGCCAGTCCTACTCCCCATAGTTTCTACATTTCCAGTCCAGACCCCTCCTGGGATTGACAGTGAAAACACCATATGAGGAAGATCCCAGCTATAACCACAGAGGTTGGCCTGTAATTTATTAGTTCAGCATCTATATATTCTGGGTTATTTAGTACTAAACAACATCATGAGTAGGAATTCCAAAGTCCAGCCTGTTTCTTTTTTCATTTTCTCCTCTAGCATTCAGTGACGTTCATATCTGCATATATATACACATTTTTAAAAAAATTATTTATTTATTTATTTTTGGCTGCATTGGATCTTTGTTGCTGTGTGCGGGCTTTTTCTAGTTGCAGTGAGCGGGGGCTACACTTCGTTGCGGTGCATGGGCTTCTCATTGCGGTGGCTTCTCTCGTTGTGGAGCACAGGCTCTAGGCGCACAGGCTTCAGTAGTTGTGGCACGGGGGCTCAGCAGCTGTGGCTCGCAGGCTCTAGAGCGCAGGCTCAGTAGTTGTGGCACACGGGGCTTAGTTGCTCCATGGCATGTGGGATCTTCCTAGACCAGGCCTCAAACCCATGTCCCCTGCATTGGCAGGTGGATTCTTAACCACTGCACCACCAGGGAAGTCCCTGCGTATACTTTTTATGTCTTTAAATTAAGTCTTCTGCAAACAACTGCTGTGACAAGGACAAACACACCTTCATGTCTTTTACCCATTTTCTAATTGCATGGTTTGTTTTTTTACTGTTTGGTTTTAAGAGTTCTTTATACATCCTATATAGTAGGCCTTTGTCGCATATGTAGTTTGAAGATATTTTCTTCCAGTCTGTCTTTTTATTCTTTTTATGGTCTTTTGCAGAGAAAAAGTTTTCCTTTTGGTGAAAGGACAGTTTATTGATTTTCCCTTTTATGGGTTGTCCTTTTGGTGTCAAGTCTAAGAACTCTTTGCTTAGGTCTCAATCCCAAAGATTTTCTCCTGTTTTTTACTACTAGTTGGAAGGTAACATAGTTTTACATTTTACATTTAAGGCCATGATCCTTTTTGGGTTAATTTTTGTATAAGACATTTAGGTTGAGGTTCCTACTTATTTATTTTCTTTCTTTCTTCCTCCCTCCCTGCCTCCCTCCCTCCCTTCCTTCCTTTCTTCCTTCCTTCTCCAGTTGCTCCAGCACCGTTCATTGAAAAGGCTATTCTTCCTCCATTAAACCGCTTTTGCACCTTTGTCAAAAGTCAGTCAGGTATATTTGTATGGGTGTATTTCTAGGTTTTCAATTCTGTTCCATTGATCTATATGTCTGTCCCTCCACCAGTACCCCACAATTTTGATTACTGTAGCTACACAATAAATCTTAAAATTGGGTAGACTGATTTCTCCTCCATTATTCTTAAAAAATTTTTTTAAAGCTATTCTAATTCCTTTGCCCTTCCACATAAATTTTAGGAAGAATAATCTTGCCTACATCTACAAAAATTCTGGCTAGGATTTTGATAGGAATTGGATTAAACCTATGTATTAATTTAAGGAGAATTAACATCTTTACTTTGTTGAGTCTTCCAGTCCAGAGACATGATATGTCTTTACATTATTTAAATCTTTTTTGATTTCTTTCATTAGCATTTTGTAGTATTCAGCATACAAATCCTGTACAAATTTTGTTAGGTTTACACCTAAGTATTTTCGGTTTTTTTTGATTGATTGTAATTGGTATTTTTAATTTTTTAAATTTTTTTATTTTATTTTTTATTTTTGGCTGTGTTGGGTCTTCGTTTCTGTGCGAGGGCTTTCTCTAGTTGTGGCAAGCGGGGGCCACTCTTCATAGCGGTGCACGGGCCTCTCACTATCGCGGCCTCTCTTGTTGCGGAGCACAGGCTCCAGACGCGTAGGCTCAGTAGTTGTGGCTCATGGGCCTAGTTGCTCCGCGGCATGTGGGATCTTCCCAGACCAGGGCTCGAACCCGTGTCCCCTGCATTGGCAGGCAGACTCTCAACCACTGTGCCGCCAGGGAAGCCCTGGTATTTTTAATTTTGATGTTCATTACTAGTATATAGAAGTGGAATTGATTTTTGTATATTTATTTTGTATTCTGTACCCTTGCTGAACTGACATAGTATTACTAGAAGTTTTGTTGTAGATTCCTTGGGATTTTTCTATGTAGACAATCATGTCATCTGCAAATAGATCTGTTTTTTTCTTTCTGATCAGTATGCCTTTTATTTCCTTTCCTTGCTTTATTGCAATATCTAGAACTTCCAGTAGTATGTTGAATAAGAATGTAGGTGTCTTTGTCTTGTTTCTGATCTTTGGGAGAAAGCATTTCGTCTTTCATTATTAACTATAATATTAGCTTTATCAAGTTGAGGAAGTTTCCCTCTATTTCTAGTTTTCTGAAAGTTTTTATCATGAATGAGTGTGGGATTTTGTCAAATGCTTTTTCTTATCAAGTGATATAATCATGGATTATAGGTGATATTTTAAGTCAAAATATAGCTCCTGGAAACTTTGTAGAATACTTTATGGTGTTATTTTCTTATATACTCAAATAGGGAAGGCCTGATATCCCATGAAATAAAGGAGAATTTTAGATCTTGGAATTTTCATTTGCCTTCTATGAATTGCAAAATAAACAGATTTATGAAGAGGGGATGATTAAGCTATTAAACAAATATATATTAGGTAACTACTGTGTCCCAGACACAGTTCTAGTCAATAGAGAAGACAGACAAGGTTTCTGCAATCTTGGAGTTCATATTCTGGGGAAGGTAGTGAGGAGGAATGAAAATAAAGGGATAAAAATCAAGAAAAAAACCCAGGTTGTATTAGGCATTTTGATGAGAATAAAATGGGGTTATGTGTTACAGAGACACAGGGAGAATGTTTTATATTTGGTGTTAGAAGATGCTGTTAAACTGAGAAGCCCAGGAAATTATATCCATAATCCAAGAAAAAGTCTTGTGCTTACATTGCTCTAGTTTGCTCTGTCCTCCTCTGACCTCCTTCTGGCCAAATCCTTAAAGCCACAGCACAGTCCCACATTCTTGGTAAATCCTTCTGGGATACTCCTGCCAGGAAGAAGAAAGTGCACCTGATGTAACAGCCACTGTAAGTACTAGACTGGAGGATGATCTGATTGGCCCAGTGCAAGAAGGTTTGGAGAGTAGAAGAAACCACAAGCAGAAAGGCCAGATGAGGAAATTAAGCTAAATATATACTATCTCAAATATATTCCCAGAAGTTACTGTTAAAATTAAATCCTTGCTCACAATGAAATACTGTACAGCAAAGGTTCTCAAACTTTTTGGTCTGAGGACCTTTATGCCCTTAAATATTACTGAGGACTCTATAGAGCTTTTGATTATATAGATTATAGATATTCATATTTACCATATTATTATACAAAACTGAAAAATTTTAAAAATACTTATATGTATTCATTAAAAATAATACTAAACTCATTGCATGCTAACACAAATAACATATTTTTGTTAAAAAATCTCTTTATTTTCCCCAAACAAAAAATTAGTGAGAATAGAGGCCTCGTTTTACATTTTGCAATCTCTTTAACAATTGGTTATGAGAAAATAGCTGATTTATCATCTCTACTTCTCCAGTGATCTATTGGTATATGTTTTATTTAAAGAAATCCCAGCCTCACATAGGTAATTTCATTGTTTTTTTTAGATAAATGTGGATATTCTTCTTTGATACTACATTAAAACTTGACAAGTGGTAGTTTCGTAAAGGTTAGTTGTAACGTGGATTCTGAAACCATATCAACAAACTTTTCATATTCTGTTACAATAAAATCCATTGGTCTTACATGAACTTTGAGTGGATCTTTTACCTAGGCATGACTTTGTATCGTGCATTGGTTATTTGAAAAATATTGGTATACTTAGTTATGCAGATCCTCCAAATGTTTGTATATTTCCTCATACAGTGTTTTTTAAAAAATCACAAATAGTAAAGTCATTAGATATTGGGAAGCTGTCAAGTTTATGGTGGTAGATATGTTTTCCAAAATTCTACTTTCGGTTTGAAAGCTCAAGTTTTGTCATTGTCATCAAAGACTGCCTGTCATTTTCCTTGAAGTTACAGGCTCACTTCATTTATTTTTAAGAAAATGTTTGCCAAATGCCCAGTTCTCAATAACCATAGTTTTCCTGTCATTCTTTCAAGTAAAAATAGTGTTCTGTGATAAAAGTGACTAGTTTAGTTTGCAACTCAAACAAATTTCTTTACCTCATGAGTTCTTTTCATCCATTGTACTTTGGGATACAGTAGAGGTCCTTTATGCATACTTTAAATTATATCACACAGAATATTAAAAGAAGTGCTCAAGGGTTGAGAGTGACCATGTCCCTGGGATGCCTTTTTTGAGGAATCTCCTCAGGGAAAGGTCTGCTCAGTTTATTCCTGAAAGAGTGGAGCTAGGCATCACAGTATATACTCTGCCAGACCATTAATAACCCACTTTTAAGGGTTGTTTACCCACAGCTCCTTGCCAAGCAGTATGTAGTTAGGAAAGGAAGAGAGCAAGACAGAGAGACAGACAGATTATATGTAATTAATATGAATTAATTATGTTAAGGGCCCTCTTTCTGAGAAAGGGGAGTAGAGGGGAAACTAACATTTATTGTGGATCTACTGTATTTCAGGCACTATATAGGCACTTTACACATGTTCTTTCATTTAATCCTCAGAATAAACCTATGAGGTAAGTGTTATACCTATTTTATAGATGAGGAAACTGAGACCTGTAAGGATACTAAATAATTAATCCAAGGTCATGCAGCTAGTAAGTGATGTTACGTAGGACACGCCAAAGTTGTTGGCATGACTGACAAAAATTGATATCTCTGAAATCCTTCTCTCTCACTGAATCCACTGAAGACCCTGCTCTCTCTCTTCCTAGGAGTCTGTCAGTGTCTATTACAAAGGTTCTAAAGTCACTTTCTTTTGGGGCCTCTGGCTGGCCCTATTTGTTGCCTAATGAACAATTCTCTCTCCCCTTTCTTCCTTGCTGTCTCTCATAGCAGAGGCTGAAAATGCTAAATACTGGTTTTCCCTTCCTCCTTTGTTGTTAATGGCGTGGACCTGTGACTCAGTCCTGGCTAATGGAACCTGAGGAGAAGTTTGCTTGGAGACTTTTGAGGAGGGTTTGCCTCCTTAGCACAAAGATATGTAAGAGGAGTCTCTACCCTTCCTATCCTTCCTGCTTTGGACATTGATTTGTGAAGACGTGATGCTTGGAGCTGTGGCAGCCATCTTGTGACTATAAAATTTCCTCATGCTTTTTTTTTTTTTTTTTTTTTTGGCTGTGCTATGCGGCTTGCAGGATCTTAGTTCCCTGACCAGGGATTGAACCCAGGCCCTTGGCAGTGAAAGCCCAGAATCCTAACCACTGGACTGCCAGGGAATTCCCTCCTCATGCTTTTTATTCTCACATGGTAAAAGACACCATCAGGCACACTGGAACATACTATAATTAATCTCTTTTCTTGATCTGTGAAGTACAGGCTATGTAAATAAAATGACCATGGTAAAAATATAATTTTTTTATGCAAACATTTTTGAGGAGAAAGGGACTTTTGAGATTATCTTGATTATCCACTCTTCATTTTACAGAAAAAAGAAACCCAGAGCAATTAAAGGTTGTTCCCGAAGTTATAGAGCTGGATAGAGCAATTAAAGGCTGTTCCTGGAGTTATAGAGCTGGCTAGAAGACTATATCCAATGTTAGTTCCATAAGACATTCCTTGATGAATAAGACATCACTCATACGTAGCTATACCATTGAAACTATTTGTGACTAGTAAGCGACCATCTGAAATGATTCAACTTGTTTGGCTCATTTTTGTTTCTAAATAGTTCTGAACTTAGTTGGCTATTTAATGATATTATCTGGCATTCTTTTCTACTGAGAGTCTTCCTTGAGTTTAATAAGTTATTTGAAATAAAAGTACCATGATTTCAGTTATTCTGCAGGAGAGAAACCCAACACATTTTCTGTGATGCCCTTGCCCAGTATCATTTATCAGAGATAGAAGAGTTGTATCACTTCCCAGTGCCATTATATATAAATTGTATGCTTCACGAAAGGAGATTATAGTTAATTTCATTCACAGCATATATTTTCAGTGCTAAATTAAGCAGTATTAGGTCATTATGAATGACCTGAAGGTCACTTTGTCTTCTCTAGTCTGTTATGGGTTGATGTGTGTCCCCCAAGAGGATATGTTGAAGTACTAACCTCTGATGCCTGTGAATATGACCTTATTTGGAAATAGGATCTTTGCAGATGTAATCATGTTAAGATGAGGTCATACTTGATTAGGGTGTACCCCAAATGCAATGACTGATGTCCTTATGAGGAAACAGAGATTTGGACAGAGGACACAGAGACACAGAGGAGACACAAGAAGAACCCCACCTGAAGGTGGAGGTAGAGATTGTAGTGATGTGTCTATGTGCCAAGGAACACCAAGGATTGCTGGCAATCACCAGAAGCTAGGAAGAGGCAAGGAAGGATTCTTCCCTGGAGTTTTCAGAGAGTGCATGGCCCTGAGGATACTTTAATTTTGGACTTTAAACTTCTACCCTCCAGAACTGTGAGAAAATAAGTTTCTGTTGTTTTAAGCCACCAAATTTGTGGTGATTTGTTATGACAGCCACAGAATACTAATTCACCTTCTCAGATGACACATGATGGCAAGTGGTTGTCAAAGCTCCCCTCAGGGTTCAAGTAGATTGAAGAAGAAAGCATTTGTTATCCTGGCTTCCACACAAGTAGTAGAATTCACTTTGAGGTGGCCAACTTGGGTCACATGCCCACCCCTGAATCAGTTGGTATGTCTAGGCTATTAGGTGTTCTGATTGGCCGGATCTGAGTCATGCACTCAGCTCCCTGTGTTCAAGGGTGAAGGCCCACTCATCCACATGGACTGAGAGTTGGTGCAGTCTGGTGTCCCAAAGGAAGTTTGCCAGCTGGCCCCAAACCAACAAGTATCTACCCTATGACCCTTATCAAGTTCCTTCATGTCATGATGCTATCCTCTTCTCAGTCCTAGTGCTTTGCTTTACCGGTCACTTAATTAAAGTACTACACTATGGTTTGTTTTGTATTTATCTGGTTTCCTTTCTTTTTAGGAAGAAAAATTCCTGTAAATTCCTGGAGGTTAGTGGCGTGTTTTATTTTTAGTTGGTAGCCCAAATTGTGCATAATATTTTCTTGTTGGTGTTGTTGAATTTAATATTAAAAGGATACATAACAGTAAATTTAGTGTTATAGTGCTAAATATCTCACTGTAATAACAAAATTAGCCAGAAATTCATCTAGAATACATTCAGATTCATTCAGTGCAACATAACCTCAATTCTATAATATTTTATTGCTTATGTATTCAACTCACAGTATACATTTTCTTTCTTTTACTTCCTCCATCAAATTATCTTTTTATTTACGTACCACACCCCAAGTTTTTTCAATGATGTAAACATAATCAATGTTTTATTTCATTATTATAGCAAAACCTACAATGTCCAATATATAATTGTTTCCTTAAAATATATGTCATATATATGAAATTTTTATTTGTCAAGAAATTCATGTTGATCAGCAGTTAGGGCTTTGGGGAAATCACTAGATCAAGAGTTGTAAGAGCAGCTTGGAAGACTGAAGGAGCAGATATACCTGCTCTTATGAAAAGATGTGTCATTTGCTTGCTCTTTTCAGATTTCATTCGACCAGTGCTTCTGTAACTTCTCCTATTCTTTGTGCTATGAAATTTATCATTTTTGAACCATAATAGCTAAGCAGCGTTGTATCTTCATGGTCCCTATTGCTCTGTTTTTGACCTCTAATGTTTGTGGTTTAGGTGCCTCAAGAAACAGAAATTTATGCTTCTATACTTCTGAGGCAATTATATCTGTGCTATCTAGCATTTAAATGACAACAAACTGTGTCCTCAGTGATAAGGGAAGGTTGTTAGAAACCTTTTCTTCTCCTTAGGCATGTGAACTTGACATTTATCTAAACTGTTGGCTGATAATCGGGGAATGCATTTTTATAAGGGATGCGTCAGATCTGAAAAGTAGACCAACACCAGATGAATCACAAATAACTTAAAAAAGAATTTAAAAAGTCAATAGTAACCCAGTGAAGAAATGAAAAAGTCAAGCATCAGATCTATTTGAATTATATTCTCTCATCCATTTTAAGACAGAATGTAAAAGGTGAATTGTCTTTCACACATTCAAATAATCAATATCAGTAATTGTCTTATTTTTAAAATAATTATTTAAAAGAAAATAAGAAAAACTCTTTTCACACATTGGTTGATCTTTATCTGTTTTACACTCTTTAATTTTAACCCAATTAAAAAAAAGATTCATAATTGTCTATTAATATGCTTATCCAGAAGTAATGCTTCTGGAATAGGTAAGAGAAAGAAAGCCAAATTAGAAACTATTACATATCACCATAATAATGAAGGATAATTCAGTATAATTTCCTGATATTTGAGATTGTTGAAATATTTTTATAAAATTAATTCTTAATTTGATGAATACATGAACAAATAATTAGATAAACGCACTTAAAGTGTGAAGTGCCCAGTACTAAGGTTAGTAACCATGTGTGCTTTATTTTTTCCTAACTGAACTAGAGTCAGATTTCCTATAAGCTTGTGTATTCACATCTCTTGAGGAGCAGGCATAAGTAAGGGAGAAAATGCTCTCCTTAAACAGGGCCCTGCTCTAACTGCCCTAGTACTGCAGGAGTCTGGGTGAGGGGGAGGGGAAGGAGAATGCAGCACAGCTGCTTACCTTACATGTTGAAGACATGGAGCCAACTCTTCCAGCTTTGATATTACATCAGGCTCTAAACTTAAAATCATATCATATACAAGGGATGAAAATAAAATTACTCCACTTATGAACATGAATGTAGAGGCAATTGTACCACCTCTCTGTCATTTGCCAACAATGGTGTTTAACAAATTTATTGACTTAGCTTCCCTCCTTTTTTCTTCCTTTCTCCTTTCCTTCTTTCCTCCCTTACTCACTTTCTCTCTGCCTTGTTTGGTTAAAAAATAGATTTATGGAAGTTTACAATAATATCTATACATTAACACTTATTACATGTAAGGCAGTGTATAATATGGGAGGATATAGGGATGTAACAATTTGAGCAACTTACACTTTAAAACACATAAGGAACATACTAGATAGTAAAGGGTTAAGTGGGAGTCCAAAAATAAAGGGTGGAAGAAGCTCATTCATTCTTCTGTAGAAGAGGGGAGAATACTGAGTTTACTTGGAAAGCAGTGAAAGTAAAACTATAGATATGTTGGAAATTTTCTGAAAAGATTTTTTTTATGAGTTATGGCTACCTCCTTACAATGTATATGTAGATACCTTTTTTTCTCTCTCAGGTGATTTTTTAGAGGTCTGTTGTAATTTTTGAATATTTGTAGATCTAACAGAAAGAGTAATAAAGTAAGACAAATTATTACTTAAAGATAGGTACATGATAGATAAATATTACTGTTGGGAAGTAAGTTGGCTAAATCAGGAGCATTATACTTGGAGAGAGCTGTTCTATAATCTATAACATGAACCTATTCAGGGAAAAAAACCAATTTAGTTGACTCTCCCTCATCCTCCCCTCTCCTCTTCCCCTTTCTATGTTTTTGAATGTCTACAGCTCTTCAGTTTCTAAACTACTTACCTTAGCATCCCTCTGAGGAAGATAAATGTGGCCTAATGTGGCATTAACTATAGTTATTTCCTGACCAACCTCTATTTTTACCTGTCCTCACCTTGCACTTCTCAGACAGGGAGAAAATAAAAAAATAGCATGAGCATGGGCATTTCTGAACCTACAGAAATTCTTACCAAAAGGCCTTGACTGCCCATTGGCTGTAGCAACTGGGAAGTAAGGATGAGTAGGAGTCATCTCTTGCCTTTATGCAAACTGGAAATCTTCCTTTAGTGTCACTTTGTCAACCTGGCGAGTGATCCAAAGGTGAAGAGCATGACGTTATAACCTCTGGGATAATGAGCAGTAGGGACTCTTTAAATGTAGCCAGGCTTCTGGGTAATGACAATTGGAGGGGAAAAAAAACCAAATTTATTTTAGATTATAAGAATCTGTTTTATTGCAGAAAGTAAGTAGTATTTTCAACCTTTCCAGCTTCTTGTTGTCTAGATTTAACTTTATTTTCCCCCCTCTTGGTTCTGCCCAACAGCCATCTTGGCAACTATTCTGTGGAATCATTTCCTGTCATGACATTTTTAGAAACCAAAATAACAGCATTTACAATGTAACAGCTAAATATTCCTATAGGGTATCTGGGTAAAACAAGCATTTTACACGGTAGTTTTGAGCACACCATTGGGTATGTATTCAGGCGGAACCTCATCTGGGTGTCCACAGTTTATGGCTAACCAATAGGCTTATTGCAGCCTTGTTTGCTGTCACTTTAGAATCACACCTGGCGTACACAACTGGCGACATTCTAGCTTCCAAGCTTTTCTCATGTAGTGCCTTGTTTTAATTTCAGCATGAACATTTATTCAGTGTTGGGGTGCTTTTAATAATAAGGGGCAGCTGTGTAATTTTCTGTAAAGAATGAAGCAGAGGTACATTGTAATATTTCATGGGCATATGAGATACCATAAATGGAATGTCAGTTGGACAAATTCAATACGTTTTGAATTCTTTGGATTTTTTTTAAAGAAAAAGATTACTTGTGTTTTTTCCAATGGAATTATTTACTCAACCTTTTACATCATCAATTTTCCATTTTAAATTTAGTGCAGCGTAAACTCAGAGAGGTGCTGGGAAAAATATCTAAAGTATCTGCAGACAGTCAGTGTTCTTAAACCACGATGGCAAGACCTCAAAAATAGATGCAGCCCCATCAAAGTTAATTGAATGACTCAGTGTCTGGACCACTCAGAAGGTTTTTTTTTCTATTTAGGAGAGGGGAGAAACTGTTCACTTTAGAACTTCAGAATCATGGATGGCAGAAGTTTGTTTTGTTTTGTTTTTAGATGGGGGAAAAGTGCCATCACAGGAAATGTGTATAAAAACCGAAGCCTCTTAAAAAATATATAAAGTCAGATCACTTGTTTTTCATTCATTAGTCTAGAGCTATGCCTGAGAGATCAGTTTACCCAGCTCCCACATTTTTTAGACAGAGCCATGAGGCTCCCTTCCACCTTGTCTGTCACCTTCTGTCACAGCCTCTGCTGGATAAGCCAGATACAGACTTTCCCAGACTCTCCTGTATATAGGGGTGGCCATGTGACCAAGCTTTGGCCAACAATATCAAAGGGATAATCCTGCTGGATTACTTCAGGGAAAAAATCTTTTCATTGTTAAAAAGAGAAAGTAGCTAGATAAAAGATAAAAGTCTTTTTCAGCCTCCCTGGCTTCATGTTTTTGAATGGGAGTGTGATACTTGGAGCTTGGCAGCCATCTTGGGACTATGAGATGGCAGGACTAGGGATGGAGAGACAATAGAGCAGGAGGATGGAAAGAGCTTGGATCTTTGATGACTGTAGCCAGCTACTGCACCAAATCTGGAACATCTTATCTCTGGATTTTCTCCTGTGTGAGACAATTAAATGTCTTTATTTCTTAAGCCACTTTTAGTCAGTTTTTCTGTTACTCATATCTCTCCACATTCTAATTAATACACCCTGAGAAATTAATCTGCTCAAGTTCATAAGAGAACATAGTAGCATAGTCTTGATTGGAATTCAGGCCTTCTAATTTCTTGTTTCATAGTTTTTCCTCACTTCTACCCTGTTCCATCACCAGATTATTCTCTGCATGAATAAATATCTTATTGTCTTGATTAAACCTGTTTTTAAGTGTGGTTCTCCAGTAATTTTTATTTGTCCTGTAGATTAGTGTCTGCATTTGCAATCCATTTAGCCAGAGAAACTCTCATAAAGTTTATAATCCATCTCTGCACAGAAAGGCTTGACAAAGTAAGTTCCAGATTATTGGATGATTCATTTACATATTGAAAGCCTTGATTTGAGAAGATGTAACTATTCTGAGTCACAGTAATACTCAGAGAATTTAATGTGTCAACATGCTTACAAAGTTGATTGTATTTCAGAACCTCAAATTTCTATCCTGGAGAGTATTTTAAGGAGCAAGTAGATAACATTATATCAAAATGGAAAAATATGAGCAAATATTTTATGAAAAATTTAAAAGTAAGAATAAAATATGTAGGTAACAATATCTCAAAATACAGGGAATTTTACTAGATGAAAATTATCTGAAAATTGAGCTTTGTTCCTGGATCTATTCTTTTTGTGTAATAAAAAAAACTTACCTGATTGGTTTACTCTCTCTTTAAAACAACCATTTTGTGGCACCACAGAATTCTAGGGTTGAAAAGACTAAAAAAATTCAGGTTATCCGTTACCCAGCTTTAAGAGAGGACCCATCAAAACATTCCACTCAGGTGAGAATGGATTCTCTTCCAAATGTTCTCTGTTTCTGTACAGAAGAGAGAATGATCCTGTGTTATGAATATATATCAAATCATATGTTGAGTACTTCTAGATTATTACATGAAGGATGCCAAATACAAAGGACGCTTTGCTCTTTTCTCTGTCAGGTCCCTAGAAGACATTTTGTTTTCCACCAGGCTGGTGAATGACCTTTCACATGTTACCATTGTGCTGTGATTGAGTTTGTTTTCCATGAATGATGCCTTCTAAAATGCCTTCATGGCATAGTGACTTAGCTCAGAAAGTGTCCATTGGAAAAAGAGACATGATTTCCATAGCAGTAGCAGTAGCATAAAGATAATGAAGCTTGAGGAAGCAGTACTATAGTTGCTTTAAAGAACACGAGTTTTTTTTAAATTAGAGGTTCCTAAATCTCTTGAATGTATAGTAAAATATATCAAATAATTCACAGTGAACATTATGCTTTGTATTCTGTTTTAAAGGGAAGGAATAACGTTTCAACACAGTGTGCCCTGTTTCTCACTCATATGATCCATTCATTGAATTAGGAGACATTTCTTCACATAATGTAGGAAATGTGAAGGGGAAACTAGATTAAAAATGCCCATGATATTCATTTCTTTGATGAAGTTTTTTTTTTAAATTAATTAATTAATTAATTAATTTATGGCTGTGCTGGGTCTTCGTTTCTGTGCGAGGACTTTCTCCCGTTGCGGCAAGTGGGGGCCACTCTTCACGGTGCGCGGGCCTCTCACTATCGCAGCCTCTCCCGCTGCGGAGCACAGGCTCCAGACGCACAGGTTCAGCATTTGTGGCTCACGGGCCCAGTTGCTCCGCGGCACGTGGGATCTTCCCAGACCAGGGCTCGAACCCGTGTCCCCTGCACTGGCAGGCAGATTCTCAACCACTGCGCCACCAGGGGAGCCCTGATGAAGTTATTTTGATAGGCCATCAGTAAATTCTTTTACCCTCACCTATGTTGCTTCTCTTATAAAGTAATAGTGTCTTTCTGGTCCTTCTTCCCATCCGGACATGGAAAACAGTTGATCAATGACTCTTGGTATTTGGCTGTTGGACTAAGAGGTAGCATCTATGGAGTGCCAGGGATGGTGACAAAGCAAATACTTTCTTATGCTCAGATATAGCTCTTAACCAGCTGGAGAAAGATAAACCTCCCATTCTCACAGTGACAAATGAATGATCAAGCCTGTATGGTACCAAGTCTGAACTTCGTTGTATAGCCCGGAAATGACTCCATTCCCTCTAGCTGATGTCCTGCAGTATGAGGGCAGGAGTTAGGGTTCCTGACTTCTCCCTTATGATTGGCAGCTATCAGAGCTGCCTTTGGAATGTCCCCCAGAGTTGCCCTGGCCAGAGGGACAGATTTGTCCTCTGACTTCTCACCAATCCAGGTTCCCTACCTACTCCTTAAGTCCTTTTAGGTCCACCATGACTTTGTAGTTCTCTCTTTTCTGGTATTTTTTCTCTTTCAGTTTATCTGTAGTTGGAGTTAATGCCCAGGCACTCTCCCATAATCCTAATAATTATTATCTGTAAAATTAAGTAATTGAAATATTTTCCCTTGATAGTTCTCTGATTATACCTCTTTAAATTTCACTTCCCATTCATTCACATCTATAAAAATCATCATGGTAATAAAAATGGTGGAAGAAAACACAGAAGTAAATCTTCATAATCTTGGGCTAGGCAACGATTTCTTAAACACAACAGCAAAAGCACAAGCAATAGAAGAGAAGGTTGTTAACTTGGATTTCATCAAAATTAAAAACTGTTTTGCTTTAAGGGACACCATCAGGAAGATGAAAAGACAGCCTATGAACTGGGAGAAAATATTTGCAAGTCACATATTTGAACATATATCCAGACTATATCCAAACTATATATATCATATATTTGAACATATATCCAGATTCTCACAACTCCATAATAAAATGACAGTACAATTTTTAAATGGGCAAAGGATAAGAATATACCAACAAGCATATGAAGATGCTCAACATCATTAGCCATTAGGGAAATGCAAATCACAACCACAATGAAATATTACCTCACATTCACTAACATAGCTCTAATAAAAAAGACAGACAATAGCAAGTGCTGTCAAGGTTGTGGAGAAATTGGAACCCTCATACATTGCTGGTGGGAATGTAAAATGGTACAGCCACTCTGGAAGACAGTTCGGCAGCTCCTCAAAATGTTAAAACACAGAGTTACTGTATGACGCAGAAATTCTACTACTAGGTATATACCTACGAGAATTGAAAAAAGTCTAAACAATAACTTGTACATAAATGCTCATAACAGTATTATTCATAATAGCCAGAAAGTGAAAACATTCTAAATGTCCATCAACAGATGAATGGACAGACAAAATGATGTATATCCATACAATGGAATATTATTTGGCCATAAAAAGGAATGAAGTACTGATATATGCTACAACATGGATGAACCTCAAAAACATTCCAAGTGAAAGAAGCCAGTCACAAGAGACTACATATTGTATGATTCCATTTATATGAAGAACACAGAATAAGCAAATCTATAGTGACAGAAAGTAGATTAATGGTTGACCAGGGTTTGTGGGAAAGGGAGGGAAAAGGATGAGAAGTGACTGCTAAATGGGTATGGGGTTTCTTTCTGGAACAATGAAAATGTTTTAAAATTAGATTATAGTAATGGTTTCACAATTCTGTAAATATGCTAAATACCATTGAATTGTATACTTAAACACATTTAAACAGGTGAACTTTATGGTATAAATTATATCCCAATAAAGCTGTTAAAAATAGTTACGGTATAATAACATGAAACAATGACATTAAGTAATACTTTATGATTTATTATTTTCCTTGTGGAACAGAATGATGAGGTTATAAATAACAACATTTAAAAAAAAATAATGGCAAAAACACACATATTGAATGTTGGCAGTGCCTAGGTGTTTAGATGCTATTCAGTATCTGACTGCATGTCAGAACAGAGGAGATTACCAGAAGGTTATTTAAAAGAAGCTGGTTCAGGGTGCCAATCTCAATTACAAGTGGGTGCTTAACCTATTTTTACTAATCAGGATTGGATGGGGTAGAGGTGAGATGCCAATAGGGCCATTGTGCTTTAAAAAAATTATGGTATGTGTTGGTGATAAAGGGATTAAAAAATCATAGATTTGGTATAGACCACAACCATGGGTGCATACTTTATGTAGAGAAGTTTTTCTCTGTAAACCAGGGTCAATTCTCATCAGTATTTTGAGGAGAGAGTACTTATTAAAAAATGAAAATTTATCAATCCCACCCTAGACCTATGAATATCTTTGCAGGGTAAGATGATAAAAGATTGAAGGAATTTTAATAATGTTGCTAGGTGATTCTTTTTTTCTCTCCATCTTTATTGAGTTATAATGGATAAATAAAAATTGTATATATTTAAAGAGCACGACCTGGACTTGACATTTTGATATACATCTACATTGTGAAATAGTTGCCTCAACAAGCTAATTAACATATCCATCACCTTACATAGTTAACCAGGTAATTCTTTAAAAAAAAAAAAAAAAATTATTTATTTACTTGGCTGAGCCAGGTCTTAGTTGCCACACGTGTGATCTTTGTTGTGGCATGCAGGATCTTCAGCTGTGGCATGTGAACTCTTAGTTGCAGCATGTGGGATCTAGTTTCCTGACCAGGGATTGAACCTGGGCCCGCTCTATTGGGAGCGAGGAGTCTTAGCCATTGGACCACCAGGGAAGTCCCTAACTAGGTAATTCTTATGCAACTAAGTTTGAGAACACTGATACAAAGCAGAAAGGCCAAATTTATTTAAAAATTTAATGCCATTCCAATAGAAATTCCTACAGGGCTTTTTGTAAAAATGCACAAAAGAGCACAGCAATTCTACTGTAAAGTACAGTCATATATTTTAGTGAAACACTTGCATATGTGTACACAGATATTCTTTACAGCATTGCTGGGTGTAGTAAAAATTGAGAAACAACCGAACTGTCCACTAGTCGGGGAATGGATAAGTTAACTGTAGATTATTGCTATTTGACAGTTAAAATGAAATGCTTGCATCAGTATGCATATATCAATATGAATAGACTTGTAAAAAAAAATATTCTATGTAAAAAGTAAATTACTAAAAGATATGTACATACGATATAGAATAAATGAAACTTAAAAACCAAATAATACTATACATTAATTCCGGCATACACATGTGGTAAAATTATGCAGTCTTGCATGGAATTGATTCCCCCGAACTTCAGGACAGCTCTGGAGAAAGAAGAGAGAGAAGGCATGGGGTGGGATTAGTGCTTTAGCTGTATCTGGAATACTTTATTAAAAGAGTAAATAAATGTGAAGCCAAGATGAACTAATGTTAACATCTGTTAGGCCTGGGTAGCAAATAATTAACTTCTGTTATATTTGAAATTCAAAAAACAAAATCAATAAACAAAAATTGATTTGTAGAATTTTCAATACTGATCAACTCTTTTAAATGAGCTGACACAAAGCCCTATACTTAGTTTAACTTAGTTTAAATCCTCCCATCAATATTTGCCATACCTGAAAGCTGGACAGATGGCAAATATAATATAATTTCTCCTTAACAGATGGGTGAACTGGAAGGTTTAATTACTTTCTCCTAGTTACATAGTAAGTAGCTCTGGAAATAAAACATTTTGGTCAGTAACTTGGGGGTTTGGCCACCACATAGAATGTCAGAACACAATGCTAAACCTTTATAGTTTCTACTATGAGACAACATAACATATTCACATATATGTTCTGTTACATATATAAAACAGAAAACCTATATCTTCATGTATAATCAGACACTATAGAACAGGAAAATATTCTTAAAATTTTGGGTTTTCTTATGACCGCTGCTGTAAATGAGCTTTTCCATTCTGACATATTCCAAATACATGATAACTTATTAATCATTTTTTAAATGGCTTTTCACATTAACAAAAAAAGCCAAGAGTAAATCAGGTCTCTTACCAGAGCATTTGATTTTCCTACTCCAAAAATGGGTATTCAGGGCAAAGAGCATCTGGCTTATATTCAGAAGACATACATTTTCTTCTCAAGTCTTCCACTGGCCACCGTGGTCGACATCAATTCTTTGAATCTTCCAGGGTCTGTAAAAGATTATGTGAGAAAGATATATCAGGTTAAGAGAACAGCATTAATCTTAAAATACGTTGCTTGTTTGGAAAATGATAAAGAGCTTGCTGGGGCTGGAAAGACGTGTTTATGGAAGGCCATAGTAGGAGATGAGACTGGGGAACTTTGGGTCTTAACTATGCAGCAGCTGTAGACTTTTTGAGGAATGGTGCAGTGTTCTCTTCATTATGCTTTGCTTGGGAATATTGTCATTCAGTAATTGTAAGCAGTATATGAAGAAACCATGCAATATCCAGTCAACCAAATAGACATTTATTTTGCTCACAAAGCAGGGAATCAGGAGGTGGACAGGCCAAAGCAGGTGTAACCTCTCCAGATAGTTATCAAGGACTCGGGTTCCTTGTAGCTTCCTGTTTCACCAGCCTTAGCTTCAGGCTTTTGTCCTTATTCTTTCAGGATAGCTGTTTCACCTCTAGACAGGAAGAAAAGGGAAACTCGAAAGGCAAAATTTCATTCCAACTAAACAGTAACACAATAGCTTTGATGGAAGTGCCACCTAGTAGACTTCTGTGTACACTTATGAAATCTTTATGATAATTAAGGTACCAAATATTTCTAGTAGGTGAATGAGAACTTTGTCACCTGAATAAATCAAAGTTCATTTAGCAAGGGAAAACTAGATACTCGAGAGGCAACTAGCAGCATCTGCCACAATTTCTTGATTCATAAACTCTCCTCAGGGTGCCCTTCCAAGTGGTTTTCCCAGTTCAACTTGGTGGACCCCAGGAGAGCTTGGAGGGAGAGAGCCAGGGCAAAAGCTTGCTTTGGGATAGCTTCTGGCCTGTCTGCCTTGGCTGGCAGTATGACACAGAGGCGAGTGTGGTTTTGAGAGTCAGACTAGGGTTCAAATCCCAGCTCCTTCCACTAACTCATTGCGTGGCTTTGAATGATTTAGTTCAATGAATATTTATTAAGTACCAGCTATGTGCCAGGCACTCTGCCATTCCTTGGGCATATGGCAGTAAAAAGGGCAGACACAGTCCATCCCTTCACAGAGCTTACTTTCTGGTGGTGACTGAGCCTTTTCTATAAACAGGAGTTGTGGTAAGGATAAATTTAGTTCTTACAGCATGTAAATGCTAGTTAAATGGTAATTGTTCAGAAGCTGTCCTAGATTTGGTTTCATTCTACTGAAACTAGTACTTACATTTGGGAGCTTGGATCTCTCCACTAGAAGTTCTGCTTGCTTTTGGATTAATCCCAGGAGTCCTGGGCTTTTTTTGGAGCTAATTAAGGCCAACTATCTTCTCTCTCCCTCCACAGTGACCCTAAACCTCATTGGGTTAAGAGCACATGACCTAGTTTCTTCCCTCTGGGGGAAGAAAGTTCTCAAATATCTTCTTGGAATCTCAGAAATTCCCTGCCTCTGAAAATCCTTCTATTTTGAAGTTGCTCAGGGACTGGAGCATACTTCCCCACCCCTCCCTGCTCTGTGGGTAACTCTGGTTTCCTTTTCTAAGAGCAGGAACCTGAGAATGATCCTAGCACTCCAGAGACATTAGGATGCCTGGGATGCTGGAATTGATCCTAGATTATGGGACTTTGATTCTAGACCGCATGATTCCTGATTTCTCCCAATGGTCTAAGGAAATGCTGGGAAGATGAACAGTTCTAATTCTCCTTGTCATTTCTTTTGCCTTTGATTACATCCAAAACATATTGGAATATTATAATGATTACCTCTTACTAAGTAACTGCTATGAGCTAGGTACGTTTTCCGTATTATCTCATTTAATAACCTTGTGATTATTCCCATTTTACAGAAAGGAAACTGAGTCTGCAGAGATGACTTGCACCCTGTCCAAGGTCACTTGACTCACAGTGGGTGGAGTTGGGATTCACACCCAGCTCTGACTTCACACCCCATTTTATAAACCACTGTGCTATACTGTGGTTGTTTTTGGAATTACCTATTCTTGTGAAATATTTATCACAGCCGTCTTTGGACACAGTTTTTTGGAAATCCCAAATACCATAATGGTCAGCTCTATTTCCCTTTTAAAACTCACAATTCAGTGATATGTCCAGGAAAAGTGGCTGCTGTTGCCAAGCTCCTGGCTTCTCTGCCTTGAGCCTGGCTCTTTGCTTGCCGGCCTGGCTCAGTGGGCAGTCGCCAGTTCTGAGAGCTTGGTGCACACTGTGTCCTGATGGAGACCAGAGCCGGGCTCAGTACGCAGTTGCTTCTCTAGGACTGCCTTCCGCAGGGACTCTGGAGTCCTTCCCCTTTCTCAGTCCAGAGTTAGTTGTGTCTGAAATGTGCTTGGATGGGTACTTCCAGTGCATACCTCTGAACTGTTAAGTGAGCTGAGGGATTAGGAATGGAGGAAAGGCAAAACAAAACATTCTATGAATGTCTAAAAAGTGTGTCAGAGGCATTTCTGCTAAACTTTCTGATACTCCATTCCTAGCGCTGTGGTGCTTTCTACCAAATATTGCACGTTTTATACATATTTATACTAAAAATTATTTGCTTACCTGAAATTCAAATTTAATTGGGTGGCCTGTATTTTATCTCCAATGAACATTGTGTTTATTATGCTCGTGACTGACTGGACCTGGGTTCTTCTTCTCTGACTATGTTACATTCCTCCCCATATGTGATGATGCAAATATGTCCAAACCCTGTCTTTGAAGAACCAGCTCAAATGCTGCCTCCTTCCTGAGTCCCCATCCTTCCAATCAGAAGTCATATCTTCTTCCTCTGAATCCTATAGCTTGCCTCTAGTTTTATGTGTGTGTTTGATATATAGTTGTGTAAGCATTTCTCAAAGTGAAGCTGAGACCTAGATGCTTCTGGTGAGTGACGTTAGATGACAGACCTCTCCCCTTCTATCGATTCGAATTCATTGATATTCAACAGAAACTAAAACTGTTTGAGGTCTGTGCTCAGTGGGAGTTCATATATCGGCATCTGAGGTGGCCCTTAAGAGGCTTGTCCTGAAGGGAGAGAGAAGTACAGCCCTGAGGGGAGGGGTCTGGAATGGTGAGCCACCTCAGAACCTTCATATTGGGGTTGGTATCCTTGGTTTGTCTCTGCTAGAATTTTACGTATATGAATCTTTCTTCAAATGTGTGTTTAAGATTTTTTTTTTTTTTTTTGGTATATCTGTTTTCTAATTTTGCCTAATGTGGGAATTAGGGATAAATTAGTTTCTTAAAATGTTGTCTAGAACTTTTATATTCTTTTCTTGCCTGTGGAAGCGATCACAAATAGTTTGAAAATCATCAATTCCTTGGACATTTTCTATAATTTGTATATAAAAACTAAAGGGGCCTGGACCCATATTCTGGAGATAATCTTTAACAAAATTTTAAATTCTTTTCATAATCATTGATCTATTCAGCTTGTCTATATTTTCTTGATTGAATTTTGGAAGTTGGAATTTTTTTTTCTATAAGCATATCATTTTTATTCACACTTTATTTTTCATAAAATTGTATGTACATATTTTTAGCAATGGGAAAAAATCTCCTCTATATCTGTTGATTTGTCTCCTTGCTCATTCTTAATTTTTCCTAAAGCTTATTTTTATCAAAGCATTTTCTCATGGATTTGTTTTTAATTGTCTTTTTCCATTTTTTAATTTATTAAAGTATATTTTCACCTTTAATTACTTCTTTTTGTTCTTTAGGTTTGCTTTACCTTCTAATTTATTGAAATTGTATGCTTAGTTCTTTCATTTTCATTATTTCTTCATTTAATAATGAAAGATTATATATTGATAAGTATAACCAAAAACAGTTTAAACCATCTCCCATAATTAAAAAAAATTAAATACAGTGTTATTTTCTCAAATGATGTTGAGCAATGTAAAAACAAGAAAAAAAAGGTTTATAATCCAAATACCAAGTTTAACAAATTTTAACCTTTTGGGACATATCCTTTTGCATTGTTCTCTTTCCTTTTCTCTCTGTACATATATTTTTTAAAATGGCATCATGCTGTATGCAATTTTACATTTCTATAATTTTTAGATAATATTTTAATGTTATAAAATTAAAATCTATTTAATCATTGTTAATAGTTGCATAGTTTTCCACAGTTTGGATATACTGTAATTTATTTAAACTTCCACCACTGATGAATATTAAAGTTATTTCCTCTTTCCTATGTTAATATTTTCTCTGTTTAATAAGGGCTGAGAAAGTAATAAGGTAGGACCCAATAAAAATACTGCATTGGAAATGATTGTACATACCACTTTGTGCTGCAACCTTATTATTTCTAATTTTATTTTCTGCAGTGTCAACATAGATTAAAGTTATAATATTGCATCTTTTGGTCTCCTTACCTCCCCCTTTTCTTTTTGCTGCCTTTTATCCAAGTAAACTTCCATCTAATTTGCAATCTAAACACCATTTCACCTTTTATAGGTCATGTATTCTTAATTTTATTGGGGGCATGAAGCACATGTTTTCTAACATTTACTTGTATTTCCTATATAGTAGGTAATTTTTAAATTTTGATTTTTTAAAAGTCTTGAATGTTGTCTTCAATTTGTTATGCCACAGAATATTTTTATAAGCCCATCTCAGTATTGTTTCTCTCTGTTTCTCATTTTTGTGTAAATAGTGGGATACCCACTGCCCACAAACTGGTAGGTTAGACTCCATCTTTCTTTTTTTTTTTTTTTAATTTAATTAATTAATTAATTTATTTATGGCTGTGTTGGGTCTTCGTTTCTGTGCGAGGGCTTTCTCCAGTTGCGGCAAGCGGGGGCCACTCTTCGTCGCGGTGCACGGGCCTCTCACTATCGCGGCCTCTCTTGTTGCGGAGCACAGGCTCCAGACGTTCAGGCTCAGCAGTTGTGGTGCACGGGCCCAGTTGCTCTGTGGCATGTGGGATCTTCCCAGACCAGGGCTCGAACCCGTGTCCTCTGCATTAGCAGGCAGATTCTCAACCACTGCGCCACCAGGGAAGCCCAGACTCCATCTTTCTTAAGCTTGATATTAGTTCTTTTGTTGGTTAACAGATTCCTCTCCTGCAGACTGCAAAGAGAAGGAAGGGAGATGGACACCTGGGTAGTCCAGTAGAGGAATGTTGATTGTGCAGTGTTTTCTCTCCATATTTGGTGAAGGTGCTGTGCAGGTATCAGATTTCTGGGTCCAGCTTTCTTGACTGCCTGTTTCTTAGCCAGCTTGTCTCTTGCTTTATATAAGCTGCAGCGTGCCCAGCTGCAATCTTACTGCTCGGTATGGCCTCTGTAATAATTTGGGGGCTTCAAGAAATTCCTTTCAAATGCCAGTGATTTGCCTCGGCAAATTGAAACACAAATTGAAGGAGTGTGTTTGCTCTCTGCTCTCTTAGAACGTTCAGCCATCAGGTCTTGTCCTTATAAATAAGTGACTATGTGCTGGAGAATTTCAGAGTTATTCCTTGACTGGTCTTATTTGCTTTTTATCTGATCTACTCTATATATAGCTGAAACTCCTGTAAGTTTCTGCTTTGTGGATGGTTATCGCCATGGTTTCTAATTGGAAGGTGACTTTCTCTCATCTTTTATAACCCTTTGAACATTTCAGTGGAAATCTGAGAATAGGGGGTGTGAGGCATTTATGCTTTGATTCATATATCCAGTTCTTTTTTTTTTTTTTAAACATCTTTATTGAAGTATAATTGCTTTACAATGGTGTGTTAGTTTCTGCTTTATAACAAAGTGAATCAGTTATACATATACATATGTTCCCATATCTCTTCCCTCTTGCATCTCCCTCCCTCCCACCCTCGCTATCCCACCCCTCTAGGTGGTCACAAAGCACCGAGCTGATCTCCCTGTGCTATGCAGCTGCTTCCCACTAACTATCTATTTTACATTTGGTGGTGTATATATGTCCATGACACTCTCTCATCCTGTCACATCTCACCCCTCCGCCTCCTCAGATCCTCAAGTCCATTCTCTAGTAGGTCTGTGTCTTTATTCCCGTCTTGCCACTAGGTTCTTCATGACCTTTTTTTTTCTTTTTCCTTAGATTCCATATATATGTGTTAGCATACTATATTTCTTTTTCTCTTTCTGACTTACTTCACTCTGTATGACAGACTCTAACTCTATCCACCTCATTACAAATACCTCCATTTCATTTCTTTTTATGGCTGAGTAATATTCCATTGTATATATGTGCCACGTCTTCTTTATCCATTCATCCGGTGATGGACACCTAGGTTGCTTCCACGTCCTGGCTATTGTAAACAGAGCTGCAATGAATATTTTGGTACATGACTCTTTCTGAATTATGGTTTTCTCAGGGTATATGCCCAGTAGTGGGATTGCTGGGTCGTATGGTAGTTCTATTTTTAGTTTTTTAAGGAACCTCCATACTGTTCTCCATAGTGGCTGTATCAATTTACATTCCCACCAACAGTGCAAGAGGGTTCCCTTTTCTCCACACCCTCTCCAGCATTTATTGTTTCTAGATTTTTTGATGATGGCCATTCTGACTGGTGTGAGATGATACCTCATTGTAGTTTTGATTTGCATTTCTCTAATGATTAATGATGTTGAGCATTCTTTCATGTGTCTGTTGGCCATCTGTATATCTTCTTTGGAGAAATGTCTATTTAGGTCTTCTGCCCATTTTTGGATTGGGTTGTTTGTTTTTTTGTTATTGAGCTGCATGAGCTGCTTGTAAATCTTGGAGATTAATCCTTTGTCAGTTGCTTCATTTGCAAATATTTTCTCCCATTCTGAGGGTTGTCTTTTGGTCTTGTTTATGGTTTCCTTTGCTGTGCAAAAGCTTTTAAGTTTCATTAGGTCCCATTTGTTTATTTGTGTTTTTATCTCCATTTCTCTAGGAGCTGGGTCAAAAAGGATCTTGCTGTGATTTATGTCATAGAGTGTTCTGCCTATGTTTTCCTCTAAGAGTTTGATAGTGTCTGGCCTTACACTTAGGTCTTTAATCCATTTTGAGTTTATTTTTGTGTATGGTGTCAGGGAGTGTTCTAATTTCATACTTTTACTTGTACCTGTCCAATTTTCCCAGCACCACTTATTGAAGAGGCTGTCTTTTCTCCACTGTATATGCTTGCCTCCTTTATCAAAGATAAGGTGACCATATGTGCGTGGGCTTATCTCTGGGCTTTCTATCCTGTTCCATTGATCTATCTTTCTGTTTTTGTGCCAGTACCAAACTGTCTTGATTACTGTAGCTTTGTAATATAGTCTGAAGTCAGGGAGCCTGATTCCTCCAGCTCCATTTTTCGTTCTCAAGATTGCTTTGGCTATTCGGGGTCTTTTGTGTTTCCATACAAATTGTGAAATTTTTTGTTCTAGTTCTGTGAAAACTGCCAGTGGTAGTTTGATAGGGATTGCATTGAATCTGTAGATTGCTTTGGGTAGCAGAGTCATTTTCACAATGTTGATTCTTCCAATCCAAGAACATGGTATATCTCTCCATCTATTTGTATCATCTTTAATTTCTTTCATCAGTGTCCTATAATTTTCTGCATACAGGTCTTTTGTCTCCTTAGGTAGGTTTATTCCTAGATATTTTATTCTTTTTGTTGCAATGGTAAACGGGAGTGTTTTCTTAATTTCACTTTCAGATTTTTCATCATTAGTATATAGGAATGCAAGAGATTTCTGTGCATTAATTTTGTATCCTGCTACTTTACCAAATTCATTGATTAGCTCTAGTAGTTTTCTGGTAGCATCTTTAGGATTCTCTATGTATAGTATCATGTCATCTGCAAACAGTGACAGCTTTACTTCTTCTTTTCCGATTTGGATTCCTTTTATTTCTTTTTTTTCTCTATCCAGTTCTTTTAATATTATCCTGTTGACGTGAATGTAACAGACATTCAAAGAACAGCTAATGACTAAACAAAGAATGAATATCATCTTGAGCTTAAAGGGTACTAATTGTCATATGACTTTTGTATTATTCTTCATATGTTGAAAACTTTGAGGTTTCTTTATATTTCTAGATACTTCAAATGGTAGTAATGGCAATCAAGTTCTGATTAGAAAAAAAATTGGGACTACTCTTGAAATAAGCTTAACTATTTATTCCTTCACTTGTAAAATAACTTTTGACTTTGTTCCTTCAAAGTGCAGTCTCTGTGTTAGGTAAATGGACCTAAGGATGACTATATGGTTCCTACCCTCCTGCAGGAACCTCACATATAGTTTACTGGCAGCAACTGCTTTTTTCCCCTTTTCCAGGTCAAACATCAGAATTGTTTTTTGAAAATGGAAGTACTCAGGATAATAGAATATCTTTTTCTCTCTGGCAGTGGGGATCTTGTTTATTTGAGTAACTCAGTGAAGGAATTATTTTACCAGGGGCTTACAAGAGATTGGGAGAACGTTTATCTCACTAATCCTGGGGTAATGGAGGGAGAATTTCCTCCTCTCTTCTATGGTTCCTAGACTCAGTGAAGTCAGGAAAGTTAAACTTGACTGAATTTACAATTTCTTTTAAGTATTTTGTTGTTAAATATGTATGGTTTTTCATTTTATTAATCACTGGAATCTATGCAATCATGTATTCATTTTAAGTATTACTATATTTCTATCCACATATATAATAGAAGACATAGATAACTTCCACTTCTGGAAGATAGGCATTTTATTTTTGAACTTTCTACATGCTAGGCAGTGCATATCACTAATAGAAAATATTTTGCCAACTAGGAATAGACACATGGATCCTTCAGAGCCAGGCATGTGGGTTTTATCAAATGTAGTAGACATTTGTGGATTTTGTCTGCCTAACCTCATTTAACCTTTCTTTGGCTAGAATTACCCTGGCTTTTCGCTATGCCATCTCAGCTTGGTGAGGCTATCAAATGAGGTACCTCCTTACCCAAGGCATGGGAACATGACTCAAGCTATACAGATGGGACTTTGTTTTTTTTCCTGAGAATTACTGTCTCATAAAACTGTTGTGAGGATTAAGTGAGTTAATGCATGCAAGGTACTTAGAAGCATTAATGGCACAGGGTAAACAGTATACAAGTGTGAATTTTATTATTAAGCAGAGTGACAGAAGATTAGAAAGTGATTAGAGCTGGAACATTCTGCCTGGCTGCCCTAAGACACACTCGTAGTTCCTCTACCTTGATCTCCAGAGTGACCTAGTTCTGTCATTTCCTCCAAGGCCAGATTATAAAGCATTTCCTCCAATTCTATGAGCTACCCTGTATCCTTCTGATAAATTCATTTTGT
Source organism: Eubalaena glacialis (assembly GCF_028564815.1). Classification (NCBI taxonomy): domain Eukaryota; kingdom Metazoa; phylum Chordata; class Mammalia; order Artiodactyla; family Balaenidae; genus Eubalaena; species Eubalaena glacialis. The sequence continues at coordinate 78,039,437 of NC_083719.1, forward strand.
CTCAACTTTCTCTCCTTGCGATCCAAGAATCTTGATGGATACAGAGAAACTTAGTGAAGCTCCAAACATTGGAATTAAGTAATATTCTAAAATTTAAAAAATTATTTGTATTTACTTTGGAGTGTGTTTTCTTATTCCTTCTGAATATGGTGCTCTATTGTTCTGGGAAATTATGTCAAGCAAAACAATAAAATAATAGTAGGATTATCTGGCATAGAAAAAGCTGAGACACGCAAAATGATGGAAATAAATGTGCTCATAGTAGTATTAATTTTTAAAGAAAACTCACCATCATGACCATTAAAATTTTATATACCAGATACAGCTTAAGAGATTTACAGATATTATTTCTAATCTTTATAGCAAGTCTGAAAATAGTATTAACCTCGTTTTATGGATGGGAAAGCTGAATGTTTGAGGCTTGTCCATTAGTTAGCAGCTAACGAGAATTCTAACGCAGTTCTACTCACTACAAAGCCTGTATTCTCTCCTACAATGACACACTTTAGTTTTCTTAAATTGTGAAAATCTGTTTCTATGTTTGGATGTTAAGTTGAAAATTTTAAATGGTGTTTGTTCATTCTTTCATTAAATATTTATTGAGTGACCATGTGGGTAAGGTCTCCATGAATGTATATAAATATAGCCTCAGAGGATATGTTTTAGGAAACGGGGATGGCAAAATGTAGAAGAAGGAACTTTGTAGTTATTTAGATTAAATGTAAAATATGTCTACTAGTCAAGGGAAAGGATGATAGCTATTTTTAATTTTTGTTCACATAATCCACTCAAAATTTATTTCAGTTGACTCCAGAAAAATTTTATTTTTCTTCTTCCCTTAATCTCAATCTATTCTACTCATTTAACATACATTCATATAGTGGTGTGTTTAGAAACCTTTCTAAGTTCTAGAGAATTTTAGTTCACTTAATTTTAGGGCATTTCTATGCAGTAATAATGTAAAGGGTGTTACTTGATGAAGAGAGCCGGAAACTTCTAGAAACTGGATAGAATCCCAAATATACCAATCCTGCTGTTACAGTCTTAGACACATCTGTATAGGGCCAGAGATGAATAGTTACCATCCTAGCCTCGAAGGAGCTAGAATCTAATGATTGTGCAGAAACTTTCATAGCATCTATACACAAATCAGGCAACCACTTTATTCTTACCTTTTCTAGCACTCATAATGGGGGTCTTGCAGAAAAGTGCAGAATACTGTAAATTTTAATCTTTTTCTTCCTTTCAATCTCACACTACATACTATACCTCTTTAGCAATAGAAGGGAAGAGGTTAAATAGGCTGCCCCCATTGACAGTGGAGTTTACTTAGTTTGTGCAGAAGAAATTTTCTGTGTGCTCAGAGATATCAATGTTTGCTTTCCATGTAATGGAAAAAAACCCATAAAGGTAATGAGTAGATACTCCTGCAGCTGAAATGCCAAAGAAGCATAACCAGACTTTGGTTCTACCCATGCTGGAAGGTTTTGTATATTCAAATTCATTACTAATGATTCATTTTATTTTAAAGACTTGGTCTACATGAGATTGTATATGAAAAATCTATGCAGTTGGACTGTAATATTTCTGTGAAAATTTAAATTAGTAAAAGAAGATAAAAGAAATTCATAAAAGAATGAAGCTAGATAGAGAGTACAAATGCCTGAATAAATGATTCAGGACAAAACAGACTAAGCAGTACCTAAGTGTGAGCTTTTATTATCATTAAACAGAGTGGCAGAAGGTTAGAAAGCGGTTAGAGTTGGAACATTCTGACCACCCGTGTCAGCTTCCTGAAGAAACTTAAAAACAAACAAACAAAAAACAACACTGTATTTTTCTTGTAACTGCTTTTGATACAGTAAAATATACGGTCTCCTTTTAATTTCTTTTCAGCCACTTTTTATTGGTGGTGAAGGGTAGAGATCAATTATAATAAAAAATCAAGTTATGGCTAGTTTTATGTTTCTCATTCTGTCCTATTCTCTTGCAGCTCCTTAGGGTGCTAGCTAGGAGTCTCTCTGGGCTCCCATGGGAGAATGTGGGCTCTGTGTGTTCACAGTGGGAGCCAGGCTGTACACGAGTGTATCCCAGAAGCAGCACCAACTGCCCGTTGGATTAGAGATCCCTCAGGTGGAAGTGGTAGAACTGAGAAGCCCAGGCACTCAGAGCACCTCCCCAGACCACAGCCTCCCAGGTCAGTGATTCCAAACTTGGCTGAGGTTTAAAAGATGCAGACTCCAGAGATCCAGCCAAACATTCCACACTGGCATATCCAAGAGTGGATCCTGGAAATCTGCCTTCTTAACAAGTAACCTGAAGATCAGCTAGGATTCCCCACTACCATTCTAAGTCCCTTGTGAGGAAGGAGCAACCCTCCCTGTTTGCTCCACCTGCACGATTGTTGCCGTGTATGGCACAAGAATGGCCACCAATGTGTTGTGGAAGAGTAAGGCCTGTCTTCAGGGCAAGCTTCTCAGTGTATCCACCTCTTTTAAGACTCCATCCGCCTCTCTCAAATTGACAGCTTTGCTGCACAGTAATCTGAATTTGACATTTTCATCCACTTTCCCATTTTCTGGCTTGGCTTTGCCCTGGCCATTTATTAGGTGGCTAGTGACCATGTACCTTAAAGATAAATATTGTTGTATAATAATTTCAGTAATTAGTGGAGGTTCCAGAAAATGGAAGTGCAACTTTACCTATTGAAGTGCCAAAACTTAAAAAAAAAAAGCGTTAAAACTCCTCTGCTTTCATAAATGAAGTATTGAACCTTTGTATGTTTCTTGATGATTCAGAATTGTCATTAAAATATGATTTATTTTACTGTGCTATGCAATATATTAAGGAAGTCATTGAGGTAGATAGACCATTTTCTCCTGCATTTTTGTCTTAGGTTGTTGTTACTGGTTTTGGTTTGCCTGTGTGCTGCCATTAGCTCTGCCTTTTCCTTGAAGGCCAGCTGTATCTGTACCGCTGTCAGTATTTTGCCTGGGCAGTACACAGCCCTTCATTTTTCTGTTTCTAATATTTGCGGGCTGTAGTACCACATAGCCAAACTGCTGAGAGCTAGGTCTTAATTAGAATGAGCTGGATTCTGGGCAGATGTCTGGCAATCTTTCCTGGGAATAACTATCCAGCTCCGGGAGAGGAATGTCGTGACATGTATTTGGCTGCTCAAGAGGTCTTGTTTACTTGTTTGCTTTGTTTACTGTGCATGGTTGTGTCTCAGAGGACTCTGAATTGTTGGAGTGGTTAGTTCTGAATAGCTGAGGAACTATTGTCTATAGACACTATTATTGTCTATAGTGTAAAACTTGGAACGAGTTCCTGTTTCACATGCTCAGACTAGAAAGAAGCAATGTCCAGTTGGAATGCGGAGCAAACACAGTCAGATCATTGATTTTTCTTTCCCTCGCAGGATAGCAGCCATGCTGTTCCTGGACCGCAGCAGGAAGGAGACCTGACTTCTCTCCTTCCTATTATTTTGCCCCCAGAAAAATTGCTTGGCAACTCTCACAACCACACAAACCCTTGTGTGCTTGGTAGCTTAGAAAAATGCAACTCTTTTTAATGTGCTGATAATCACAGCAAAGAAAAGCATCTGCAGGGTTATCTTATGGGAGCAAAGGACTAATATGCAATCTCCAAAGAAAACTGCCACTGCCCTGGCTGCTCTCCTGAGCAAGGTGACTGGTGCCACAAAGCGGCCATGGGAGAGACACACTGCTTTGGTACAAGAGGAAGGACGTTCCTGACTTATGGGCTCAGTCACAGTAGCTCTCTTGGTGGTGACAGGTAGGGCCACCGCTTATAGGAGACATATTTACCAAAGCGAGTAATTGATGCATATACCTTTGAGGTCAGTGAGAAGGGCCTCCTTCTGGCTTTCTGCTCTTTGCCATTAACACCGTAAATCCACCTGCCCAAAATGATAGCCATCACCAAGCATTCTTGGCTTCTTTATTTTTTTTATCTCTATGAATCTTACTTTCCCTCTTTCTCTCTCTTTCTTCCTGTGTCTCTCTCCTTTGCTCCTTCTTCCTTTCGGTCCTAATCCCAAAGTATATTTTTTTAAACTACATGATCACTCAGTGCACATTGGCTGAGTGTAAAGAGAAGGAAAATTGTTTTAATGACCATCGAGCTTTCAGTGTCTATAGTCAGGATGACACAGGCTGCACTAAATGGGATGGTATCCATGGTGAGGGGGGCAGAATGCGCCAGGCTTTTGTGTCAAAGGGAGATGAAACACATGTCATATGTCTGGACATATTTGAAGTCAGCGGTTTCAAAGTTCTGATCCTGAGTTTATCTTTACTGATCAGCTTGCAAGGCAGAATCAGAATATATCAGAACAAGTGGCAAAATGGGATAGAGCTTCAAAAAGACTTAAAAATAAAACCAGAGAAAAATGGGTTAGAATAAAATTAATTAATAATTAAATTAATGTTTCTGTTTAGTTGTAATGTCAGTGACTATTTTTTAAAAAATAATTAAGCAGTTAATTTCAGCTTTTAAGGGAGAAATTTTAAATCCTAACCATGACTCACAATGAAATAATGTGCCAACTTGTACACGTTCGTATTCTTGTATTAACGATGTTGTAAGAGAAAAGTTTAGAACCTTTGTAAAAGAGGTGTTTTGTTTTTCAAATATTGAGTTAATTTCAAATATTGACTTTTAAATTTTGTTGTCAGATTTGTTGTGAAAAATTATTGCGTTTTTACACGTTTAAGGTTTTCTAATCTGTGAGCTTCCGCTCAGTTATTGGTGGGAGAAGATTCAGGTTCCTGTTGGGGCTTTTTTGCTTTATAGAGGTAATTGCAGCTGTTTGTGGAGAAAGGCTGACCTCATAACCCCTCACCAATTTATCCAGGGACTAAATATTGTCCTTTGTCACCTAGCTGCCATATGCCTTTTTAATGTGTATTATTTAAGATTTGTTTTTCACAAGGTGATACTTAGAGACAAGGATAAAATGACATTGAACGTAAAAGAAGAAAGTATTGGTAAAGAAATATTCAAAATACACAGAACATTTGCCTTCATAATTTATAGTTTGATTTTATGATACCTGTGATTCACTTTCAATTCTATTATGATCCTTAGATGTATATGCCTTTTTTTAATTTATTTTTTTATTTTTTTATTTTTATTTTTTATTTATTTATTTTTTTAAAACATCTTTATTGAAGTATAATTGCTTTACAATGGTGTGTTACTTTCTACTTTATAACAAAGTGAATCAGTTATACATATACATATGTTCCCATATCTCTTCCCTCTTGCAACTCCCTCCCTCCCACCCTCCCCATCCCACCCCTCTAGGTGGTCACAAAGCACTGAGCTGATCTCCCTGTGCTATGCGGCTGCTTCCCACTAGCTATCTATTTTACATTTGGTAGTGTATATATGTCCATGACACTCTCTCACCCTGTCACATCTCACCCCTCCCCCTCCCCATATCCTCAAGTCCATTCTCTAGTAGGTCTGTGTCTTTATTCCCGTCTTGCCACTAGGTTCTTCATGACCTTTTTTTTTTTCCTTAGATTCCATATATATGTGTTAGCATACTGTATTTCTTTTTCTCTTTCTGACTTACTTCACTCTGTATGACAGACTCTAACTCCATCCACCTCATTACAAATACCTCCATTTCATTTCTTTTTATGGCTGAGTAATATTCCATTGTATATATGTGCCACATCTTCTTTATCCATTCATCCGATGATGGACACCTAGGTTGCTTCCATGTCCTGGCTATTGTAAACAGAGCTGCAATGAATATTTTGGTACATGACTCTTTCTGAATTATGGTTTTCTCAGGGTATATGCCCAGTAGTGGGATTGCTGGGTCATATGGTAGTTCTATTTTTAGTTTTTTAAGGAACCTCCATACTGTTCTCCATAGTGGCTGTATCAATTTACATTCCCACCAACAGTGCAAGAGGGTTCCCTTTTCTCCACACCCTCTCCAGCATTTATTGTTTCTAGATTTTTTGATGATGGCCATTCTGACTGGTGTGAGATGATACCTCATTGTAGTTTTGATTTGCATTTCTCTAATGATTAATGATGTTGAGCATTCTTTCATGTGTCTGTTGGCCATCTGTATATCTTCTTTGGAGAAATGTCTATTTAGGTCTTCTGCCCATTTTTGGATTGGGTTGTTCGTTTTTTTGTTATTGAGCTGCATGAGCTGCTTATAAATCTTGGAGATTAATCCTTTGTCAGTTGCTTCATTTGCAAATATTTT